>NC_138727.1:66711277-67271277 GCF_965113295.1 Leuciscus leuciscus
TTCATTTTGGAAAATGGGGGGGAAATCCCCCCTTAGGTGATTCTTATGGGGGGGAATTTTTTATTTGAGGGGAGTTTAGACTTTTTTTTTTAATTACATTTATTTCGCCTAAATGTATGCTCACTCATCGCATTTTTACAATGGGGTAATTTTGTTCTTAAGAATTTACACAACACAAGGAATTCTTGATTTCAATCTTGGAAATAAATTGAAAAAAGTAGCACAAATAAATACAATAGAATAAAGATACCAATAAAGAGAAATAAAGAGAGAAGTTTTTGCTTAGGTCTAACACGAGTATTCAGAAATACAGAGACTGAATAAAGTAATCAAATGTAAAATAACACTGGGTAGTATTTTAGTCCTGACTAAATTAAATACATAGGCTATTAATCCTGATTCCTTAAAATGAAAGCTATGTTTTGTTGTTTTGACAACCAAATTAATGACAGACACATATGGCTGCTGTCCCTTTAAGAGCTAGTGCACGGATTCTGTTCTCTTACGAGAGGTCTCTCACGAGAGGTCTCTCGTACTTGCGTAAGATATCTTACGCTAGGGGAAAACCTCTTTTCCTCGAGATATTGAAGCCAAAAATTATCCTTAATTTTGCAATAATGTAAAACGCATTGCAGCAGCATGCAGACATGGGCGAGACAGCTCGCCCGCCCATTGGCTGCTCTGCGGCAACTGCACCAGCCTATCGATAGAGGCTCCTCATGACGTCAGAACCAATGAGGGCGCTTCGCGCCCATTACGTCATGTCCCGCCGAAATCGGGTGGGGCCAGGGCTATAAATACGGCCCAGAGAGGCTGGTTTGGTCAGTTTTTCATCTCTTCAGCGGGCTCACGCATCGCTGGATCCTGAGAGGAAGCCGCGCCGTCTGATTGCAAGCACCCAGCGGGATTAGTCTGCATCTGAAGCTGCCGGTCGACAACTCGCCGCCTTCAGTCGCCGTTCCTGCTGACGCTTTCCGGCGTACATATCCTTTTCTCTGTTACTGTGTTTTGTGTATGTGTGTGTGTTCGCCGCCGCGACACACACTCTCATTGCACTAAAAGAGCCGGGCGTCTTTTTCAAGACGCCCCTTCCCCCCCAACCCGCAAAGCCCGCCGGTGCGCCCGCTTGCCTTGCCTGCTTGAAGGATGATACCTGCTCTCCCTCTGTTCGAGCCGCGCAAACCGCGCCGTTCACAGGGGATGTCAGGAGCGGACGGTCACGGGGTTAGCTTTCTCTCTCCCTCTGTTCGAGCCGCGCAAAATGCGCCGTTCACAGGGGAGGCTGGAAGCGGACGGTCGGGGTTAGTTTTTCTTTACGTACAAGAAAGCTACCCTGCCTCTGCGCCCCATTCACGCGTCAATCACCAGCGAAAGGAGAAAATAGCGTTTTAGTCCCGCCGAGGCTGGACTGACCTGAATTTTCTCACACATTTCTCAGTTCCCTGATCAGGCGACTGGAAATATAAATATTGCAGCGCCGGCAAGCAAACGCCTGAAGAAATGTTGACGCTCTTATATGCTCGTGCATCTGAAAGCCTTTGTGTTCCCCCCTGTGGCTCAGTGGCGGAATCTTTGGTTTTTCACACGAGAGACCGGTGTTCGAATCTCGGTCTAACGGCAGATTAATTATGCCTCCAATGCTTCGCTCTGTCAGTTCCCTGAAAGGCGACTGCAGATGTGCATTTTGCAGCCAACGAGCGCGTTGTACAACCCGCTCGCCTGCACCCAAACACCGTTTCTATGGTTCCCGTGCGTCACTGGCGAAAGGAGAAAAGAGTGATAATGTCCCGCTGCGGCCGGGCCGAATTCTATTTCTCACACATTTCTCATTCCCCTCTGAAGTTCAGGCGACTGGAAATGTCATACTGCAGTGAGCGAGCCTGTTGTAAGGCACGCACGCCTGCAAACAAACGCCAGCATGTTGACGCTCTCTGTTTCTATGGCAACTTCTCGCTCGTTCAGTTCCAGTAAATGCGACTGTTCCAGTGTATTCTGTAGTAAACAAGTCGGCGACACAGCCCGCTTGCCTGCACACAAACGCCGCTTTACGGCTACCCAGATAAATCCCATAGAGTGTATTTTCTGGTGTTCCGGCCACGGCCGATGGTGTTATGAGTGTAGACAAAATGCCCACTGCCCAGTGCTCATTCCTACACAGAAACACAGCCCGTCGCACAGGGCTCGCGCACATGAAATCGACCCAGATCGATTGCGCATTAAATGTGGTAAATGTGCCCACTGCCCAGTGTCCACAAACACTACGTTCTGCATGTCTCAAGGTTTCTGTAAAACGAAACCAACATGCATTCGCTCTGCTCAGGCAGACAATGCTCTCAGTGTTGTAAATGTGCCCGCTATCCCACACCCACATTCACACATAGACATGACAGGTCTTACGGGACTCGCCCAGCCCTCCCCCTCTCGGTTGACCACCGCAGAGGAGTCGAGCGCGGGCAATCTGCCCGCTGTTATCAGCGCGCCCCCTGCCTCAAATGTCATAAGCGCGACGCTTATGTTGCAGCACACTGAAGCCCCTCTGTCGCTGAGCGACCAGAGCGCGCTTCGCATTCAACCCCTAGCCATTCGTGCAAACGCATGGGCAAGGCTACCCGGGGTTTCGAAGTGGGTGCTAGACATTATAGGAAGAGGCTATTCGCTACAGTTCGGTCGACGCCCGCAACGCAAAGCGGCGCGAATCGATACTACGGTGAAAAAGGAAGTAGCACACCTACTTCGGGCTGAAATAGCGAAGTTACTGAGCAAAGGGGCTATAGAACCCCTATCACAAGCTCAGAGCGAAGGGGGCATGTACAGCAGATATTTTCTGGTACCCAAAAAAGACGGAGGTCTCAGACCCATTTTAGATCTAAGACGACTAAACAAAGCACTTCTGAAACGACGGTTCAGAAGGCTCACGACCAAGAAAATCCTCTCGCAAATTTGCCAAGGGGACTGGTTCATGTCGATAGATCTGAAAGACGCTTATTTTCAAATACAAATAGCGTCACGTCACAGGCGATTTTTGAGATTCGCCTTCGAGGGCCAGGCATATCAGTACACAGTCCTGCCATTTGGCCTATCCCTGGCACCTCGCGTATTCACGATGTGCATGGATGCAGCACTCGCACCCCTCAGGCTCCGAGGCATACGAGTGCTGAATTATTTGGACGATTGGCTGGTTCTAGCTCGATCACAGTCGGAGCTCATAGAACACAGGACCATATTACTCGATCACCTCGAGAATTTAGGTCTCACAGTCAATTGGGCAAAGAGTTCACTGTCTCCCAGTCAGAAAATATCTTTTCTGGGCACAGATCTGGACTCGCTGTCTATGACAGCACAGCTGTCGCCGCAGCGCAGACTAAGTATTCAGCGCATGACAGAGATTTTTCGCCACGGCGCTTTAGTCCCGCTCAAAAAGTTTCAAAGGATGCTGGGTCTCATGGCTTCAGCATCCTCAGTGCTTCAGCTGGGTCTGCTTCGCATGCGCCCGCTGCAGTATTGGTTGAAAGCGCGCGCCGCGCAGAGCTTGGACCTCCGGTCTCGCGCGCCTCAAGGTCGATCAGAAATGCGTCGCAGCTCTGAAACCTTGGACAGTGACCGACTGGTACCGGTCAGGTGTAAGCCTGGGGACTTCCTCGAGTGTGAAGGTGGTGCCTACGGACGCCTCAACCTCGGGATGGGGAGCGCTGCTCGAGGGCAGACCGTTATTCGGCCAGTGGTCGGAACGGGAAAAGCTTCTGCATATAAACTGCCTGGAAATGATGGCAGTCGACAACGCGCTGAGGCGCTTTTGTCCCCAGATAAAAAGACACCACGTCTTGGTCCGTTCGGACAACATGTCAGTGGTGGCTTATATAAATCACCAAGGAGGTATCAGATCCAGAATCCTTCACAGGCTGACGGAACGCCTCCTGGTCTGGGCTCAGCACAATCTGCGCTCGCTCAGGGCAGCGCATGTGCCCGGCCATCTGAATGTGGGATCAGACAGACTGTCCAGAAACAATCTGCCGACAGGAGAATGGTCTTTACATCCACAGACAGTCAAAATGCTATGGAGGACATTTGGCAGAGCGGAAATAGACCTATTTGCGTCTCAAGAGAACGCTCATTGTCAGGAATTCTTCTCCAAGAGCAGGGATGCGCTGGCTCACGTCCCGCTCTATGCGTTTCCCCCTGTCACGCTCCTACCCCAGGTGTTAGAGCGAATCAGGGAGAGCGGATGCCCAGTGCTACTCGTCGCCCCATTTTGGACAAACCAAGTCTGGTTTCCAGTCCTGATGCAGCTGACGAGTACCGCCCCGTGGCCGATACCGGTGAGAAGGGTTCTCCTCTCGCAGGCGAACGGCTCGATCTGGCATCCTCGCCCGGAGCTTTGGTCCCTACATGTGTGGGCCATCAACGGGTACCCGTTAACCTCCCAGCGGGAGTGTTAAACACGATCACGCAGGCTAGAGCTCCATCTAAGAGGCGGCTCTATTCCTCAAAATGGTCTGTGTTCACTAGCTGGTGTACAGCGAGAGGCACTTCACCCTCACGCTGTGGGGTGCCGGAGGTTCTCTCCTTTTTACAAGAGCTTCTGGATAAGGGCAGAACCCCATCCACGCTCAAAGTTTATGTGGCGGCCATAGCAGCGTTCGCTGAACCACCGCTTGGCCAGTCATTAGGAAGGAACGATCTGGTCATTCGCTTCCTTAGAGGAGCTAAGAGGCTGAACCCTCCCAGACCACCCTCATTTCCCGTTTGGGACCTTTCCACGGTTCTGGAAGCCATGAAAGGTGCCCCATTCGAGCCAATACAGTCAATAGACCTGAAACTCTTGTCTTTCAAAACAGTGTTTCTTCTGGCTCTCGCTTCAGTGAAGCGCATAGGGGATTTGCAAGCGCTCTCAGTGAGCGCGACGTGTATGGAGTTTGGGCCGAATGACTCGAGAGTCATACTCAAACCAAAGCACGGATATGTTCCTAAATCCCTCAACACACCGTTTAGGGCACAGGTTATCTCCCTGTCGGCCCTGCCGGTATCTGAGGAGGAAGGGGACGCAGGCTTCCTTTGCCCGGTCAGGGCGTTAAGAGCCTATGTGTCTCGCTCATCTGTTTTCAGACAAACGGAGCAGCTCTTTGTTTTGTTCAGCGGACGTTCTAAGGGACTAGCTGCGTCAAAACAGAGTCTATCCAGATGGATAGTTGATGCTATAGCGCTAGCTTACACATCCAAGGGCCTGCAATGCCCGATAGGTGTCAAAGCGCACTCCACAAGAGGCATGGCCTCGTCGTGGGCTTGGTCCAGTGGGATTGCCTTGCAAGATATCTGTATGGCGGCAGGCTGGGCCTCCCCGTCTACATTTATAAGGTTTTATAACCTCGAGGTTCCCGCTTTACAAGCTAGGTTGCTCTCGGTTTAAATTTTCAGTATTGCCCGCCCGAATCCTATCGGCTCAGGATGCTGAAACCGCTAGAGCGTCGATCACTGATCGTATATATACTTCTGTGGGCAGTGCGTAAGTCCCCCATATCTATCAGTCCAGGCCGTGTTCGCCCTGGCTGTGTGGAACACTTGATATAATATGCTCTTATCAGAGCTCTATATTACAGGAATGATGCTATTCTAGCCCCTCTTCCCGGATTCTCTGTGAGTCCCTTGTGATTAGGCAGTGTATGAGCCCCGGGCACCTGCCCTTGGGACTTTAGTGTTGTGTCTCAAGCACGCACGGCGTTTTACATTGTGTTCCCCTAGCGTAAGATATCTTACGCAAGTACGAGAGACCTCTCGTAAGAGAACGTACTCGGTTACTACCGTAACCTCGGTTCTCTCTAGAAGAGGGAACGAGTACTTGCGTATCTTGCCGTGCATGCGTCATGTTCTGATTCGCTTCAGCGATGAAAAACTGACCAAACCAGCCTCTCTGGGCCGTATTTATAGCCCTGGCCCCACCCGATTTCGGCGGGACATGACGTAATGGGCGCGAAGCGCCCTCATTGGTTCTGACGTCATGAGCCTCTATCGATAGGCTGGTGCAGTTGCCGCAGAGCAGCCAATGGGCGCGCGAGCTGTCTCGCCCATGTCTGCATGCTGCTGCAATGCGTTTTACATTATTGCAAAATTAAGGATAATTTTTGGCTTCAATATCTCGAGGAAAAGAGGTTTTCCCCTAGCGTAAGATATCTTACGCAAGTACTCGTTCCCTCTTCTAGAGAGAACCGAGGTTACGTTAGTAACCGAGTACGTTTTCATTATACGGTCACGTGCGATTTATGCTTAATACATAACGACTGTGTTTAGAGGATACTCACCAAGACCGAAATTGACATAATTTTCGCATGTTTTTGACTGTTAAAGCGATATAATCCACGAAAAATAACTTTGGTTACCCGCGAGCTGTGTGTGAGGCGGCTTTACTCTATGTATGTGTGCAGAGAAACATCTCTCAGACAGCGCGCACGTATCGAAGAGTTTAAAATCACGTGAATGCTTAAACTGGTAATACTTAAAAAGACGTGCAAATGGTAAACTTTAGTTACTCATGATGCAATGCTGGCCCGATTATGCAAGTGACAACTCCGTCCATCCTGACTCCCGAAACGTGGGAGTGTATTATCGCCTGCAGCTCTTAACGAGCTGATAGAAGACGCAGCACCACTGAATCACTCGCGCGGTTTGAGAAATTGCGTCTCGCAGACAGTTTTAAAATGACTGATTTGATTTTATAATCTGTGTGGATTAATTTACTAATACAACCTACAGGCTAAAGTGAATCAATGTTTGCGGGAATTTCCCGCATTATAAGTGGGAGACCTGCGGGAATTATTAAAATTATGCGCAATACCCGCATTCCCGCGCCGAAATTCAAGCCCTGGGCTCAAATATACAGAGTTTCCCGCTGTTTGTGCATAATAACCATTCTCCTACAGTTCTTTATTTGTTTTAAACAGAAGACTTAATATTTATCTATTTCTGGTCATAATTTGGAGATAATGAGCGTATGAGCTGTTGTGCCACTGCTTATCTTGATTTACACACAGTAAAAATGCCCAAAACCAGTCGTGTGTGGATGAGAGTCTGAAGCAAGCACTGGTGGGCCGTTGTGAAGCACACGTACATCCGCAAAGCCCTGACAGGGCAAACAGCGCTCTGAGTGTCAGCAGATAAGGCGGGCAGGGAAACAACCTGTGCTCTGAGCGGTGTATCGAGTGACTTCGGAACGTAGCCTGGTCTCGCCTGGAGAGTGACGCTGCAGTCGCCAGGTCCGAAACAGATGCAATCGTCGTTCACCGAGAACGCGTGTAAGTCTCCAATGCGCTTCGCTGAGAGCAAGAGGTGCTTACCGATCCATTGCCTGTCAACCGGGGAACGAAAAGCAGCAATAGCGGCCACATACATCTTGGCAAACTCCTGCTATCCATTCTGTGCTGTAGAAAGCGTGGAACAGATCCCCATTTTGTAAAAACTCCCCATCTCAGAGCGCAGAGGCGCCTGGTAGAAGGTCAAGTACACCAGAATTACTTGAATCTTTGGCTGTACTGAAAAATACAGTATTGACCCTGGTCTTCCGCCTTGTCCCTTTAGACACGTGCGCGCGGTTTTACCATGTGCAGCCTGGCGGCGGCTCAACTGGAGATACTAGACTTACTTCCTTTTTACCAGAGCCTTTCGCGTCGAGTCCAGCGCGTCCGTGAAAAGGCGACGGCACAGGACTGTGGCCCCAGGCCTCGTCGTCACGGTCGTTCCTGGGTGGGGGAGGGCCCACCAGCGGCTCTCTGGCGGCAGTGGGCCTCGACCCCGTAATAGCAAGAACCCTCTCGAGTGCACACCGGCAGTGGGCCAGGCCCAGGCAGGCGGCGCAGTTTTACTCGTAGGTGTGGGGCGGGTCGATGGAGCCCGCACAAATCCTGCAAAGGTTAAAGGGATAGTTCACTTTGAAATAAATTTTTGGTATGTTTTAGCTTACCTCAAAGGCATCCAAGATGTAGGTGTCTTTTTTTCCGGAGTAGTTTCAATTTTGATATTTTTAGGTCAAACCGTTCTTGTCTGTCAGTCATATAATGCAGGTCTATGGTCACTGTCTCAAAACAGCATGCACAAAGTCCAAATTAAACAATTCCCCATCGTCCAAATTAAACAATTCCCCATCGTAAGTACACATTGATGGCTTAAGACACGAAACGAGCGGTTTGTGTGAGAAAACGAACAGTATTTATATAGTTTTTGTCCTCTTGTAAACACACACACCCAAATGATCAGAGGACGCGGGTGCTTCGGTCTGCGCAAGCGCCGGAAAGCGACGGAAAAGGTCAGAGGGCGCGGGCGCTTCGATCTGCGCAAGCGCCGGAAATAATCTCTCGCGCGTGTACGTCACTCATTGTTTACACAGAACAGAGATTGTAGGTAAGACGGCTAATCGAAATGGTTCTAATTTGCGCTTATCCAGGATGTTTAAACCGACGTAAAAGAAAACAATTTCGTATGCTCGCGCAAACTCATCCGGGAGTGGTGAGTTTTCACGAATTCCCAATTTATAATCCTTCCCTCTTGAAGTTATGGTTGATCGCTCTTCGGCTGGATATCAACACACCCATAAACGTACTAAAGTTGAGGAGGGTCTGCAGCGATCATTTTTCCCCTGATGATTTTATAAACCAAGGAGAGGATCGCATAGTACTGACATCATCAGCTGTGCCTATGGTGTTTTCTCATCCAACGGAGGTATGTGAACAACGTCTTTGTATGTGTCCTTTGTATTTGTAAAGCTGGCATTACATGAAATGAGCAATAAAATGTATTTCTGCACCATATATTTGGTAAGAATGGTTTTACATGAGAGAGTTATAAGATATGTTATAAGAAGAGAAGATATGTGTAGCCTATACTAAGCAGCTGCTAGTCAAACCAATGTGAAACTATGTGTACTACTCATAAGGGTGCAGTCAATGATACTACTACTACTACTAGCCTAATAATAATAATAATAGTAATAGACAGTGTGGATTCACGAGAGATAATTTCCGGCGCTTGCGCAGATCGAAGCGCCCGCGCCCTCTGACCTTTTCCGGCGCTTTCCGGCGCTTGCGCAGACCGAAGCACCCGCGTCCTCTGATCATTTGGGTGTGTGTGTTTACAAGAGGACAAAAACTATATAAATACTGTTCGTTTTCTCACACAAACCGCTCGTTTCGTGTCTTAAGCCATCAATGTGTACTTACGATGGGGAATTGTTTAATTTGGACGATGGGGAATTGTTTAATTTGGACTTTGTGCATGCTGTTTTGAGACAGTGACCATAGACCTGCATTATATGACTGACAGACAAGAACGGTTTGACCTAAAAATATCAAAATTGAAACTACTCCGAAAAAAAAGACACCTACATCTTGGATGCCTTTGAGGTAAGCTAAAACATACCAAAAATTAATTTCAAAGTGAACTATCCCTTTAACTAGTCCTCAGGTGCAGCTTCATCAATGACAGCGTGAAGAAAGAGATTCTGACGTAATTGCCCATGTGTTTTATACTGCCCACGAACCTGTCAGTTTTTGCATGCTTCGCTTCAATTGGCCAGCTGTCCCCAGCTGGTGTTAGCCCACCAGATTTCAGCAAAAGTGGAGAAGGGAGTGGTTCCCGTATACGTCACGCTGACGTTATGTTGAAGTTACCGCCTCGAAAGGGAACCTGCTCTAGTAGAGCCTGAAAACAACATCAAGACTATCAGAAGAAAAGCTTTAGGGCTTCCTGTCATTGTCGTTTTTATTTTACAGTACAATAGTGATATGTGTCTAAAAAATTTTGTTTGATTTTTATCATTTGAATATGATAAATATGATATGATACGTGTTCAGGTTGCAGGTTTGGAGGAGTACCTGAATGATCCAGTGAAGAAACATTATCTGATCAGATTCCTCCCTGCTGATATAAAGAGACAACTGCTGCACAAGAGGCACACACACACACACACACACACACACACACACACACACACACACACACACACACACACACACACACACACACACACACACACAATCACTCTCACACTATCTCTCTCTCTCTCTCTCTCACACACACACACACACACACACACACACACACACACACACAATCACTCTCACACTATCTCTCTCACACTATCTCTCTCTCTCTCTCTCTCTCTCTCTCTCTCTCACACACACACACACACACACACACACACACACTCAGATGCTGATTAAAGTGTTGTGATGATGATGATGTCCCTCACACAGGAAGTACATCTTCAGTTTCCACGAGAGTCTCCAGAGGTTGTGTTTTATGGGTTTGCTGCAGTTCGGGCCCACGGAGAAGTTCATGGATAAAGATCAGGTGAGCAGGAGGCCACAGTCACATGATCACTTCATAGGTAATGTTTATTGTGTGTATTATATCAATAATACATTCATGTTTGTATTAGGTGTTTGTCTTCCTGAAGACCAAGGCTAAAATCGTGGACACGACGGTGTGTGACCCGCACTATAACAGGGCCATCGAGACAATGCGTGCGTTTGAGCGGAGACACTATGTGTTCAGCAGTGCTCAGGACGTGGAGAACTACTGGTTCGACCTGCTGTGTGTGTGTCTCAACACACCTCTAGGTACAGACACACAACGTGCTGTATCATTCATGGGTGTGAAGTCAGAGTTTGGTTGGTTGGTTCATTCAGCTGCTATGAAAGCTGGGAATAGCCTAAATGCAACACAGCCGCAACAGTACCGCAACATTACTGCGCTAAACCCTCAACCTAAATACAACAGTACCGCAACATTACTGCGCCAAACCCTCAACCTAAATACAACAGTACCGCAACATTACTGCGCTAAACCCTCAACCTAAATACAACAGTACCGCAACATTACTGCGCTAAACCCTCAACCTAAAAAACAACACAACTGCAACATTACCGCAACATTACTGTGCCAAACCCTCAGCCTGAATAGAACAACCGTACTGTAACCACAAATGTGTGTTTCAGGTGTAATCCGACCGCGTCCTGGAGACAGTAACGCTGAGGGGGCGGAGTCTGATGTCACCGTGACAATGGAGAACAACACCAGGCTGCTGTACACGCTACAGTGAGTCAGCCGTTCTGATTGGCTCAGGCTGGATAGTCTGTCAGCTGATTGGCTGATGTCATATTCGCTTGTGTTTCCTTTTGCTAGGGGCAGTTGTGTTGTGGTGGATGATGGCGTTACCCCAGGCGACGGGCAGGGTGCTGGCGGACTGGACTCATGCTTTTTCAGCCACCTGAAACGCAACTGGACGTGGACCAGTCACCTGATCAACCAAAACAGACAGGTATACACACACATACACACACACACGTGTGTGATGTCAGCACTGTTGCGCTGTGTGTTAATGAGTTTGTGATGTTGTCAGAGCACTGAAGATTCAGGAACGCATCATACCGTCAGACTGAGGAACCTGCTGTCCAAACACCCTCCGCCCAAACCGGCTACGCTCACCGGTAACACACACACACTCACACACACACACGTTCAGAACTGTTGCCGTGCTGTAAATAGGGGCTTTTGCACCGGAGGAACCTCTTCATAGTTCCTAGAGATTATAGGAACGCCTTTTGGAGGAACTAATTTCGCTCCTGCTTCAGAGTCAGACTAAACCAGCACTATAGGAGCTATCCGTGATGGAACTATGATTGGCCAAACGCACGCAAAACACTGGCACCTGCCATTTTTAAAAAGGCTGTGTAAACACACAGATTATAGCCTACATATTTACTTCGGAAACTAACTCTACGAACATGTAAAACAGTGATAGATGGACCTCTCAACTGTTACACTGAGGAGAAAATCCAACGCACCTTTGAGGAGACCAAGAGAAACATGATTATGTATTTCTGCTCAGCAACACTGGACATCAACCACACGGCATACGCTAATAACTCTTCATCACTGTCTACTTTATATGTATAACAGTTCTATCTAATAACGTATTAGACAGGACTGTCAGACAGATCGTAAACTAATGAACAGAGAATGAGAATGCGAGCACTGTGAGCTCAGTCGTTCTCAGCGCCGTCAAAATAAAAGTCACAGCAACAAGCGTGTCTTACGTCACTTCAGAGTTCCTACTGGCGGTGCGAATGCAACCAGGAAAACGTTCCTATGGGAACCACTAGTTCTCGCGAAACCACCCTGGTGGCGAGTTCCTAGAACAGAGTTCCTAGAACTATCCGGTGCGAAAGCCCCTATTGGTCAATCAAAGCATTAAGACGCCTGAGCTGTGCTGTGTTCGAAAACGCCCCCTATACCCTCATTCACTATTTTCTACATTAGTCCACTAATTTAGTCCACTGAAGGAGTGAATGAAAACGAGTGAGTGAATTCGGACACAGAGTGCGCCGGAAGCCCTGCAGCTTTTCCATAGTTTGTACTGCTTAATAATCATTTAAAATGTAGCAAACTGGCAGATCCAGTAGTAATGCAGAGATTTATCTTGAACTCTGTCATAGAAACTAGCATAAATAAACCGTGATTAAACGATCTAATAATCAATTAAAAAGGAATTTATACCTGTATGATATAATGCTGTAGCCACATTGGACCAGCGGTTTGGAAAATTGATGGATGATTCAGCGCCATCTTCTGGTCAGACGCGGGAATTCATTCAGCGCGCGACTCTCACAGTGCATTATGGGTATTCTCTAGCCATTGAGCATACATCAGAGAGCATACACACTCGTTATTGCGGTGTATTGTGGGATTGAATGAGTGCACTCAGGAATGTCCACTACGGTTTCGGACACCACTACAAATGGCTGTCCCCTCAAAAAGTGGCCTATTTAAGGGTATAGGGGGCGATTTCAGACGCAGCCCTTGTGTTATATCCGAATATGAGTCTCTGTGTGGTGGTCAGGGGTGAAGGTGGCGCCCCCTGCTGTCCTGGAGGAGGAGGTGCGTCTGAGCTCGCAGCCGGCCAGCAGAAACCAGGAGGTGTGTGGAGGACGAAACCTCAAACGCAAGAGACCCAAGACGGACGGCAGCAAACCGGCACGCAAGAAGAAGAAAGGTACTGGCGCTGACAGAACGTTGATGTGTTAAACGGTGGTGATGTCATGTAGCTCATCAGGAAGTGTGTGTGTCAGTGCGAGCGAGCAGGCAGAGTCAGGCCCAGGACGAGACGGACCAGCGTGCTCTTCTACAGATGACCAGGCAGAGAGTGGCGTGGACACACATGGAGGACAGTCTGCTGATGCTGTGTCGCGTCGCCAGCCACTTCCTCAACCGCAAGGTACTTGCGCACTCACACACACAAAACTATGACGAAAAATGTTTGTTGATTACCTGTTTTCTGTGACAACATCATTAAACACTAACTATCTCAATATGAAAGTGGAAACGCGACTGGCCCTGGCACACACTAGCACGCCCTCTTTTGGCCCGACAGTGGAAACCCAGCTATGGATGATGAACCTAAATGAATGGAGAAGTTGTGCCGAAGTGTTAGGTTGATCGAGACCACGAGCAGTTCTGTCTTCACAAGGTTTAGTTGAATGTGATGGTCCTTCACCCAGAAAGAAATGTCTGTCAGGCAGGTCAAGATGCGAGCAGCTCCTGTCAGATCCTCTGGCTGGAATGAGAGGTAGAGTTGTGTGTTGTCAGCATAGCAGTGATGGGAAAAGCCATGTTTCTGAATGACAGATCCTAGTGATGACATGTAGATGGAGAAGAGAAGTGGTCCCAGCACTGAGCCCTGAGGCACTCCAGTAGATAGATGATAACAGTGATAGGATAAACCATGTTTCTGAATGACAGATCCTAGTGATGACATGTAGATGGAGAAGAGAAGCGGCCCCAGCACTGAGCCCTGAGGCACTCCAGTAGCTAGATGATAACAGTGATAGGAAAAACCATGTTTCTGAAGGACAGATTCCAGTGATGACATGTAGATGGAGAAGAGAAGCGGTCCCAGCACTGAGCCCTGAGGCACTCCAGTAGCTAGATGATAACAGTGATAGGATAAACCATGTTTCTGAATGACAGATCCTAGTGATGACATGTAGGTGGAGAAGAGAAGCGGTCCCAGCACTGAGCCCTGAGGCACTCCAGTAGCTAGATGATAACAGTGATAGGAAAAGCCATGTTTCTGAATGACAGATTCCAGTGATTACATGTAGATGGAGAAGAGAAGCGGACCCAGCACTGAGCCCTGAGGCACTCCAGTAGCTAGATGATAAAACCATATTCCTGATAAAATTAACACACACACACACAAGCTGCGTTAATAAACTAGAAGCTCATGGGTGTATTTATATGATGTGTGTGTGTGTGTGTGTAGCTGAAGAGGCCGTTCGTGCCCTGGACAGTGGTTCGTGACGTGCTGCATGCTGAGTTTGAGTTATCGCTGGATAAAACATCTCTGTCTGTCAGCCGACGCTCACGCTACATCATGAAGAACCCGCAGACCTGCCTGAACTACAGGTGTGTGTACAAATACACTCTCTCACACACTCACACTGCTCTTTATAATGACTGCAGACTGACAAATAACGCTGTCTGACTTTAGAGTAATGAAACTCAGTGTAAATCTGATGGCTGTTTTGTAGGATTTGTCTGGCTGAGATGTATCAGGATAAAGAGCTGATGGCCAAATTCCTGAACCGAACTGACGACTACAACGATGTGAAGGTGAGACTCGATTCTTCAATGATTCTGAATCAATTCTGCGTTTACTTTTTTACTATTTTTAATGTTTTTTTCTTCTTGCTGCCAAACAAAACCTTTAAATTGTATTTAAATGTCCACAAAAACTGATACTTGTGAAAAGTGTTTTACCGGTATTAATCTGAATTCGTTTTTCGATTTTTTTGAAAAAATGGGTCTCAGAAATCTTCAGTTTCTACACTGTAAAACTGCAATCGTGGTCAGAAAAATAATCTTGTTTTCCCTTTGAATAAAGAGTATTTTTCTGACTCCTTTGACAGATATTTGTTTTTGTTTTAAGCACAAACTCAGTTCATTTTGACACATTTGTCTGAAAACCTTTAATGTCTTTAATATCAGTCATTTCGCTTAGATTGTGTGGTTTGCTTGTTTATCGTGTGTGTGTGTGTGTGTGTTACAGGTGTGTGCTGAGGAGTATAAGGAGTTTGTACGCTCTCTGAGGTCAAAGTTCAGCTCCAGCTACGGCTCCAGTGATGTCATCATACCAGACACGCGAGATGAACTCTTTCACAAGTACACACACACACACACCCATGTTCTTTTAGTATTACAGTTTTTAGTCATATTCTAAATTAGCTTTTATTTTGTAATTTTGAGTTTTCATTTAAATTTTGTAATTTTGTTAGTGCTTTTATCTTTATTAGGCTCTTTAATGTATGCTTCTATTTAGCTTTATTTTTGTTTGTTTTAGTAGTTTTATTACATAAATCAGTTAGTTGCAATACAACATTTCTAATTTTCATCATGTTTTTTAAAATAATTTTTTTTAATATTTATATATTTTTATTTCCTTTTTTTATAGATAATTTTTATTTCAATTACTTTATTTTTATAGTTTTAGTTAACAATAAGAACACTGAATCTTATTCTCTGCAAATGAGTCTTTCAGTCTTACGTGTGTGTGTGTGTGTGTGTGTGTGTGTGTGTGTGTGTGTGTGTGTGTTTCCTCAGGTTTAAGGTGTACACAATTGACGAATCACTTGAGCGCACTATAGACAGCTTGAAGAGGTATGTGTGTGTAATAACGTCGCACTATTCATTTTAATAAACAAACTGACACAATTTTATGTTTAAATCCTGTTTTTATTTAATTAAGTTTTGCTTATCAAGTGCTTTGAGCTCTGGAAGACACTATTCATTAAACACTATTCTTATTACCCTTATTAATCTTATTAAAAATGCAAAGTAATGCAAGAAAGTTCCAGGAGAGTGAAAACGCATCAGTTTCTGTTTAAACATTGTTTGATGTTTTCGTCAGTGGAGCTTTGAACTGTTTGAATGTTGGACTGTAATGACTGTGTGTTTCAGGAAGGAGGACATTGATGTTCTGGTGCTGTTTAATTTAATTCAGAGCACGCTAGTGCTCACCAACGCTCAGATGAAGAACTACAGACCCTTCCAGGTACACACACACACACACACACACACACACACACACACACGTGCACACAGGTGTTTATACTGTGTTCATGTATGAGTGACGTGTCAGTGATCGTGTGTGTGTGTGTGTGTTCTAGACGTTCTGTCTGTACACGCGCTACAGCGAAGAGGTTTTGTCCCAGGCCTTCCAGACGTGTCGTAACCGGGCGCTAGTGAACCGGCGGCGGCCCATCACCAAAGCCCACCTGAAGAAGTGCCACTCGCTGCCCTTCCTGCCCATGTCCTACCAGTTGTCCCAGCACTACTACAGGTCTCACACACACACACACACACACACACACACACACACACACACACACACACACACACACACACACACACACACACACACACACACACACACACACCTACCTACCCATGTCCTACCAGCTGTCCCAGCACTACTACAGGTCACACACACACACACACACACACACACACACACACACACACACACACACACACACACCTACCCATGTCCTACCAGCTGTCCCAGCACTACTACAGGTCTCACTCTCACACACACACACACACACACACACACACACACACACACACACACACACACACACACACACACACACACACACACACACACACACACACACACACACACACACACACACACACACACACACCTACCCATGTCCTACCAGCTGTCCCAGCACTACTACAGGTCTCACACACACACACACACACACACACACACACACACACACACACACACACACACACACACCTACCCATGTCCTACCAGCTGTCCCAGCACTACTACAGGTCACACACACACACACACACACACACACACACACACACACCTACCCATGGCCTACCAGCTGTCCCAGCACTACTACAGGTCACACACACACACACACACACACACACACACACACACACACACACACACACACACACACACACACACACACCTGCCCATGTCCTACCAGGTGTCCCAGCACTACTACAGGTCACACACACACACACACACACCACACACACACACACACACACACACACACACACACACACACACACACACACACACACACACACACACACACCTGCCCATGTCCTACCAGCTGTCCCAGCACTACTACAGGTCACACACACACACACACACACACACACACACACACACACACACACACACCTGCCCATGTCCTACCAGCTGTCCGAGCACTACTACAGGTCACACACACATAAAAACACACACACCTACCCATGTCCTACCAGCTGTCCCAGCACTACTACAGTGCTGACAAGTGTGTTCAAGTGGTTCAAGTGTGACAAAAGTCATGGGGTCTTGGACCCCTCCGATGAACACTCAATTTAAAATAAATAAATACATTTCTGGGTCAAAATGACTGAGGGAAGGATGAGGGCTGTTATTGTGCTCGTATTCCACACTGATGCTCTCCAGTTACGGTCGGTCCGTGTGCTGCAGGTTCTTCACGTGGCGTTTCCCGAGCCTCACCTTTAACGAGGCGTTCGATCTGATGACGGGTTTATACGAGGGCGACCGCAGTGACAGACCCAACAGCTTCCACTTCCAGAAGGACCCCGAGGGCCCGGGAGCCGAGGAGCACGAGGCCCACACGCAGGGCATGCTGCAGTTCCCCATGGACGCTCCAGGGGGCGCCAGCGCCTGCTGCCTGACCCTCATGACCCTGGGCCTGCTGAGCCTGGACCTCAGTGTCCCGCAGCAGATCGTGGTGGTGGACAGTTCGCTGGTGGACAACGAGGTGGTCAAGAGGTGCTGCGCTCAGATACACTCACAGATACACACACTAATGACCTGTTCAACACAGCACACCATAACTGTAACACAACAGACCATAACTGTAACTATAACTAATCATAGTTATAATGATAACTGTAATGATAATTATAACGATAACTATATTAGCATCCAGACCAGTGCATGAAATTGTTTATTATAAGCGTTTTATCATCTGTATAACTTATAAAACTGTTTACAAGTTTCATCATCTGGATGCAGGAAGCAGGATGATTGGCTGTCAATGTTTTTATCGTTCATCAGCTGGAAAAACATCACTCTGAAAGTGACTCCAGCGATATCGTTAATCTGTCGTTATTGTTATAGTTGAGTCGTGGACTCTGCTATTCTCTTAGAGTTAGAGCGATCATTAAAACTTTAGTGATAGTTATCGTCCCTGGTGTGAACGGGCCTCAGCACTCTCACAGCTGACTGTGTGTGTGTGTGTGTGTTTCAGCCTCACTAAAGCGCTGGAGGAGGAAGAGGAGGAGGACGAGAGGAAGAGGAGGCCGGAGGTCAAGCCCACACAGGCGTCTCACACCAACTACCTGCTGATGAGGGGATATTACGCTCCCGGGATCCTGCGCTCGCAGAACACACACAACTCCAACAGCACCGACAACATCATGGTCAACGCCTGCACCGTCCACCTGCAGCTGAGACGCACACCCCAACACACACTCTTCACTGCAGAGGGTGCGCTTACACACACACACACACACACACACACACACACACACACACACACACACACACACTCACTCTTCACTGCAGACGGTTTTACAGATGCTAGAAACGTGGCTTTCAAAAATGTTAGACAGTATTCTAGCTTACTACGTGCAGAGGTTTTTTTGTCCCATAATTAGAATCTTTTTTAAAATTTTTATTAAGTAGTAGGAAATTACTAATCATCCAAATGTTTATATCAGCTATGCATTCCGTTAATTTCTTGAATTGGCAAGTTTCGTCGGAGCGCGAAGAGATATCATCATGAGGATCATCAGCATAACAGTGAAAACTAATGCCATGCTTCCTAATGATATCTCCCAAGGGTAGCATGTACAGAGTGTGTGTGTGTGTGTGTGTGTGTGTGTGTGTGTGTGTGTGTGTGTGTGTGTGTGTGTGTGTGTGTGTGTGTGTGTGTGTGTGTGTGTGTGTGTGTGTGTGTGTGTGTGTGTGTGTGTGTGTGTGTGTGTGTGTGTGTGTGTGTGTGTGTGTGTGTGTAGCATGTACAGAGTGAACAGCAACGGTCCTAGTACTGAGCCTTGTGGTACGCCATACTGAACTTGTGATCGATGAGACATCTCTTCATTTACTGCTACAAACTGATAACGGTCAGATAAGGATGATTTAAACCATGCTAGTGCAATTCCACTAATGCCAACATAATTTGCGAGTCTATTTAAAAGAATGTTGTGGTCGATGGACTGCTTGCACTGAGCCTCGTGACGCACTTCGGCTTTATAGTAATACATATCACTTATTTCCGGTATGACCGGCGCCATTGTTTCTCAATCCAGACGAGCCGTGTAAAATGTGCGCAAAACAAACCGTTTTTAGATTTCAGAAACAGCAGAAGAAAACCACTGAATTTTGCTGTGTTCCACTATGTACTGCTTGTTCAAAGTTCAACACAACTTTAAGTTTTCACAGCTTACCTGTCGATGTCGACCTTAGAAAACGGTGGCTCGTGAACATGCGCCGAGCGATCAGCTTATTGAACCTCAGACAACAAATGGTAAGAGAAGGTTACCTGGTTAAGAGAAGTACCAAGTGTCACAACAAATGGTTAAGAGAAGCACCTGTCATAGCGTTGAAAACTTTGGAACCTTAGGTTTTTTTCTTACCCTCGTTACCGTATATATACGAGGCGGCATACAATTTAAAACCTTTCTCCAGCTTGCTTGATGGGGCTTTGCTTGTTTTAAAAAAAAACGATGAACATCATTAACGCTGATCTTCGGAAGATCCTGGAGACAGCGAGTGTAATAAGTAGCCATGGTAGCCATATAACCGGAAACGAGTGATATGTAATAAGTAGAACACTGAAGTAGTTGTGCAAGTAGCGCATAGTATCTGTGAGCGCAGCAAGCTGACTCACTAGCTTAGGACTTCAAAGTTCTTTTGTACTCAACACGAAACGTCAAATAAAAGTCTTGAATCCAGAGTTCTTCGTTTGACGGTTTAATTATGAATCTCAAAAACATAAAAAATTAAAACTTAGGATATTTACTTTTCTTACAAATTAAATGTACAATTACGTGTAGGTCAAAAGACTGTGTTGCTCCAAAGTCCAGTGGCTTCTGACTGTTTCGCGGGTACTATTTCTTTCATACTAAATCTAACAGCCAATCAAATTACATTATACTAAATCACTGGTTAACTGTTTACATTCCAATTTCTACGTTTTATTTGCAACACAGGTTTTCTCAGGTTTTACAAAATAAACTAAAATATTTTTACTTCCATAGAAATGGCTTCAACATATCCCGGTCCCTAATTGACTAGGCCTTAACATATCAATTATCAACTTAAACTTAAACTGAAGTCATTTAAACTCTTACATTCAACACTTTCTTTAATTCCTTTTTGCAAGAATCTTCTTTTCTTCATAGGCAAGTATTTAAGGTAAACGTTAACTGGAAAGTATTAACATACTTGACAACTAAATACTTTTCATAGACTATTCAAATGGTAATTTGTACTCTATTCAAGTCTTTCTCTTCTATCTTCAGTCTTCTCCCTGCAACAGACAAAGTTTAGTTATTGGTCTTTGAATGATACTGATCTTCGTCCGAACCTCAGCACTTCTGACAACGCCTTTGGAGTCAGGTATCACTCTTATGACTCTGCCTAACATCCAGGAGTTTCTTGGCAGAAACGAATCTGCGACGAGAACGACATCTCCAACCTTGAAACTTCTACTTAAGCCGAGCCATTTTTGCCGTTCTTGCAGAAGCGGCAAGTATTCGTGAGTCCACCTTCGCCAGAACAGATCCACCATATATTGTATTTGTCTCCAGCGTCGGCGGGCGTAGACATCATCCTTAGTAAACACACCAGGTGGAAAACTAGGCTGTGTTTTCAACGCAAGCAGATGATTGGGCGTCAGCGGCTCAAGGTCGTTTGGGTGATCTGTGTTCGTGGTTAAGGGTCTCCCATTGATGATGCTCTCAACTTCACATAGGAGAGTGTGTAGTCCTTCATCTTCTAAGAGCTGTTGCTTCACAACAGAGCTCAGCACTTTTCTCACGGTGCGAATTTGTCGCTCCCAGATACCGCCGTGGTGAGACGCAGCAGGCGGGTTGAAAATCCATTGCACACCCTTTTTCATCATTACTTCATTGATACGAGACTGATCCAGCTCTGCCAATGCCTCACGCAGCTCTCGTTCAGCGCCGACAAAGTTCGTGCCATTGTCAGAACGAATAATTGACACTTGACCTCTTCTGGCTTGAAAACGCCGTATGGCATTAATACATGAATCGGTGTCAAGAGAATGGGCTACTTCTATATGCACTGCCCTGACAGTTAAACATGTAGAGAGCACTCCATAACGCTTAACCTTTGCACGTCCTCTTCTGACCTCGAAAGGTCCAAAATAATCCACACCCGTGTTGGTGAAGGGTGGTTTGTCAGGGAGCAGACGGTCTTGTGGCAGATCCGCCATTTTCTGCTCTCCTACCTTTGCATGCAGTCTTCTGCAGAGGTTGCACTCTGAAATCACTTTTCTTGCTGCTGCATTGGCTCTTGGTATCCAATACCGTTGTCGCAATATGGCTAAGACATGGTTCCTACCTCCATGTCCACACTCTTGATGGATGTGGTGGAGAATGAGGTGAGCTATTCTGTGCTGTTTATGCAGAATGGCAGGATGCTTGGCCTCCTCAGGCATCGCCGATCTGTTCAAACGTCCTCCTACTCTCAACACATCATCTTGCAAATATGGATCCAGTTTGAAGATAGAACTGTTCTTTTTCACACGGGAACTTGCCGACTGCAAGGCTTGTATCTCCTCTGTGTAAGCTTGTTTCTGACTGTATTTAACCAGTTCAATTTCAGCTCTGGATAGATCTTCCACGGTGAGTTTTCTTTTTTCCAGGTTCTTCTTGCACATCACCATTTGCTGTTCAACTATAGATCTACATTTCTCTGGATCATTCTCATTTTGCTGTATGTTCTGCTCAAACTCTTTTCTTTTCTCGCTCAGGTGTCGTAACATCCTTCTCAAGAGCAAAATCCAGGCTGCCGCCTTTTTCAGCTTATGCCAACTGGAGTAATACTCAACGAGCTGGTTCAGTGGATCTGTGCACTCGTTTGAGTTTGTGCATGACACTGCAGCGGACGTCTTCACCTCAACATCATCTTCAGTCAGGTAAGGACACTGTTCAGGTTGTTCCGGCCATTCAACACCCTTTCGCAGGAAACTAGGCCCCTGAAACCAGCTCTTACTTTCTATGAAGCTCTGGATCTTCAAACCTCTTGAAGCCTGATCTGCTGGATTTTGTGAGGTATTGACATACTTCCACTGAGAAGATGTAGTCGCTTCTCTAATGAAAGAGACACGGTTTGCCACAAACGTCTTGAAACGAAGGGCATCGTTTTCGATGTACTTCAGTACTGTTGTACTATCCGTCCAGAAGACTGACTCCATCAGGGGAAGTTCAAGTTCTTCTTTCAACATCTGATCGATCTTGACTGCAACAGTCGCTGCTGTCAACTCCATTCTCGGGATCGTAATCTGTTTGAGTGGAGTGACTCTGGACTTTCCCATCAAGAATGATACATGTTTCTCACCCCGGTCATTTGTCAACAAGAGATACGACACAACGCCATACCCATCTTGACTAGCGTCTGAGAAATTGTGGATTTGAGCAGTGTTTGTGGGCCCAAATGCAGAGGGTTTGAAACATCTGTTCAGACTGAGTTCTGAAAGCTTGTCTAAGTCTGTCAGCCACTTCATCCATGTCCGGCATGATTTTTCGTTGATCTCTTCATCCCAACCTTTCTTCTCTTGGCAGAGATCTCTTAAAATTAGCTTGATAGGTAGTAGGAGTGGTGCCAAAGAACCCATTGGGTCATACACTGAACTGACTACAGATAAAATGCCCCGTCTGGTGCATGGCTTGTCCGGCAGATATATTTTGAACCTGAAGCTGTCAGAACTTGTGCACCACTGTACGCCTAATGCCCGTTCCACTGGCAACTCATCATACTCCAAATCGAGATCTTTGACTTCAGCCGCTCGTTCGTGGTCAGGAATAGATCCCAACAGGGCTCTGCTGTTGCTGACCCACTTAGTCAAATGGAAACCACCACTGGCACACAACGTCATCAGCTCTCTCGCAAGAGCAACGGCTTTGTCTTCTGTGGCTACTGACTTCAAACAGTCATCCACATAGAAGTTCTTGAGGACTGTCTGGGTGGCTTCAGGGGTACTCTTTGATGCTGCATCTTCTGCTGTTCTTCTTAATGCATATGACGCACAACTAGGGGATGATGTAGCACCGAACAGATGCACACACATTCTGTACTCTTCTGCTTCCACATTCAGATTACCATCTGGCCACCAGAGAAAGCGTAGCATATCTGTGTCCGTGTCTGGAATCCACACCTGGTAAAACATGGACTCGATATCTGCCATCATGGCGACATGCTCCTGTCTGAATCTCAGCAACACTCCGATGAGGGTGTTAGTTAGGTCAGGCCCTTGCAACAACTGGTCATTTAGCGATACACCTTGGTAAGTTGCTGCACAGTCAAAGACGACTCTGAGTTTCTTCTTTTTTGGATGGTACACCCCATGGTGTGGAATGAACCATACTCTTCCATCACTGCGAATCAACTGTTCTTCTGGAATCCTTACTGCATAGCCTTTTTCCAGTATGTTGTCCATAAAAGCCTTGTACTCTTGAAAGAAATCTGCATTCCTATTGAACTTCCTTTTCAAAGAGTTAAGCCTCTGTTCAGCAATACCACGGTTGCACGGCATCTTCACCTTGTCATCCTTCAAAGGCAACTTGATGCGGAAGTGACCATTCACGAGCTGGGCTGATGTTGTCACTGTATGCATGAACTTCTTATCATGTTGCGACTGTTCTCGTCTGTCGTCACATCTTCTTTCTGGAAAATCTGCATTGTAGTGCTTTATCAGCATGTCATCAACGCTAATCAAAGAAATACGGTTGACAAGGAAACTTTGTCTTTTGCCATCATCTGATTCCTTCTCTTGGCATCTGCTGATTGGCCCATTGACAACCCAGCCTAGAGCTGTCTTCACAGCATATGGTCCGTCGTTCTGGCTATTAATGATCTCCCATGGCTCCATGGCTTTGTACGCGTTGACACCGATGAGCAGACCAACTTCTGCTTCAAGTTTTGGGAGATGGACTCGACTCAGGTAAGACCACTTCTCCAAATCTTTCTTCTGTGGGATGTTGGCCTTTTTTGCAGGTATATCTGGCTGAGTATACACATTGGGAAGCTGAATGTAATCTTGCTCCTCTAAGCCACACACCTCCAAATCAGTAAGTTCATAGCTATTCACTTTCTGTTCTTGCGTTATAGTACGAAGCAGGAACTCTGTCTTTCTACCTCGCATATTCAACTTCTTTGCCAATTCTTCAGTGCAGAAAGTCGCTGTACTTCCTTGATCCAGGAAAGCATAGGTCTTGATTATCTTTGTGTCTTTCTTGTGTTTTATCTGCACAGGTACGATGGGAAGAATACACTCACTACTCCCGGCCCCAGTATGGTCACCTCTTCTGCACCCTGCAGACACGAGAGCACTTGTGACTTCACTTGTACTTTGTGAGCTGTCATCTGCACTGTTGTTCTTTGATGAAGCATCTTCTTTAACAATGTGCAAGATAGCTGGGTGCTTGAATGAACAATCTGGACAAGAGGCCCTTTTTTTACAGTCCTTGGACATATGACCTGCCGTCAGACACCCAAAACAAAGACCGTTCGTTTTCAAGAACTGAATTCTTTCTTTCAATGGCTGTTCTCGAATCTTGTTGCACACATTTAGTGCATGGTTCTTCTGGCATTAAAGACAGGGACTTTGAAAGACACTTGCTGACTTGACTGCAAAAGGTTTCTTTTCAGGTTGGCTTTTACTGACATTATTTTCAGTAGCAGACACATTCACAGCAAAGCTGCTTCTTTTAGACTCACTTTTTCTAATGCTTGGTTGCTTTTTTGAGTTGTTCTGATTACTTGAAGTGGAGTCCAGGATGTCTCCAAACAGCGGGTCATTGGCAACCTTTGCTTGACGGTGCACATATTCCACTAAATCAGGAAATCTGGCTCTTTTTCTTGTTCTTTCTTGAATGTCATAAGCGTAACTTCTCCATCTTTCTTTCAGTTTGAATGGAAGTTTGGATAAAATGGACTTCATGTTGGTAGGATTGTTCATTTCGTCCATAGTCCACATCATTCACTGTGTTACAACATCCTACTAAGAACAAAGCAAAAGCATTCAATCCTTTTCTATCTTCTGGCCTTATCTGAGGCCATTCCATAGCCTTCTTGATATAAGCTGTAGCGATGGCCATTTCATCTCCATAGTGACGATCAAGCAGTTCTCTGGCTTCTTTATAAGCTCTGTCAGGTCTCATGTGCTCACAGCTCCGAACGAGGTCAAGTGGCTCTCCACTCGTGAACTGCTCAAGATAGTACAGCCGGTCTTGATGACTGTCTGTTTTACTGTCAATAGCATGCTCGAATGCCCTTATGAAAGATCTGTAAGTCATAGGATCTCCTGTAAATGTGGGTATGTCTCTTTGAGGCAGTTGAGACAAACTCTGTTGTTTAATGAGCATCTTGGTGACTTCATTTTGACGCTGTAGCACTTCGTGCAGGCTATCTGTAGAAGAATCAGTGTGATCATGAGGATTAAGATGTGGCGTGCTGCTGACAACATCAAACCTTGACAACGACTTTCTTCTCTCTGAAGCACCAACTTGAGTGGCTGGCTTTGGATTGAATGTAAGGAATGTCTTATCAGCTGATACACTGTTCTTTTCTTGTCTACGCATGGGTTCAAATCTGGGTCCTAAAGGTGGCTCTAATAAATCATATTTAGATTCCTGAGCATCTTCAAAATCTTCGTACACCTTTAGTTTGGCATCTAAAGCAGCAAGCTCAGTTTCAAGCTCTAATTCCTCTTTTCTAATTCTCAAGCGAATTTCTTCCTGCTCTATTGCTTCTCTCTTTTTTATTGCTGCAGCTCTTGCCAACAGTGCTTCACGTTCAGCTTTAATTCTCAGCATTGCAGAATTAGTACTGGAAGTGTGGCTTACCACGGAGTTAGCTCTAGACACACTATCATGTGGCTTAATAGCATCTTCTTCATCTTTTAAGACATCTGCAATCCATTTGTTTGTGTTTTCTATTAACTGCTGAAATTCCGAATATCTGTTCTTGAAAGCATCTTGATCCGCTTTCTTATCATCTTCATCTATTAACTCACACAATTCTTCATTAATCCGTTCATACTCTCTTACGCATCTTTCAAACCTTAGCAATGTTTCATCTTTAATGAGATTAACATTGTGTTCATTTTCCTTCAATTTGGCTAAATCATTCTTCTGTTTGGTTATTTGTGCCAACTTTCCCTTGCGTTCTCCTTTCAGCCTTTGTAGTTTCTCCTCTACAGCCTTTAATGTGGGCTTTGGCGCCCTCTTTTGATCAACACATGCAGCTGCGCTTTCATCTGCCATGTCATGTCACTTTAAAATCTTCACACAGAAAACTGTCACAATTCCTATTGTACAGCTTCTAATCTTCTTATAAACACTCAGTCACTGATGTGCAAGATTTCTTTATGTAAAGCTCTATGACTTTCAGAACGAAATATCCAGAGAGTACTTACTGTCACTTTTAGACGATGAAGAAAATATCAGACCTGTTCCAGGGAAAGTTTCATTCAGCCGACTCACAATGCAGGTAGGCTACCTCTGACTTTCTTTCTGTCTTTTTTGAGCTGCAATGTAGTTTTCGTCCGTATTGGTCTGTTATCTTTATCATCCGCTAGCGAGTTTCCCTCAGATAAGCCAGAGAATGTCGACCCAGTCGATTAGGTCGCCGTCATCACGCGCGAGCGCATCTTTTTTTTTTTTTTTTTTGCGATCTTCTCACGCGGCTCGTCTTTCGGATTCGTCGAGCAATCTTCTTTCACTCGATATTTTAACTATGTCGAGCAGTCTTTTGACTTGATTGTGAGCGCAGCAAGCTGACTCACTAGCTTAGGACTTCAAAGTTCTTTTGTACTCAACACGAAACGTCAAATAAAAGTCTTGAATCCAGAGTTCTTCGTTTGACGGTTTAATTATGAATCTCAAAAACATAAAAAATTAAAACTTAGGATATTTACTTTTCTTACAAATTAAATGTACAATTACGTGTAGGTCAAAAGACTGTGTTGCTCCAAAGTCCAGTGGCTTCTGACTGTTTCGCGGGTACTATTTCTTTCATACTAAATCTAACAGCCAATCAAATTACATTATACTAAATCACTGGTTAACTGTTTACATTCCAATTTCTACGTTTTATTTGCAACACAGGTTTTCTCAGGTTTTACAAAATAAACTAAAATATTTTTACTTCCATAGAAATGGCTTCAACAGTATCAAATGCAGCACTAAGATCGAGTAACACTAATAGAGAGATACAACCACGATCAGATGATAAGAGAAAATCATTTGTAACTCTAATGAGAGCCGTCTCAGTACTATGGTACGGTCTAAATCCTGACTGGAAATCCTCACAGATATAATTTCTTTCTAAAAAGGAACATAGTTGTGAGGATACTGCCTTTTCTAGTATCTTTGACAGAAAGGGTAGATTCGAGATCGGCCTGTAATTGACTAATTCTGTAGGATCAAGTTGCGTTTTTTTAACAAGTGGTTTAATCATAGCCAGCTTAAAGTTTTCGGTACATATCCTAGAGACAAAGATTAATTAATGATATTAAGAAGAGGATCTATGACCTCTGGAAGTACCTCTTTCAGTAGCTTAGTTGGTATAGGGTCTAACATACATTGATTTAACGAGTTTAGTAAATTCTTCCTCTCCTATTGCAATAAATAAATCACATTTTTCCTCAGGGACACTACAATGCACTCCCTGATGCGATACTGTAGTAGACGATTGCATAGTTATAATTTTCTCCCTAATATTATCAATCTTGTAAGTAAAGGAGTTCATAAAGCCATTACTGCTGTGCTGCTTGGAAACTTCAGAAGTTAAAGCTTTATTTATTGTTAATTTAGCCACTGTATCAAATAAATACCTAGGGTTGTGTTTGTTTTCTTCTAAGAGCAAAGAAAAATAAGCAGATCTAGCAGTTTTTAAGGTCCTTCTGTACGCAATAATGCTCTCTTTCCAAGAAATGCGAAAACCCCCTAGTTTTTTTTTTCTTTGCTCGTTGTACCACGGCGTTGGACTATTTTCTTTAATCTTCTTTAAGCGCAAAGGAGCAACTGTGTCTAAAGTCAAGTCAAGTCAAGTTTATTTGTATAGCGCTTTTCACAATACAGATTGCATCAAAGCAGCTTCACAGTATTAAATTTAAATAATACAACAAAGTTTGTTTCAAGAGGAATTTATTGATTGATAAAATTAAATTAAATATCCCCAAAATATCCCCAACTGAGCAAGCCAAAGGCAACAGTGGCAAGGAACCGAAAAACTCCATCAAGTGACCTAATGGTGTCCTAAAACTCCATCAGGTGCCTTAATGGAGAAAAAAAAAAAAACCTTGGGAGAACCCAGGCTCAGTCGGGGGCCAGTTCTCCTCTGGCATTGGATAGAGGCCGGATTGTAGTTTGAACTGTAGGATTATATGAATGCCTGGCTGAAGAGATGCGACTTTAATCTAGTTTTAAACTGGGAGAGCGAGTCTGAGCAACGAACAGTATCAGGAAGACTATTCCAGAGTTTTGGAGCCAAATGTGAAAATGCTCTCCCTCCTTTGGTGGTTCTGGATATCCTAGGTATGACCAAAAGCCTTGAATTTAGTGATCTCAAAGAGCGCGATGGATTATAGGGCGATAGAAGATCCGTTAAATAGACTGGAGCTAAGCCGTTTAGGGCTTTATAAGTCAGTAGCAATACCTTGTAATTAATACGGAACTTTATAGGTAACCAATGCAGTGATGATAAAATCGGTGTTATATGATCATATTTTCTTGATCTCGTAAGAACTCTAGCGGCGGCATTTTGGACTAACTGTAGCTTGTTTATTGAGGATGCAGGACAACCAGCTAATAAAGCATTACAGTAATCCAGTCTCGAGGTCATGAATGCATGAACTAACTTTTCTGCATCAGATACTGATAGCATATTACGTAGCTTAGCAATGTTTCTAAGGTGGAAAAAGGCTGTTTTTGTAACATAAGAAATATGATTTTCAAAAGACAGGTTGCAATCGAGTATAACACCCAGGTCTTTTACTGTAGAGGATAAAGTAACAGGACATCCTATGATGTTAAAGTTGTATTGTGCGAGGTTTTGTGGGCGGTTTTTTGAACCGATAAGTATTACCTCTGTCTTGTCTGGATTTAATAAAAGAAAATTACGCGTCATCCAATCTTTTATATCTTTAACACACTCTGTCAATTTGGAAAATGTAGCGTTTTCATCCGGCCGTGATGAAATATATATTTGAGTGTCATCAGCATAACAATGGAAACTAATTCCATGTTTCCTTATAATATTTCCAAGTGGCATCATATATATTGAAAATAACAGAGGGCCTAATACAGATCCCTGCGGCACTCCATAGTTTACTGGAGTTATGATCGATTTTTCTCCATTTAAATAGACAAAATGGTAGCGGTCAGATAGGTATGATTTGAACCAGCTTAGTGCTTGTCCTTGAACACCAGTATAATTTTGTAGTCGATCTAAGAGTATTGTGTGATCTATAGTATCGAACGCAGCACTAAGATCAAGTAAAACTAGTATTGAGATACAGCCTTGGTCAGAAGCTAAAAGTAAATCATTTGTGATTTTAACGAGCGCAGTTTCAGTGCTATGATGCGGTCTGAATCCAGACTGAAACTTTTCATAGATATCATTTTGTTGCAAGAAAGAGCCCAGTTGAGCGGACACCACTTTTTCTAATATTTTAGACATAAATGGAAGATTTGAAATGGGTCTATAATTTGCTAGATTATTATGATCTAATTGTGGTTTCTTAATGAGAGGTTTTATAACTGCCAGTTTAAATGTTCTTGGAACATGACCTAAAGATAAAGACGAGTTAATAATATTGAGGAGAGGCTCTTCCACTACAGATAACACTTCTTTCAGTAGTTTAGTTGGTATAGGATCTAATAAACATGTTGTTGTTTTAGATGAAGTGATAAGTTTATTTAACTCTTTTTGTTCTATAGTTGTAAAGCACTGTAATTGTTCTTGCGGGGTGATAATTGAAGCTGAATTGTAAGGCGCGATTGAAGATTGAACGTTTATAATTGTGGTTCTGATGCTTTCTATTTTCTCAGTGAAGAAGTTCATGAAATCATTACTACTGAACTGTAACGGGATATTTTGTTCGGGTGACGTCTGGAAAAGAGAGAGTTAAAAGTTTCTGTCGCAGTATCGAGTTCTTCTAAGCTATCCAGGATGCTGAGATGATGAAACTGATCAGGAAGATTATTGATAAAGAAATCTTTAGTGGCAGAAGTGATAGGTCTAACATATTTCTAACACAGAGTTGGTTAAATGGAGGCTCTTTGCAGCCTTGGTTAAATGGAGTATACACGAGACTAGATAATGATCTGAGATCACACACCCCAACACACTCTTCACTGCAGACGGTTCGCGCACACACTCACACACATACATTATCCATTATTCAAACATTATCGTTTCTCATTCCTCACTCTGTGTCACCTGTAGCTGACGGTGTGTCAGCTCTGTCTCCGTCCACTCCTCCGTCTCTCCCGCTGTCGTTCACGCGTGTGTATCGCTCGGCAGCCGTCGATCCGCACACCTTCCTGGACCGGTGTGTGAGCGAGTCGGGATACGGAGCGCAGGACGTGCAGGCGGTGACGGAGATCAGAGACGGCGTGGGGGAGGGGGCGGAGTTTGGCATTGACAGACAGGACCTCCTTGAGCGCTTTATACACCTGGAGAGACCTGAGAATGGGCGGAGCCGAACTCTCCAGCAGTACATACAGGTGAGAGAGAGAGAAATAATGAGTGAGAGTTCACTGCGTTCACTGCAGGTTCACTTGAGTTGAGTGTGTGTGTAGGATCTGGTGGATGGAGAGCAGCTGGTGGAGGTGGGCGCTCTCTCTCAGAGGCTGGTGTGTGCAGAGGCTTCGTCTCATTGGCTGTTGAAGAGCGTGTGTGATGGTGTGCAGATGCAGCAGCCGTTCCTGAAGAGAGGCCCCGCCCATGACTCCGCCCACACCACACCCCCACCTACCAAGAGGCAGGCCAAGGAATCTGATTTCCAGGAAACTGTTGCCATGGAAGGAGCCTCCACAAGTACAGCTGTCAATCAGCCTGTTGCCATGGATCCCGTCTCCACGAGCACAGCTGTCAATCAGCCTGTTGCCATGGATCCCGTCTCCACAAGCACAGCTGTCAATCAGCCTGTTGCCATGGATCCCGTCTCCACGAGCACAGCTGTCAATCAGCCTGTTGTCATGGATCCCGTCTCCACAAGCACAGCTGTCAATCAGCCTGTTGCCATGGATCCCGTCTCCACAAGCACAGCTTTCAATCAGCCTGTTGCCATGGATCCCGTCTCCACGAGCACAGCTGTCAATCAGCCTGTTGCCATGGATCCTGACTCCACAAGCACAGCTGTCAATCAGACGGTCGCCATGGATCCTGTCTCCACGGATACACCACCAAATCAGTCTGTTACTATGGAGACTGATGCTGAGAAGACGGATGCTGTGGAGGAGGCGAATGTTCGTATGAAAGATGTCGAAGGGGTGGGGCTTAATAAAAACTCCGCCCCCTCTCAGATCAGAGGTGTGTGTGTGGACTGTTCAGAGTTTTGATTTGTTGTCATGTTGTTTGAGTGTTGATCAGTGTGTTGATTGTGGTTTCAGATGGTGCTGAAGGAGCTGCTGATCCGGATGAACAGTGAGTGAATCACGTGACTCTCTGATGTAGTTTAATGCAGTCATGAGTGGAACTGCTATAATGCCTGTTACTTCCCTCTGTCCGTCAGCTGGGAGTCGGTGCGGTTCGTCAGCCGGCCGTGGCGTGTAGTGGACGGCTCGCTGAACCGGCCGGTGTGTAAAGGCATGCTGGAGTCGCTGCTGCTGCACGTGATGTCGAGCCCGGCGCTGCGCGAGTCTGTGCTGCTGCAGCACTACAGTCAGGTGTTACAGCCCGTGGTGATCCTGGACCTGCTGCAGGTGAAGCCCGTACAAACCTCACAGCATGAGGATGACAAACAAGGCATGCACCGGAATTTCGGCTGCTGAAAATTATCGGCCGAAAATGGCGTTTTCGGTTTTTTGTCCGAAAGAGAAAAAAGACAGAAAATGATGCCTTACAATAGGACTACTTTATTTTGATAATCGGTCAAAAAAGAAATCTGTTCAATCTGATCCTGCTGCGTAGAGCTGAATGAAGAATAATATATTGATATTAAAATATTGATATTTAATATTTTAATATAGGCCTATTTTCCGTCCAATTTTTGTGTTACTTGAAATAAAAGTGTGGTTATTTTTATTTTATTGGCTTGATTTATTTATTTTTAATTCAGATTCATTAAATTATTGAATTTAATTAAAAAGTTGAATAATTATACAATTATAAAAAAAATTAAAAAACGAATTTAAAATAAGAGATTAATAACAAAATTAAATAATTAAAGTCATTTTCGGTTTCGGTTTTCGGCCGAGTGCATCCAGAAGTTTCGGTTTCGGCCCAGAATTTTCATTTCGGTGCATTCCAACTAAAAACCCTTTACCTACTGTGGCGTTCCAGGTAAAAAATGACCCGTCTTTTTCAATCGCTTATAAATCTCTCATTATGCTAAATTATAAACACATATTGGATTCAATCTTTTTGTCAACTTGTTTTGTTGTCTACCTAAGTTTTTAAATGAAAAAAGTACACTTACACTTAAACACTGAGGAGCTTGAGTTCAGATCATTCAGTGACAAAAAGAAACACAAACCTGCGCTAACTCAAAGAAAACAAGTTGATAAATAGATTTAATCCAATATTTGTTCATAATATTGCATAACAAGATTATTTATAAAAAAAAAATTCATAGACGGGTCATTTTTTACCCGAAACACCTCAAGTGAAACGAGGTAAAAAAAAAAAAAAGTACCAATATTTTTCCAAAACATGAGTTGTTATACCCTGTTTGAGCACATGACGCAAGTTTTAGTCTAAATGCGATAACATTAACTAGAATTTTTGGGAAAAGAAAATCCCTTCTGGGTCAAGATGACTGGAACATTCAAACTTTACAGGCACAAACGTTGTTACGGTTGAGTTTGATTCATTTCTGTGAGTCTTTTCAAACTCAGTTTAAAGTGAACTGGTTCGGTGATTCACTTGCACCTGTTTTGAACAGTATTGTGTTGATTCTGATAGGCATGTGTTGGTGTTGTCAGGTGCTGATTGATCTCGGCTGCGTGAGGAAGCGCTTCACCGTCCAGCCGCCCAAACCGTCGCTCTTCTCTAAGCCCGGGGTGCCGCAGGTCAAAGGTCAGGCCGAGGTCAGCCTGAAGGATGCTGGGACGGCGTTCTACGAGCCCACGGTGGACTGTATACTGAGGCTGGCACGAGTCTTTCCTCACGAGCTCAACTGGAACAAATGGGTTCAGCTGTGTCTCCGCGCCTGAGTGCATCAGACGGACAGTCAGTGTTCCTGTTTGCTTATTACTTGTTTTAATATGACCTGCTTCTGTTGCACAAAATAAAGAGTTTTTTCCATCACATGGCTTTTCTTTGTCAACTTTTTTTGTCCTGTGCCATATAATGGCAGTGAATCCATCTAAATCATCTGAATCCATCCAATCACAGTTATGATTTTTAAGTCATAATTTTCACTTAGGATAAAAAGTCGAACTTGACATGCCAAGTTATGATATCCAAGTCATAATAATGAGGAAAAGGTCAAAATTGACATACTAAATAAATTATGAGATTAAAAGTCATGATTTCTACTTTTTATGTCATAATGTTGACTTTTCATTTCATAATTATGACAGTCCCCTGGTTTCACAGACCAAGCCTAAGCTAGTCCTGTTTTAACTGTTTTAAGCAAGCTCCCAGCTTACACAGTACGTTGTGACGACGTCGTCAGTTAGTCGTTATTTGGTCAGCGTGACATTACTTTATGACAACGTTGTGAGGATGTCGTGGTAAAGTTCCATTATTTATAATCTTGGCTAACGTTCCAGAAACGTTGGCACGTCCTCAAAAGACGTCGCTAGTTTATCCCATGGAGAACGTTGTAGCGACGTGGTCCACTGGTCACCAGATAACTTTTAAGAAAATTGCATTATCCTAGTGATATATGCCATTTGGATATTATATGGAACATTTACTCAATTCATCAAATATTTTAAGTTATCTGGTGACCACCAGGTCTCTACAACGTTCTCCTTGGGATAAACTAGCGACGTCTTTTGAGGACGTGCCCACGACGTTTCTGGAACGTCAACGTTAGCTAAGATTATAAAAAATGGAACTTTACCACGACATCCTCACAACAAGCCGTGTGTGTGTATATGTATGTGTATATATATATATATATATATATATATAAAATATTATTATTATTATTATTATTAGGTTGAGTGTTCGTAAAAACAAAATTTATTATAAAAGTGCCACTTCACGTGGAGGAGTGGCATTTTGCACATATGAGCGGGTCGAAGAACTTCAAAATGAGTTTTAAATTCATGAGATTTTTATTCATTTAGCCTAATATGTTAATTCTAGATGTTTATTTATGTAAATGTACTTGACTGACTCTATGGGCGTGCGTTGAACATTCGAGTAGCTTTCAAACCCTGGAGCGGCGCAGAGTTGCCATGGAAACGGCGAAGCAAACACAACTGACAAACAGCAAACTCACTCTCTCGCTGTAGTTTTCACTGCTTTCAGGTGAGTTTAGTCTCTAAAATCACACAAATAATACACACAACTGTTCCTGACACTTTTCTTACGTGTTATTGACACACATCTGTTGAATATTTACTTAATAGAAATAGTTTAGTGTCTTCGAAAAAGTCCGTTAGCATCTCACCCATTTTCAGAAGAGGTAACGTTAACTGTTAGGCTAACCTAAACTCTTGTTTATACAAGTTTGGGCTTTTAGTTAATTAAGTCTTTATGTATAGACGAGAATTTTTTTTTTTTGTAAAGGTTTTGCTGTCAGTTGAATGGGTGATTGGAAGTTGGCTAATTTATTTAACAAACTGATATTTAACATAAATGTATGTGCTGTTAATCGTTGACGTCACTTACACGGTTCTATGCGGATTGGTTATGGATCAAGCACATCTTTATTCCCAGGACTAAAGGTGAGAAGTGTATTAAAAATATATGCGGACGTGGTATTTTGGTTGTTAGGATGTACCTACCACGCTCCAGCAACCTACAGTTATAACGCCACAACGAATACAGGAATCACAAAGTTATGTTGCTGTAACGTTATTTGGTACGTCGCTACGACTAATATGGTCCTTTGATGTTACGTCCTCGCAACATGCCAGTTTGGTCATTGGGACGTACTCGTTACGTTCTTGCGACATACCACTATAACGTCGCCACTACGATTATGGGAATCACACAGTTACGTCGCTGGAACGTTATGTGCTACGTCGCTACGACGAATATGGTCCGGTCCGGTTACGTCTTCACAACGTAACTGTGTTAGCTGGGCTGTTTCAACTGAAAGCATATCTTAAAATATTGTCAGTGCCATTGTTTTGTCTCAAGATGAACACCAGTAATGTTTTTTTCTAAGACACATTTATAAAAGATACCCAAATATCCCAATTGAACTGTGAAGCCATTGTCATAATTTTGACTTTGTGATAATGATTTACAAAAGCATTTTTTTTCTTATGTGGCAGACATGGGTTTCCATGATAAGATAAGATAAGATACTTTATTGTCTGTCACACAAGGGTTACAGAAAATTTTCTTTGACAAGGCTTCAGTCACAAAGACATTCACACGGACATATAAAATTAACACAGACATGTTCATTTTGTGCTGTTCAGTATGGCTATTGCAGAGGGGATGAAGGATTGGAAGGAGTGATGGAGGGGGTGAGAGGGGTCCTCTGTGATCAGGTTGGCTTTCCTGATTACTGAGCGGCTGTACAGCTCAGTTAGGGAGGGATGGGGGAGCCAGTTATTTTGGCAGCGTGATTCACAATACGTGAGAGTCTTGTTTTGTGTTTGATGGTGAGTTGGTTGTACCAGGAAGAGATATTGAAAGTGAGAACTGATTCAATGAGGGAGCGGTATACCAAAGTTAACACGTCCTTGCTGATCTGAAAAGTTCTGAGTTTTCTGAGCAGGTGGAGACGTTGTTGTGCTTTTTTGTATTGTATCTGTGTGTTGTCAAGTCAAGTCAAGTCAAGTTTATTTGTATAGCGCTTTTCACAATACAGATTGTATCAAAGCAGCTTCACAGTATTAAATTAAAATAATACAACAAAGTTTGTTTCAAGAGGAATTTATTGATTAATAAAATTAGATTAAATATCCCCAAAATATCCCCAACTGAGCAAGCCAAAGGCAACAGTGGCAAGGAACCGAAAAACTCCATCAAGTGACCTAATGGTGTCCTAAAACTCCATCAGGTGACCTAATGGAGAAAAAAAACCTTGGGAGAACCCAGGCTCAGTCGGGGGCCAGTTCTCCTCTGGCATTTATGAGCTAGAGGCCGGATTGTAGTTTGATCTGTAGGATTATATGAATGCCTGGCTGAAGAGATGCGACTTTAATCTAGTTTTAAACTGGGAGAGCGAGTCTGAGCAACGAACAGTATCAGGAAGACTATTCCAGAGTTTTGGAGCCAAATGTGAAAATGCTCTCCCTCCTTTGGTGGTTCTGGATATCCTAGGTATGACCAAAAGCCTTGAATTTAGTGATCTTAAAGAGCGCGATGGATTATAGGGCGATAGAAGATCCGTTAAATAGACTGGAGCTAAGCCGTTTAGGGCTTTATAAGTCAGTAGCAATACCTTGTAATTAATACGGAACTTTATAGGTAACCAATGCATGATAAAATCGGTGTTATATGATCATATTTTCTTGATCTCGTAAGAACTCTAGCGGCGGCATTTTGGACTAACTGTAGCTTGTTTATTGAGGATGCAGGACAACCAGCTAATAAAGCATTACAGTAATCCAGTCTCGAGGTCATGAATGCATGAACTAACTTTTCTGCATCAGAAACTGATAGCATATTACGTAGCTTAGCAATGTTTCTAAGGTGGAAAAAGGCTGTTTTTGTAACATATGAAATATGATTTTCAAAAGACAGGTTGCAATCGAGTATAACACCCAGGTCTTTTACTGTAGAGGATAAAGTAACAGGACATCCTATGATGTTAAAGTTGTATTGTGCGAGGTTTTGTGGGCGGTTTTTTGAACCGATAAGTATTACCTCTGTCTTGTCTGGATTTAATAAAAGAAAATTACGCGTCATCCAATCTTTTATATCTTTAACACACTCTGTTTCCTTATAATATTTCCAAGTGGCATCATATGAGAATAACAGAGGGCCTAACACAGATCCCTGCGGCACTCCATAGTTTACTGGAGTTATGATCGATTTTTCTCCATTTAAATAGACAAAATGGTAGCGGTCAGATAGGTATGATTTGAACCAGCTTAGTGCTTGTCCTTGAACACCAGTATAATTTTGTAGTCGATCTAAGAGTAATGTATGATCTATAGTATCGAACGCAGCACTAAGATCAAGTAAAACTAGTATTGAGATACAGCCTTGGTCAGAAGCTAAAAGTAAATCATTTGTGATTTTAACGAGCGCAGTTTCAGTGCTATGATGCGGTCTGAATCCAGACTGAAACTTTTCATAGATATCATTTTGTTGCAAGAAAGAGCCCAGTTGAGCAGACACCACTTTTTCTAATATTTTAGACATAGCCTAAATGGAAGATTTGAAATGGGTCTATAATTTGCTAGATTATTATTATCTAATTGTGGTTTCTTAATGAGAGGTTTTATAACTGCCAGTTTAAATGTTCTTGGAACATGACCTAAAGATAAAGACGAGTTAATAATATTGAGGAGAGGCTCTTCCACTACAGGTAACACTTCTTTCAGTAGTTTAGTTGGTATAGGATCTAATAAACATGTTGTTGTTTTAGATGAAGTGATAAGTTTATTTAACTCTTTTTGTTCTATAGTTGTAAAGCACTGTAATTGTTCTTGCGGGGTGATAATTGAAGCTGAATTATAAGGCACGATTGAAGATTGAACGTTTACAATTGTGGTTCTGATGCTTTCTATTTTCTCAGTGAAGAAGTTCATGAAATCATTACTACTGAACTGTAACGGGATATTTTGTTCGGGTGACGTCTGTTTATTTGTTAGTCTAGCCACGGTGTTAAATAAAAACCTTGGATTGTTTTGGTTGTTTTCTATTAGTTTGCGGAGGTGCTCAGCCCTGGCCGCTTTTAGGGCCTTTTTATAACGTGACATACTGTCTTTCCACGCGATTCTAAAGACCTCTAAATTAGTTTGTTTCCATTTACGCTCTAAAATACGGGTTTCTCTCTTTAAAACATGCGTAGTATTGTTATACCATGGTGCTTTATTTTTCTCTCTGACCTTTTTTAATTTAATAGGTGCAACCACATCCAATGTTCTAGAGAGAATGGTGCTCATAGTGCTAGTTAGTTCTTCTAGTTCATCTGTTTGTTTGGGTTCAGGCAGCAGCTGAGACAGATTAGATAAGCAATTTGAGAAATTATCTATGGTGGATGGGAGGATTGTTCTGCCTGGTTGATAACGCGGCGCCGCATGACATATTACAGCAGTACGTAATATGCAAGTTACCATGTAGTGGTCAGTGACATCATCACTTTGTGGAATGATATCTATATCGGTTGGCTCGGTTCCATGTGATATAATTAAATCGAGTGTATGATTAAGACGATGTGTTGGTCCGGTGACGTTTTGCTTGACCCCAAATGAATTTAATAAATCTGTAAACGCAGCTCCTAACGCATCATTTGGATTATCTACGTGTATGTTAAAATCTCCAACAATTAATGCTTTATCGACATTGACTAATAGGTCTGAGAGAAAATCTGCAAACTCTTTTAGGAAATCAGCGTAAGGCCCTGGCGGTCTATAAACGGTAGCCAAGGCTAGAGATAATAGGGATGTTTTTCTAACATCTAAGAGCGTAACATTTAGTACAAGTACTTCAAATGAAATAAACGTATAACCCGTTTTCTGAGTAACATTTAGAATATCTTTATAAATGGTTGCAACACCTCCGCCACGACCAATCAGACGGGGCTCATGCTTATAACAGTATCCAGGAGGAGTAGACTCATTAATACCGAAATAATCATTTGGTTTAAGCCAGGTTTCAGTAAGGCAAAGTACATCGAAGCTATTATCTGTGACTATTTCATTTACAATAACTGCCTTAGGTGTGAGTGATCTAATGTTTAGAAGACCTAGCTTTAGAAATAGTTTTTGTTTACCAATAGCAACATTTTCTGTTTTAATAACAATTAGATTTTTCCTAGATCCTGCAGTAGATTTATTATTTGATCTCACTAAACGAGGAATAGACACGGTTTCTATGCAATGTTCTACACTAGTATTTATATCTGTTAAATTGGTGCAGCAGAGACTTTGATTTGGACTTTTGGTTACTAGTCAAAGGGTGTTGTGAGAAGGATAGGGAAGTGTCTATTTCTGTGCCCAGGTACCTGAATGCCTTCACTTGTTCCACTGGCTGACCCTGGATGCTAAGTGGCTGGAACAGAGGTGATGCCTTGTCTCTGCCCCCACAGCATAGCTCCTTCGTTTTTGTAATGTTGAGCTCCAAGGAGAGCTCAACAAAAGTTTGGGACAGATTATTTACTACCTGCTGGTAGCGAGTTAGGGCATCAATGTTAGACGTGTGCAACCAAAGCAATGTCATCAGCATATTTAAAAAGTGCCATACCTTCACTGTTACACAAGATGTTGTTAGTGTACACAGAGAAGAGGATTGGGGATAAAACACAGCCTTGGGGGAGTCCACACAGTAAATTTGAAATCCGGAAATCAACACCAATAGAGTTAATTTCAACACTTTAAAAGTGTATATGAGAACCACCCACAAAGTGTTAGTTCAACACTTTCAAAAGTGTTGCCTCTCGCAACACTGACACAGTGTTACAATATGAACACTAAGAGAGTAAAATATTAACACCAATGCAGAGATCAACAACACTGTTACAGAGCTGGGTGCAGTTAAAATTCTACACTGTTCTGGTGTTGACCTAACACTTAAAAAAATGGAAATCACAATCTTCTCAACCTTATAGGAGTCAAATATTACACCATCCTGGTGTTGATAAAACACATTTTTACAAATAAAAACACTAAGGGAGTTACCAGTTTTTCTTATTAGTGTTCTGCATCTGCCACTTTAAAGAACTGTAAAATAAACTCACAAATAATTTAATCTGAAAAGAATAAATTCAATTTGAAATAAACAAATTTCAAACAGAGAGAGGTATGTATCAACTCGTCTTAGTTAAGGGAATAACATAGTTTAATATGAAAAAACGGTGGAGTATCCCTTTAAATAACGACTGAAAACAGGATTTTCACCAAACACATTAACAATAGGCCTAAGTGCTTTTGAAGAAAGGGATTGAATATACCCAAGCTTTATCATTTGTTTATCTGTTTTTTATTTGTTAAACATCAATTAAATTTTTACTATTAAAAGGGTTCGAGAGTTTTGTGTATTTCCTAATTCGGGGAACAGACATAGTCTCTGTATGATATCTAGGTGAAAGAGGCTCTATGTGATGGGATTTATCTGACCTCAGTGACGTGAGGCCGCTAGCAGACGGTCGGTTTAGCCAGTCTGTCTGCTTCCTGACCTGAGCCCCAGATTGTCATGTTTGAGCTCTAAGACTATGTGCCATATTACTAGAGAGAAGAGCAGCACCATCCCAGGAGGGATGAATACCATCTCTTTTCAACAGGTCAGGTCTGCCCCAAAAACTTTTCCAATTGTAATTGAATTTTATTTTATTTTGCGGACACCACTTAGACAGCCAGCCATTGAGTGAACACAATCTACTAACTATCTCATCACTCCTGCAAACAGGAAGGGGGCCAGAGCAAATTACAGTGCCTGACATCGTACTTGCGAGTTCACACACCTCTTTAATGTTAATTTTGGTGATCTCCGACTGGCGGAGTCGAACATCATTAGTGCCGACGTGAATAATAATCTTAGAGAATTTACGATTAGCATTAGCCAGCACTTTTAAATTTGCTTTGATGTCAGGCGCTCTTGCTCCCGGCAAACATGTGACTATGGTGGCTGGTGTCTCTATTTTCACATTCCGTGTAATAGAATCGCCAATAACTAGGGCACATTCAACAGGATTCTCAGTGGGTGTTTCAATGAGTGGGGAGAACCTGTTTGATGTTGTAATCAGAACGGAAGAGCGGTGTTTTGTCCCGCGACTACAGCGCCTCACCGTCACCCAGTTGCCCTGCTGCACGGGCTCTACAGCTGGAACCGAACAATGCACAGAGTTCACTAAGCTAGTCGCATCCAAAGCAGTATCTAAAGCCCTTGCACTGTTACTGTCCTCGATTAAAGTTTGGATGCATGTGTGTATTTCTGAAATCTTCTCCGTTAGCCTGACTATCTCCCTGCATTTATCACATGTTATGCCCTCAGCGCTGACAGAGGAGGCTATGCTATACATGTGACAGCTATACATTGCTCCGAGTCTTCAGGAAAAAGTTGATCAATAGGGTTTGGATAGGGAAGGGAAGTAAAAGAGATCAGATTCTTGCGTTTGAGATCACGTACCTGTAGATATCAACAAAAGAAAAAAGAAAAATGGCCTTTATGTATTTTAAATTGAGATTCTAATTGCACAAAAGACTAGAAGCAACCATCAGTAAAAAGATCTTCAAATGTTAAGAGACATTTTTCTTGCCATAGCAAGAATGACAGGTCATTTAAATGCTGAGTGAATCTATGATTTCTGGCAACTGGGGTGCAGATTGAACCCCTCTGCCATCTAAATAATTGTGAATTTGTGAGTTCCATACCATAGGGTGCAACTTGTGAGAGTCTAGACTCAGTGGTAAGGGTGAGAATAGGAGGGCTGAGAGTGAGAAAAGAAGGCAGGCTGAGGATTCTATCTGGACCCAGTCTGGACAGTAATTTATGAAATGTGCACCTTCTTAGTCAGACCTCTTAGGTTACAAGCCCAATAATACAATTGAAAATTTGGGAGAGCCAAAAAATCATCTAAAGTGTTTTTAACAGACATGACATGCACACATCAGATACATTTCTGCAGACTTTATTTCTTTGATAAACTTGATCATTTCCATGTAATTTCTTAACAGTTTAATCTAATTTCTGCCGTTTTCTCAATCATCAAAGTAAAACCCTTAAACACGAGTCTCAGGGAACAACAGAATTAATCTGACATTCACTACTGAAGTAAAGTTACTAAACCTCTCAGTCTAAGTCCGAAAGGCACTGAGAACCTCAGAGTCGAATCCTCCTCTTCACTGAAGACTAGAGACTACGCCTATACTTTTATTTTAAAAGACCCATCAAACCTTCTCGGACTGAAAGAGAAGTGTGCAGCGGACGAGCTGCGTTACGATTTGTTGTTTTTACAAATGTCTGAAGCTGTCCGAGGCTTGAGTTTGAGCTTGATGGGGTCTTTGGGAGCCAGAAAACCGCTTACGCCGAGCTCTAGAGGAACCTATGAAGAGCAAGAGAAGGTCTTGTGTGAGCGAACGAATGAACAAACATCCTGCTGTTAACAGAGACCAACCCGTCTGCTCACCTGTGTCTCCGCACACACTGAGACATCAAACCTCTGCAGGATCTCCACGATCGCCAGCTTCATTGTCACCTGAGCAAATCGCATCCCGATGCAGTTCCTGGGACCGAGGCCGAAGGGCATGTACATGTAGGGGTCAATGGTCTCCTTGTTTCCTTTAGTGAACCTGTTAATAAGGCAGTAAAGAGTCACGTTGGGTTGAAGTATTTATACAGACAATTACTCTAAAGAACCAACCTTGGGTTCCTAGTGCAACAGTGCCGATTACTTTTTCAGCAGCCTTGGTTCCGGAAGTATTTTTTCCATAGTGATTTTACAGATATTTTCTAGAGAGTTATAATCCATGAACCAAGCCAACCAGCTATCAGAGAATGTTCTCAGATGTTCTCTCAAAGTAATGAACAAACGTTCTTCCAGTAACATTAATTAAACATTTTCTGGTCTTTAATAACGCTCTCAAAATGTTAGTACAAAAACATTATTTATACATTGTTCATGAAGCAGTTTTCCTGAAATATTTTAGTTGGATGTTTGTCTAACGTATTTTAAATGTAACTACTTCAAGAACTTTTAAAAGTTAGGAAACTGGACGTTAAAAGAGTTCTCTAAGTGCAGTTTTATTGTTTTGATTCCCTGATTGGTGGAGATACAGTGGGTACGGAAAGTATTCAGACCCCCTTAAAATTTTCACTCTTTGTTATATTGCAGCCATTTGCTAAAATCATTTGTTCATTTCTTTTCCTCATTATTGTACACACATCACCCCATATTGACAGAAAAACACAGAATTGTTGACATTTTTGCACATTTATTAAAAAAGAAAAACTGAAATATCACATGGTCCTAAGTATTCAGACCCTTTGCTGTGACACTCATATATTTAACTCAGGTGCTGTCCATTTCTTCTGATCATCCTTGAGATGGTTCTACACCTTCATTTGAGTCCAGCTGTGTTTACTGATTGGACTTGATTAGGAAAGCCACACACCTGTCTATATAAGACCTTACAGCTCACAGTGCATGTCAGAGCAAATGAGAATCATGAGGTCAAAGGAACTGCCTGAAGAGCTCAGAGACAGAATTGTGGCAAGGCACAGATCTGGCCAAGGTTACAAAAAAAATTATGCTGCACTTAAGGTTCCTAAGAGCACAGTGGCCTCCATAATCCTTAAATGGAAGATGTTTGGGACGACCAGAACCCTTCCTAGAGCTGGCCGTCCGGCCAAACTGAGCTATCGGGGGAGAAGAGCCTTGGTAAGAGAGGTAAAGAAGAACCCAAAGATCACTGTGGCCGAGCTCCAGAGAATAGGGGTGGAACGGTACATGTATTCGTATTGAACCGAATCGGTACGGGCGTCACGGTTCGGTGCATGAATTTACACGGAGAATACACGGTATAAAAATAAATAAAACTCGCATGCAAATTAATTAATGTAACGCGGAAATACTGTTAGATACGCGGGTTCTTTAGGGACACCTAATCTGTAGCCCTGCCTTAAGCTAGGTTTGTTTATACTTTCGCCTGCCTCCGCAGCGCGAGCCTCCGCTGGCCGCGCGCGCGCCTCCCCAAATGGACGAGGCATTTATACTTCGCGCTTGCTGGTGTGACAAACGGGGCACTAATTTTTCTTTTGCTCAATATGTTCAATGTTAATAAAAGGTATCCAAGCAAAAAGTTCTCCACGCATTATCCTGCAGTTAATGAGAAATTGTAATTTATTGGCGCACTATATTGACTGCGTATTGAGACATGTAAAACGGTTGAGCTAGATTTTCAACCAATCAGCATCGAAAATGTAAGTAGGTCACAGCCGAAATCAAGCCAATATCACTACGCACATGTAAACATGGAGGAGGACGTAAGCAGCGCATCTTCATCTGATAGCGGCGATCAAGCTCGATTAACACCCGTAAAGTGTATTCTTCATGTCGGAAAAGATGGTGGGAAAGGTCCGCAGCCCTTTACTGAAGTCCGATGGGAAAAAATCAAGCATAGGAATGGCTCAAAACATCGGACACTACGGAGCTAACGTTAGCTATTGCTAATAAACATGTTGCCCTCCTGGACAAACCGGTCTCTGATGTCCCAACAACTACGGGTTTCACCCGGCCTGCTATCGGCGTTTTATAGACGCTTGACTTGTGTGTATGTGTGTGATGGGTAGGTTTAGGGGTCGGGTTAGTGTGTGTGTGTGTGTGTGTGTGTGTGTGAGAGAGAGAGAGGTGGGTAGGTATTCTAGGTAAATAAATAAATCAAAATTAAATCTTGTTTACAATAATCATTCCTGTGAATATATGTAGTGCAGTTACTGCTCGTGTATGCAAATTAACAATTCACCATTAAATGTGTTATTTTTAAAAGTGTTTTTTTTTTTTGTATACTTTTTGTAATTTTTTTTACAAATTTCACGATTTCAATTCAATTCTTGTGATTTGATTTAATATTGACTCATTTTAATAAATATTAGGTACACAAGATAGGCGTTAATTTTTCTCAAGAGAAAAAAAATAAATATATATAGGCTACATACAGACAGCCCTATCAGCTGGTAGTATTATTTAAGGTAAAAAAGAACTCAGATTAAATATAATGCGTTTTTTATTATAATAACAACTTTATTTAATGATATAAGTACAAATATAATAAATATGTAATATAGTACACATATTTAGCAAAATACTTTTTCTAGCCAACTAACGTGCCTATATTATGGTCATTAAATGGCTTTCCTGAGGTAAATGTTATGTGACATAATTGTTCTCCAGCTGTTTTATTGACCCCTTTGTTTGATTGATTGATCGATATTATGTATGAAGAATATACATTTCGGTAAGCTGTACTGTTTCTTTCAATATTGTTCATTCGTGTTTATTTACTATTAGCTAGTAGAGATGATCGGGTCACGTGCCGCTTGGGATCAATTACAAACACCAAAACGGTATTTATTGTTTGAATTTCGTAATAAAATTGACAGAGTCTGAGAGCTGAGATTCTTTTATATCATAACTAACCTGCTCTGTCTAGTCTGTCGGTCTCCGTGTCCTCTTTGCTTCGCGATTTTTCTGTGCGTGAGAAAATGGGTGTGTGACGTGAGAGCGTGTGAAAAGTGTCAATTGCGTGAGTCTCACGGTGAATGCGTGAGAGTTGGCAGCTCTGTTATTATATTTTGACTTAATTCTATTTGTTATTCAGATTTTACCTCAAATATTACCTTTGAATTGGAACATGAGAAGTAATTGGGATGTTAATGCTACAGTAGAAGTTTTCTTGATAATCTTATCATGTTTACTGTCCCTAGATAGCAACTTCAGGTATCACACATTTCAAACTGGTTTATTTTGTACTTCAAGTGGTAATTCGGCATTTTTGGGTTTATATGATAAACAGGTTTGAAAGTGCAAAATTCCCTATGTTTTCCCTTTTTTTTTTTAAATGGGCACCTTTAGCATAATTTTTATCAAAAACTGCAAGGTTGTGTGTGGAGAACTTTTTCCTAAGGAATCTCTATATATTTCTGATGTTAAAAAAGTAGGTAGTGCCCCACTTGGTGGGACGAAACCCTAGGCCTCTTTTAGGCTACCGACAGCGGTCTCTCTCTCGGCTCTCTCTCTCTCTCTCTCTCTCTCTCTCTCTCTCGGTCTCTCTCTCTCTCTCTCTCTCTCTCTCTCTCTCTCTCTCTCTCTCTCTCACACACTAACCCGACCCCCTAAACCTACCCATCACACACATACACACAAGTCAAGCGTCTATAAAACGCCGATAGCAGGGCGGGTGAAACCCGTAGTTGTTGGGACATCAGAGACCGGTTTGTCCAAGAGGGCAACATGTTTATTAACAATAGCTAACGTTAGCTCCGTAGTGTCCGACGTTTTGAGCCATTCCTATGCTTGATTTTTTCCCATCGGACTTCAGTAAAGGGCTGCGGACCTTTCCCACCATCTTTTCCGACATGAAGAATACACTTTACGGGTGTTAATCGAGCTTGATCGCCGCTATCAGATGAAGATGCGCTGCTTACGTCCTCCTCCATGTTTACATGTGCGTAGTGATATTGGCTTGATTTCGGCTGTGACCTACTTACATTTTCGATGCTGATTGGTTGAAAATCTAGCTCAACCGTTTTACATGTCTCAATACGCAGTCAATATAGTGCGCCAATAAATTACAATTTCTCATTAACTGCAGGATAATGCGTGGAGAACTTTTTGCTTGGATACCTTTTATTAACGTTGAACATATTGAGCAAAAGAAAAATTAGTGCCCCGTTTGTCGGAACGAAACCCTATTTCTAGGCCTCTTTTAGGCGCGCACCCTCGCGCTCGTGCGTCCGCACATAAATAAGAGATGCTTTATTTTCAGTTTTATAGCTGATTGTCTTATTTTGTTTACATCTTACTTTACACACTTCAGGGCAGGCTGTTAGAGATGCGCGGTTGGCGGTTCCGCGGATAAACCATGGATCGGGCGGATGATGTGACGAAAAATAATATTTTAATTAAATTCGGGCGGGTGAACCAAGTCATCAGCAGCACCTTGCATCACCCAATCAGCGGATGGCGGGCGGGTGCGGTTTTGAAAATTGGTCAAAAACGTTGGTGCGGATGGATGGCGGACGGATGATGAGTTTTGTGATGCAGTTGCGGATGAAATAATAGCCCATCCGCGCATCTCTACAGGCTGTTGCAGCTAGATGAGGGGAGAGACTGTATGACACTAGGTGGTACAGCCTGAGACATGCACAATAAAAAAAATTGCCTTCTGCATTTTTGTTTTGCTTTTCCCTCCATTGTACCGAACTCGTACCGAACCGTGATGTCTGAACCGAACCGTGACTTCTGTGTACCATTCCACCCCTACCAGAGATGCAGTCGGGAGATGGGAGAAAGTTGTAGTAAGTCAACCATCACTGCAGCCATCCACCAGTCGGGGCTTTATGGCAGAGTGGCCCGACGGAAGCCTCTCCTCAGTGCAAGACACATGAAAGCACACCTGAAGGACTCCAAGATGGTGATAAATAAGATTCTCTGGTCTGATGAGACCAAGATAGAACTTTTTGCCCTTAATTCTAAGCGGTATGTGTGGAGAAAACCAGGCACTGCTCATCACCTGTCCAATACAGTCTCAACAGTGAAGCATGGTGGTGGCAGCATCATGCTGTGGGGGTGTTTTTCAGCTGCAGGGACAGGACGACTGGTTGCAATCGAGGGAAAGCTGAATGCGGCCAAGTACAGGGATATCCTGGACGAAAACCTTCTCCAGAGTGCTTTGGGCCGAAGGATCACCTTCCAACAAGACAATGACCCTAAGCACACAGCTAAAATAACGAAGGAGTGGCTTCACAACAACTCCGTGACTGTTCTTGAATGGCCCAGCCAGAGCCCTGACTTAAACCCAATTGAGCATCTCTGGAGAGACCTGAAAATGACTGTCCACCAACGTTTACCATCCAACCTGACAGAACTGGAGAGGATCTGCAAGGAGGAATGGCAGAGGATACCCAAATCCAGGTGTGAAAAACTTGTTGCATCTTTCCCAAAAAGACTCATGGCTGTATTAGATCAAAAGGGTGCTTCTACTAAATACTGAGCAAAGGGTCTGAATACTTAGGACCATTTGATATTTCAGTTTTTCTTTTTTAATAAATGTGCAAAAATGTCAACAATTCTGTGTTTTTCTGTCAATATGGGGTGCTGTGTGTACAATAATGAGGAAAAAAAATTAACTTAAATGATTTTAGCAAATGGCTGCAATATAACGAAGAGTGAAAAATTTAAGGGGGTCTGAATACTTTCCGTACCCACTGTATATTTGGGTTTTATGGGTAATGTAGTAGGATTCTCTTAAACAATTGATAAACAATTTTTTGAAAAAGTAATTTAAAATAATGTGTAATGATGGCTTTATCAAAAGCAGAGACCATAGATGAACAACCTTGTAGTAAGGTACGGTAAGTAAGGTCTGTCTTTAATGTTTTATAAGTTATCATTAAAAATCAATTCCCCTATTTGAAAAATGACTGGGATTTTCAATTCCAGACCCGACTGTTGTGCTCTATTGTAGCTGGTGGAGCTTGACTGTATGATGAGAAGCAGGAGAAACTCGTCCTGACCTCTCTGGTTTGAAGGTCTCGGGGTCGCTCCAGTATTCCGGGTCTCTGTGGAGGGCGAAGGTCGGGATCATGACGACCATATCTTTAGGGATGATGACGCCATTGATTTCCACCGTTTTCTTGCAGACCCGTTCGAGTCGAGCTGCAACAGGGAACAGCCGAAGGGACTCGTTCAGCGCGGCGTCCAGATAGTCCATGTTCATGACGGCTTCGTAGTCCACTGGGGCCTTCAACACACAATCAATGGTTAAAGTCTCAAACTCATCACGCCGATCCCAGCAAGTGTTTCAATGGAGTACTACCTTATTTGGGAAGGTCTCGTCGATCTCCTCCTGCAGTTTCTTCATGGCCTCTGGGTTGGTTGCGAGATTGTAGAATAAGAACGACAGAGTGCTGCTGCTGGTCTCGTAACCGGCGAAGATGAAGATCATGGCTTGCGATAAGATCTCGTGGTCGCTCAGACCTGCACAGGACACGGTTTGAGGTATGTGTCTTCATATATGGAAGAAAGATCTTTCTTATGGTTAACCATCTGAGATGCTTCACCTTTCTCTGTGTGTTCCTCGCCATGCTGAGTTTTCCCTGCCGTCTGAGAATCGACCATCAGCTGCAGGAAGTCAACTCTCTTCTGCAGGAATTGAGAAGAGTGGTTTATCATAGAGTGGAGTGGTTTATCAAGAGTGGAGAATCATAACTTTATAGTTGTTCATGTTGAGTATTTGTTGTACCTTCTTGTGGTCTTTGGCCACTCTTTCAGACTTGATCTTCTGTAAGGCAGCGTAGAAGAAATCAGTCACAGATGTTGGAAAAAATGCTAAATCCATTTTTTCCAGGACAGGGATGACGAAAGGAAACAAAGCTACAGAAGAAATTGTAAAATCTCTTAAAAGGGAACAATCTCAGGACTTTGGCTAATGTTCTGGCAAGATTCTCTCAAAGTTATGAACAAATGTTCTTCCATTAACATACATGAAATGTTCGTTCAAAGTTTTCTGGTCTTTAATAATGTTCTCAAATGTTAGCACAAATCATTATTTATACATCATTCATGGAGTGTTTTTTCCTGAAACATTTTTGTTGGACGTTCATCTATCATTTTTTTTTAAATGTTACTACTTGTTTCAGAACATTCAAAATTTACATTCCCACAGTGGCGTAACTTTGTTTTAAAAAGTGGGTGGGACGGGGGGTGGGCGTTGCTAACACAATGCTAAATCATAAATCAGATGTACACTCACGTAAAGGATTATTAGGAACACCATACTAATACTGTGTTTGACCCCCTTTCGCCTTCAGAACTGCCTTAATTCTACGTGGCATTGATTCAACAAGGTGCTGAAAGCATTCTTTAGAAATGTTGGCCCATATTGATAGGATAGCATCTTGCAGTTGATGGAGATTTGTGGGATGCACATCCAGGGCACGAAGCTCCCGTTCCACCACATCCCAAAGATGCTCTATTGGGTTGAGATCTGGTGACTGTGGGGGCCATTTTAGTACAGTGAATTCATTGTCATGTTCAAGAAACCAATTTGAAATGATTCGAGCTTTGTGACATGGTGCATTATCCTGCTGGAAGTAGCCATCAGAGGATGGGTACATGGTGGTCATAAAGGGATGGACATGGTCAGAAACAATGCTCAGGTAGTCTGTGGCATTTAAACGATGCCCAATTGGCACTAAGGGGCCTAAAGTGTGCCAAGAAAACATCCCCCACACCATTACACCACCACCACCAGCCTGCACAGTGGTAACAAGGCATGATGGATCCATGTTCTCATTCTGTTTACGCCAAATTCTGACTCTACCATCTGAATGTCTCAACAGAAATCGAGACTCATCAGACCAGGCAACATTTTTCCAGTCTTCAACTGTCCAATTTTGGTGAGCTTGTTCAAATTGTAGCCTCTTTTTCCTATTTGTAGTGGAGATGAGTGGTACCCGGTGGGGTCTTCTGCTGTTGTAGCCCATCCGCCTCAAGGTTGTGCGTGTTGTGGCTTCACAAATGCTTTGCTGCATACCTTGGTTGTAACGAGTGGTTATTTCAGTCAAAGTTGCTCTTCTATCAGCTTGAATCAGTCGGCCCATTCTCCTCTGACCTCTAGCATCAACAAGGCATTTTCACCCACAGGACTGCCGCATACTGGATGTTTTTCCCTTTTCACACCATTCTTTGTAAACCCTAGAAATGGTTGTGCGTGAAAATCCCAGTAACTGAGCAGATTGTGAAATACTCAGACTGGCCCGACTGGCACCAACAACAATACCACGCTCAAAATTGCTTAAATCACCTTTCTTTCCCATTCTGACATTCAGTTTGGAGTTCAGGAGATTGTCTTGACCAGGACCACACCCCTAAATGCATTGAAGCAACTGCCATGTGATTGGTTGATTAGATAATTGCATTAATGAGAAATTGAACAGGTGTTCCTAATAATCCTTTAGGTGAGTGTATACAATAACATTACGATGTCCAGCAATCGATATAAATAGTACATTGGGATTAATTTGTCGTTTAATGAGGTCTAATATGTGACCCGATCTGGCGAAATGAGTCGGAAGTCGCAACGTTCCATTTTAAGATATGGGCCGTTTATGTGGAAAAACAATTAAATAATAGATTTTTTTTTATTATTATTTTTTGCTAAATTTCAAAGAACAGACATTCAAAAATAATCTCCTAAAGTTTCGTAGTCCAGATAATTGAGTAAAGGTATTTAAATGACTATTAAAGTTTACAAAGTTTTACTAAATTCGCTGGAAATGAATATTGCTTTTCTCAACTCCTCTAGTCACCTCTGAGCATTTCCCGGGAATCCCCTCAAACTCTCTGCTCTCCAAATATGGTGTTACACGTTGTATAGAACCAATCAAAAAGCTTAGAAATGTACACAATTGCTGATCATTTCAATGGGAAGCCCCATTTCGACTGACCGGCACGCGATTGGTCCAGCCATCCTCCTATCAGACTCGTAGCGCTATGTGTAAACAAGCTAGCAGATCTCCTCAGAAAGATTAAATATTATTAATTTGAGAAATGTCGCTGTCAAAAGAGAGCAAAGTCGCCAAAAAGTCGCCAAAACAGTTGAACTCACTGGAGGCTTCTAACCTAAGCTCTGCTGCAGGTCATCAAGAGTGGCTAAGGCTAGTCAGTGATTTTTTTTTGGATCTGGAGATGTGTCATCCTCTGATGACAGTGGCAGCGAAAGTGACAGCCCTGTGGTATTTATCGTGTATGGATGTGAGTGAGTGCAATTATTCTGTGAGTGTATTTATCTTCAAGGAGAATCCATTACAATGTGTTTGATTTATTTTAACCCAATATTTAAACGTACAGTATGGAATTTTTTTTTCTCCACTAGGGGTCGCTAACGTCTTACAATAACAAAGGCGTAATTTGATGACGCAACACATGCTAAAATTATGGATCTTGTCGTCAACGTCAAGCCGACCGATCTAATAATGTTTATGGATGACTGAATACATCGATGCTTTTATCATGACTGTGATATGAAGCAGTTCGGGATTGCTAAGAGACAGCTATCAGCTCCACACGCGACGCGAGTCCCGAGGATATAAAAGGAATATGGACATCTCATTCTACCGAACTACACGAGTGCAGAATTACTACTCACAGGTCAGTTTATTAGACAAATTAAACTTGTGAGGTAATGCAGCGCTGTTTCACTTGTTAATCAGTCGGAAAAGGGTGGTTTGCCCGCCTCAGGTTGGTGGAGAGTTCCTGCCTCAAGTGGAGGAGTTCAAGTATCTTGGGGTCTTGTTCACGAGTGAGGGAAGGATGGAACGGGAGATTGACAGACGGATCGGTGCAGCTTCTGCAGTAATGCGGTCGCTGTACCGGTCTGTCGTGGTGAAGAAGGAGCTGAGCCGTAAGGCGAAGCTCTCGATTTACCGGTCAATCTACGTTCCTACTCTCACCTATGGTCATGAGCTGTGGGTTATGACCGAAAGGACAAGATCCCGGATACAGGCGGCCGAAATGAGCTTTCTCCGCAGGGTGGCTGGGCGATCCCTTAGAGATAGGGTGAGAAGCTCAGTCACTCGGGAGGAGCTCAGAGTAGAGCCGCTGCTCCTCCACATCGAGAGGGGCCAGCTGAGGTGGCTCGGGCATCTTTTCCGGATGCCTCCTGGACGCCTTTCCGGGAAGGTGTTCCGGGCATGTCCCACCGGGAAGAGACCCCGGGGAAGACCTAGGACACGCTGGAGGGACTATGTCTCCCGGCTGGCCTGGGAACGCCTCGGGGTCCCCCCGGAAGAGCTGGAGGAAGTGTCTAGGGAGAGGGAAGTCTGGGCATCCCTGCTTAGACTGCTGCCCCCGCGACCCGGCCCCGGATAAGCGGAAGAAGATGGATGGATGGATGGACACTAAACTGCTTTTCAATGTGTTGAAATGTATGTGTTAGTTTGTTGTTCATCTGTATGAGACTAGCAGTAAGCTAGATCAACATTAGAATAACATACAGATCATATTATAACATTTTATCATTGTTGAACTATATAACATTGATTAGTTTTATGTAAATGTGCTCACCTGTTTAATAAAGTACATGTAGGAGCGGTCGAAGTCTCGGACGTGGAGCTCTCGTTTATATACTGTCTATGGGAGCTCTAGGCATCTCGAAAACACCGCGCTGATATTGATTCTCGTTTTAGTTCTCATTTTTTATCCAAAGTCTGCTTGCCATGGTCCATAATGTTTGAACGAAACAACAACAGCGTGCAAATAGACATTGCGAACTACATTGTCCACGTCTGTCGCCTTGGTTACTATCAGAGGGCTCTGGTTCATAGCTCTGGTTACCATGGCAGTACGAGCGGAAACCAGAGACAACGCGGATATGACGCCATTGACTGCGACAAAGCGGAAATAAAGAAACGTGCCATGTCTAAAAATTTAATACAAATTTCTCCTGGTTTGAAAGTTGTTGGAAACAGTCGGGATAATGTAAGTACACAACTAAAAAAAAATATATATAACATAGATATAGTGATTTTTGCTATTTTTAAAGCAAAAAAAACAAAACATATTGTGCCTTTAACTGTTGGTATCTCCGTTATGAATTTGTTATACTGTTATTGTCAACTAGCCTACACAAAGATATGATTGCATAGGCTAACATTATTTGTTCTCTGTTTCCTTGTCTCTCTGCCTCTCTCACTTTCTCTCTCTCTCTCATACACACACACACAGACACACACACACACACACACACACACACACACACAGAGAGAGAGACACACACACACCCTCTCTCAAGGAAAACTGTAGCACCTCTGTTCAATCTTTCTGATTTTAGTAAATGTTTGTAAAAGTGCCTTTTAAATTATTTATTCAAATAAAAACTTTAAAATAATTTGAGCTTCAGCCTGGTTTAATAGCATATGTTAATGTCTTTGGTCAAATTAAGCTGTACAATAAATAGTTCATCCCTTTAAATGCAATGGATTTTGAAAGATATCAACAAAAAACTGGCAAAAAACTTTAAAAGCGATTTTCTCAGGTTTTCAATTGGAAAAAGAGGACAGACGACCAGAATTCAAATGTGTATATCTTTACAACCATTCAAGGTATGACTTTGACTAGGATATCATTTGAAAGCTTATGGTCTCCTCTTTCCATTAATACCAAAATCTCAATTTTGAAATTTGGGTCACTGTGACTCATTTTGCTGGATCAGGTCACATATATGTTGTTAGTGGTGAGAATTTTCACGTGAATAAATGCATAGATCCGACTATTTAAGCGTGATTTAAATGGTCCAGTGGCAGAACTTTTGCCAAGCGTGTCAGAGGTTCTGGGTTCTAAATCCTCATTCGTATAGGTTTTTTTTTTCTCATCAAAACCGATTATGTTTATTAGGCAGGGACACGTTTGTGTGCATTTTGTTTTGTAATTTCACCGGAACGAATAGAGAGTCTCCACAACGGATTGAAGCGCGCGTCTGAGTGAAGACTGTGCGCGAGCCACAAGAGAACACAGTATCCGCGCCACTGATCGCAGCGGCAACGAGTACTTTGATCACTTGATTTCAAAAACAACACATTTCAGCGCTAGATCGCCTCTTATTTAACAAACAAACTAAATGAATGCTCTGCTAGTTAACTGGAGATGTTTTATTTATTTGTATTAGTACATTCGTGCCGCAAGATATTTCAAAAATTGTGGGGACAATATCGACCTTAGCAAAAAGTGGTGGGGACATGTCCCACCCGTCCCACCCGCAAATTACGCCTATGCATTCCCATAATGTTTGTAAAATGAGAAAATGGAATGTAAACATTTGCATAACCAAGAAAAGAGCTTTTGAAGTGTGTTATCTGACAGGCCTAGTTGAGTTCTTTACCACAAATCAGGAACAGAGGGTTCAGGAAGTCAAACTTCAACATTTTCTTTATGTTGGTCACAAATGGATCTTTGGGGTTGTTGAGGGAGTCGATGTCCACGCTGAACGCTGTGCTGGTCACCACATCCATACTGTACGCGCCGAAGAACCTGAACACATGCAGTCAAGAGAAAGCCATTATTATTCTCACCTGACAAACATACTGCCTATATACTGTACTCTATATGTAGTGAATGTTTCCACTGTCCGGGAGGTTATTAAAGGTGATTGGTGAGGAAATTGAACACCTTTGCTCTGTTAATTATAGTGATATTATTGCAGCTCCGTTCTTATCTCTTCAGATAACTAAAAGTGTTTGTGATATTATGCAATATGTCTCACTCTTTAATATCCACGTTTTCTCCTCGTGTTGCTGATTTCCCCAGATTCTCAACTAGAATTTTAGAGTGTGTCTTCATGATGCCAAACATCTAGAGTGAGAAGCAGAAGTACATCATCATCATAACATCTTCATCACACACAGGTAATGTTTGATATTTATTATGAAGAGAATCAAACACACACACATCCTCCTCAGCATGAATGATGCTGTAGTTCAGTTCAAATTAGTCATTCATCTCAAACTGGATTCTTGTTTGTTTGTATTGTAGCACAATAGTACTGCCTTCACGTAACGCTTCAGATAAGTGATGTAATAAATACTGCTGTAAAACTTGTTTGCGTGAGAACGATCCAGATAAAGACTCACGGACCTCCTTTAACCTCCCGCTGGTGAAAGAAGGCGAGAGGACGCTGCGTATTCTCCTCCAGTCGTCGTCTTCAACGATGGACACGGCGTCGTACAGCGGCCCGTTCAGACGGAAGTTCTACCAGATCAGAGGACAAATGTGGACACAGTGAAGATAAAATTACAACACAAGCACAGTCTCTGGCCTGAAAACATTCTAATGATTGTACCTTTATATTTTATCTTTAGATATAAGATGGGAGTAAAAACGATATTTCTATGAATCTGCGTTCTCTCCGAAATCTTTTGCGTTCCCAGAGAAACTTTGCGTTCTCTCCCAAATCTTTTGCGTTCCCAGAGAAACTGCATTCTCTCACAAATCTTTTACGTTCCTAAGAGAAACTTTGCGTTCTCTCACAAATCTTTTGTGATTTCAAGAGAAACTTTGTGTTCCCTCACAAATCTTTTGCATTCCTAAGAGAAACTTTGTGTTCTCTCACAAATCTTTTGCGTTCCCAAGAGAAACTTTGCGTTCTCTCACAAATCTTTTGTGATTCCAAGAGAAACTTTGCGTTCTCTCACAAATCTTTTGTGTTCCCTGAGAAACTTTGCGTTCTCTCCCAAATCTTTTGCTTTCCTAAGAGAAACTTTGCGTTCTCTCCCAAATCTTTTGCGTTCCCAAGAGAAACTTTGCGTTCTCTCACAAATCTTTTGCTTTCCCAAGAGAAACTTTGCGTTCTCTCACAAATCTTTTGCTTTCCTAAGAGAAACTTTGCGTTCTCACAAATCTTTTGTGTTCCCCGAGAAAAGTTGCGTTTTCTTACAAATCTTTTGTGTTCCCTGAGAAAAGTTGCGTTTTCTTACAAATCTTTTGCATTCCCTGAGAAACTTTGCGTTCTCATGCAAATCTTTTGCGTAAACAAAGAATCTTTGCATTCTCTCACAAATCATGTTCCCAAAAAAACGTTGCGTTTTCTCTGAAATGAGTGTTCCCCGAGAAACTCTGCATTCTCTCACAAATCTTTTGCGTTTCCAAGAGAAACTCTGCATTCTTTCCCAAATTTTTTTGCGTTCCCTGAGAAACTTTGCGTTTTCTCCCAAATCTTTTGCATTCTCAAGAGAAATTTTGCATTCTCTCACAAATTTTTTGCGTTCCCAGAGAAACTTTGCGTTCTCTCACAAATCTTTTGCGTTCCTAAGAGAAACTTTGCGTTCTCTCACAAATCTTTTGCGTTCCTAAGAGAAACTTTGCGTATTCTTGCAAATCTTTTGCGTTCCCAAGAGAAACTTTGCGTTCTCTCCCAAATCTTTTGCGTTCCCAGAGAAACTTTGCATTCTCTCACAAATCTTTTGCGTTCCTAAGAGAAACTTTGCGTTCTCTCACAAATCTTTTGCGTTCCAAAGAGAAATTTTGCATTCTCTCACAAATTTTTTGCGTTCCCAGAGAAACTTTGCGTTCTCTCACAAATCTTTTGCGTTCCTAAGAGAAACTTTGCGTTCTCTCACAAATCTTTTGCGTTCCTAAGAGAAACTTTGCGTATTCTTGCAAATCTTTTGCGTTCCCAAGAGAAACTTTGCGTTCTCTCCCAAATCTTTTGCGTTCCCAGAGAAACTTTGCATTCTCTCACAAATCTTTTGCGTTCCCTGAGAAACTTTGCGTTCTCTCCCAAATCTTTTGCGTTCCCAAGAGAAACTTTGCGTTCTCTTGCAAGTCTTTTGCGTTTCCAAGAGAAACTTTACGTTCCCTCACAAATCTTGTGCTTTTCCAAGAGAAACTTTGCATTCTCTCCCAAAAATTTTGCGTTTCCAAGAGAAACTTTGCGTTCTTTCCCAAATCTTTTGCGTTCCCTGAGAACCTTCGCGTTCTATCCGAAATCTTTTGCGTTCCCAAGAGAAACTTTGCGTTCTCTCACAATTTATTTGCGTTTCTAAGAGAAACTTTGCGTTCTCTCACAAATCTTTTGCGTTCCTAAGAGAAACTTTGCGTTCTCTCACAAATCTTTTGTGTTTCCAAGAGAAACTTTGCGTTCTTTCCCAAATCTTTTGCGTTTCCAAGAGAAACTTTGCGTTCTCTCACAAATCTTTTGCGTTTCCAAGAGAAACTTTGCGTTCTCTCACAAATCTTTTGCGTTCCCTGAGAAACTTTGCGTTCTCTCCCAAATCTTTTGCGTTCCTCAGAGAAACTTTGCGTTCTCTCCCAAATCTTTTGCGTTCCCAAGAGAAACTTTGCGTTCTCTTGCAAATCTTTTGCGTTCCCAAGAGAAACTTTGCGTTCTCTCACAATTTTTTTGCGTTCCTAAGAGAAACTTTGCGTTCTCTCACAAATCTTTTGCGTTCCTAAGAGAAACTTTGCGTTCTCTCACAAATCTTTTGCGTTCCCAAGAGAAACTTTGCGTTCTCTTGCAAATCTTTTGCGTTCCCAAGAGAAACTTTGCATTCTCTCACAAATCTTTTGCGTTCCCTGAGAAACTTTGCGTTCTCTCCCAAATCTTTTGCGTTCCCAAGAGAAACTTTGCGTTCTCTTGCAAATCTTTTGCGTTTTCAAGAGAAACTTTACGTTCCCTCACAAATCTTTTGCTTTTCCAAGAGAAACTTTGCGTTCTTTCCCAAATCTTTTGCGTTCCCTGAGAAACTTTGCGTTCTCTTTGAAATCTTTTGCGTTCCAAAGAGAAACTTTGCGTTCTCTCACAATTTATTTGCGTTTCCAAGAGAAACTTTGCGTTCTCTCACAAATCTTTTGCGTTCCTAAGAGAAACTTTGCGTTCTCTCACAAATCTTTTGCGTTTCCAAGAGAAACTTTGCGTTCTTTCCCAAATCTTTTGCGTTTCCAAGAGAAACTTTCCGTTCTCTCACAAATCTTTTGCGTTCCCTGAGAAACTTTGCGTTCTCTCCCAAATCTTTTGCGTTTCCAAGAGAAACTTTGCGTTCTTTCCCAAATCTTTTGCGTTTCCAAGAGAAACTTTGTGTTCTTTCCCAAATCTTTTGCGTTTCCAAGAGAAACTTTGCGTTCTCTCACAAATCTTTTGTGTTTCCTGAGAAACTTTGCGTTCTCTCACAAATCTTTTGCGTTTCCAAGAGAAACTTTGCATTCTTTCCCAAATCTTTTGTGTTCCCAGAGAAACTTTGCGTTCTCTCACAAATCTTTTGTGTTCCCAGAGAAACTTTGCGTTCTCTCACAAATCTTTTGCGTTTCCAAGAGAAACTTTGCGTTCTTTCCCAAATCTTTTGCGTTTCCAAGAGAAACTTTGCGTTCTTTCCTAAATCTTTTGTGTTCCCAGAGAAACTTTGCCTTCTCTCATAAATCTTTTGTGTTCCCCGAGAAAAGTTGCGTTTTCTTACAAATCTTTTGCATTCCCTGAGAAACTTGCATTCTCTTTCAAATCTTTTGCATTCCCTGAGAAACTTTGCGTTGTCATGCAAATCTTTTGCGTAAACAAAGAATCTTTGCATTCTCTCACAAATCATGTTCCCAAAAAAACGTTGCATTTTCTCTGAAATGAGTGTTCCCCGAGAAACTCTGCATTCTCTCAAATGCTCACAAATCTTTGGTGTTTCCAAGTGAAACTTTGCGTTCTCTCACAAATATTTTGCCTTCCCAAAGAAACTTTGCGTTGTCTTTGAAATATTTTGAGTTCCCTGAGAAACTTTGAGTTCCCAGAGAAACTTTGTGTTCTCACAAATCTTTTGTGTTACCCAGACAAACTTTGTGTTTGCTCACAAATCTTTTGTGACATCTCACAAATGTCTGTTAGCCATCGTGATTGACGATGGTATCGTCTATCGGGGTCCAACCCTACATATATCATTTTACCTCCCATCTCTCTTTTTTATCTTGACTGTGTCCTTCAAGGGCTCTGTAGTATTACAACACTATTTCATTTCAGAATGATGATGGTGATTTTACCCTTCTGTTGGTGAAGAGAGAGTAACATTCTTTAATCAAGATGGTTTTGATGATGGATTGATCCATGATGCACAGAACGGGCTGCCTCGCATCGTAGATACTGTGAGAAACCCAAACAATTCAGAAAAAAACATTACATTCAGAAGAATCATTCAGTTCACTATTATAGTACGATTGATTCACTGTCATTATCATGGTCTCATAATGACCATCTTCCTCGGATCTTCATTACAGATCTTACTGATCTCATAATGTTGAACGTTCAAACATGTTTGTCATTTCATCTTAAACTGAGTCATTTCTGTTTCAGATGTTCTGAAATGATTCTTTCAGATGATTCATTGAGATTGATCAGTGAAGTATCATCCATTATTCTCACACTCACCCCCAGACTCGTCCAAACTTCTTGAAACACTCGAGATCGAAATTATGAAACCCCTGAAAGCACAGCGACAGACGAGTTCACATTCAGACACGTTCAGAAGAGTCATAAGATAAACACTGAGAGAAGACTATAGTATCATCCGTGTGTTTGACACAGACAGGTTCACGTTAGATTCGCATGGATCATTAAAGAACCTGCGATGGACTGACGGAGAACCAGTAGATCATCAAGATCCAGATGTGACCAATGGTCAGTTAAACACAATGGACCCTATTTTAACGATCTAAAACGCAAGTGTCAAGCGCAAGTAACTTTGTGGGCGGGTCTTGGGCGCTGTTGCTATTTTCCCGGTGGGATAAATGACTCTTGCGCCCGGCGCAAATCTAAAAGAGGTTGGTCTGAAGTAGCTTCATTATTCATAGGTGTGGTTTGGGCGTAACATGAAATAAACCAATCAGGGCGTCATCTCACATTCCCTTTAAGAGCAGGTGCGCTTGTTCTAAAGCGGATTCCTATTATAACGGCGGATTTGCCAGACGCACGACAGGAGCGGTTCACAGCCGAGGAGACCGACGTTCTCGTCAGGGCCGTAAAACACAGAGAAGTGACATTGGGGATGGAGAAACACACCCAAATTAACTTCGGTTAAACAGGCGTATGATAATTTGGGTAAATGTGTAAGCTAGATGTATGCTTTTATAATAAATTGTCTATCTATCTATCTATCTATCGTAATAATGTATGATTTGCAAAAATGAAAACTGCTGCTTAGATGAGAGAATCAAAGTGTATGCGCGTTGTGCACACTACATTGATTATGGCCAAGCATGCGCCCTTAAAATAGCATAATGAACAACGCGCAACGCGCCACTGACTTTAGACTAGGTTTTTTTCTGGTCAGTGGCGCAATTGTTTTATGGAACAGCAAAATAGCAAAAGGGATTGTTTGCGCCGGAACACGCCTCCTTTTTTGCACTGAACCGCCCAGGGAGCGCAAGTTCATTCCCTAGTTTAGCGACGTGCTTCTGTGGAGGGAAAAGCGCGCTTTGCGCGGGTGCAAAATAGGAATGATACATGCGTCGGTGTACAAAGTCAATTGCGCTGGGTGCAAGATAGGGCCCAATATCAGACTCATGCTGTATTTGCTTTATAATAAACTCACCTCTCTATATCTCAGCATCGTTCCTAAGAACGGAATGGGTTTGGGACCCGGTATTCCCAACTTCTTGAACTGACTGTGAGGCCAGTATCCATATCTGGAAGTCACATTAAAACCATTTAAATCACAATCCCAGCTGACAAAAATATGTTCTGATAATGTTTTGCTAATGTTTTTATTACGTTCAAAAAATCCTTTTTTTCTTTTTCTTTTCTTGGTTATGCGAACATTAAGGGAACATTCCATTTTATCATTCCACAAACATCATGGGAGTGTTACTTTTGAATGTTCTCTGAATGTTCTGAAACAAGTAGTTAAATATATATTTTTTTTGTTAGATGAATGTCCAAAAGAAAAGAAAAAAAAATTCATGAGTGATGTAAATAATGTTTTTGTGCTAACGACTTGAGAACATATTTTGAGAACATAAATAGTTTGAGTCCATATAACTTTGATTAATGATACTAGAAGAATGTTTGTTCATAACTTTGAGAGAACCTTGACAGAACGTTCGCTGTTAGCTGGGATTTTAGACAGATATTACGACACATACAGCATTAGATTTTTGAAAAGGTTAAAGTCAAGTCACCTTTATTTATACAGCGCTTTTTACAATACAGAGTGTTTCAAACCAGCATTACAGTGATAACAGGAAAATAATGCAACAAACTGTTTAACTGTTAGAATATCAGCTGATACAGTGACTGTAATAATCAGCTCTGTCATAACCATCTCTACATGCACTCAAATTACTTACTTGTTTTAGTAAGATTCTATGAGTCTAAATGAGTCTAGAACTAAAGATTTAAAGATTTTAGACAAGTAGAGTCATGAATCACTCACATAACTAGAAGTGCCACAAACAGCATGAGCAGAGCCCATGTTTCAGCTGAGAAGAACAGACCGTAGCTCATGGTTCCTGATCCCGAGACACTCAGACTAGAAACACACGGCGAGGAGCAGGAGCTTTATTCTGATCTCGGATTACACATTAACCAATGCAGAACACGTAAACAGGAAGAACCTCTGCACACACTAACAAACACACGGCTCACCTCTGACCAGACTATTCATCAAACTACTGCAATAATCACATGTTCTGCTCCAGTTTCACACGCTTGTGTTTGTTTTCTGTTTCTCCTATTGTTTTGTCTCTTTGCCTCGGATATCACAGGCTCTGTTTGTTGAACGTTTCTCAGAGATGAAGTCATAAATCCCAGAGGAAAGAGAAATCACATGATCTCCTTGAATAATGGTTTGCTCTGGGCGGCACTGAGATCGAGTGGAGAGCAAATGCCTCTCAGATGTGTCTCGTCTGTAGTCTTAATGTACTGACTCTTTTCTCTTTAGTTTCAGATAGCTAAATGAAACTATAGCAAAAAGAGCACAATCTGATCAGTAGTATTTTCTATATTGACAGAGCTGAAGTTGACTATCTGATGATTCTTCTGTTTGGTTCTAGATCAAGATATTCTAGAGTCTGTTATGTCAGTGTAAATCTCCAGACGAGGACGTGCTGCTTATTTCATCTCTTTCAGTGCTCGAAGTGGCACCGACAATTATTTTAAGTTGTAGAGTTTAAACCTCATATGAAAATGGTGGCAGGCTTCGGCTCCTCCTCGTCTTTTAGTCAGCATTATTCAGCATATTCTTCAGGGCGCAGCGCCAGAGGCAGAGGCAGAGAAACAAGGTGTGTCACAGTTTGTCATAAATGCCGTTTACATAATGTGATGTAGGAGCGATACGAGAGTTTCCCATCCAGTGTAAAGTATTCGCTGCGTTCACCCATTATCACACTATTGATTTCCTCCAGCGAAAACATAACGTGAAGACACTTCAGAAAATGTTATTTTCATTTGAAAAATAAATTTTCATATTAAAACATATTATATGTCATTAGATTAACTTCATGCACAGAGATTATTAAAAACACAATCACACTGTAAAAAATATTTGTTGGCTTAACTTAAAGTAGCCTAACCTTTTCAACAGAAACTCAAACTATGAAGTCTTCTGAACAACGTTTGTGAACCTAAGCTGATTTGGCAAAAATTTGTGATAAATAATGAAAATATATATATATTTTCAGTGTAGTAACAGACAGCACTCAGTCAATGCACTGATTTGAACTGCTGATAAGAGTGAAATACAGAAACAGAGAAACATCATGTAGTTTTTCGTTCTACAAAATAATGACCCAGCAGCTGATTGTGACATTTATGGCCTTAAAGGCATTTGAGGTCTTTGATGTCACTTTGAATTATAGAAGTGGTACAAACCAAGCTGACAAAAATATGTTCTAAGAACGTTTTGTTAACGTTCCTATTAAGTTATGAAAACATTATTTCTGAATGTTCTCTGATATGGAATGCCAGGCCTGACATATTAATAAATAAATAAATATACAAAGAAATGTAAAAAAATATATATATCTAAAAAATACATAAATAAATATACAAAGAAATGTAAAAAAATATATAAAAAGATACATAAATAAATATACAAAGAAATGTAAAAATAAAAAAAATGAGTATTTATACTTTTATTTCCTTATTTATGTATAATTGTATTTTTTTCCACATTTGTTAGTTTTTTTTTCATTTATTTATTTATGCATTTATTTATTTCCACTTTTATTTATTTTCACATTTATGTATATGTGACCCCGCCTGTGAAACCCCGGCTAAAGTCGCAGAATCGAATTATGAGTTAACGAGCGTCCATGCAGAGGTGCTGACTCCTGCTCCACCCCACACCCGTGGTGTTGGAAGACCAAAAAAGAGCCCACATGGTCTTGCCAAAAAAGTTAAACTGGCTTAGCTTAATTGACTGTAGTCTCTGTTGAGCTGCTTATGTACTTAATATTCATTTTTGACTTTTTAATAACAAAATGAAATACTTTTGTGAATAGAATCCATGATATTATCAAATATTTTGCATCTAGACAATTTTAGAATGTGTACAAAGTTTGAGACTGACCTGTTAAAGGGATAGTTCACCCAAAAATGATATACTCATACTCACCCTCATGTTATTCCAATCCTGTATAAGTTTCTTGCTTCTGTTTAACAAAAAATAAGATATTTTAAAGAATGTTGGTAACCAGACAGTTGGCGTGCGGCACCTATGGAAGTCAATGGGTGCCGTCAACTGTCTGGTTACTAACATTCTTTAAAATATCTTATTTTGTGTTCAGCAGAAGAAAGAAACTCATACAGGTTTGGAACAACATCAGGGTGAGTAAATGATGACAGAATTGTAGTTTTTGGGTGAACTATCCCTTGAAATTGTATTTATTTATTTATTACTCCAGATTTACTCAATGTTACACCGTGGGCCAGTAAGAGAATGATAATTTCAGAGAATGAGAAATGTTATGTTATTTAATTGATATATTATTGACATTTCACTGATATTACATTTTACTAATAAAGTTATACAAATCATTCCACTGAATTGACATGGTAATTGTTGCTGTGATCAAGCTCTTGTGGTTCCCCCATTCGTTTCAATGTGTTTATGCTTTTAGCTTTTTGGACATGCACATCATAATAAATAGACCTGTTTTACAAAACTTTACAAATTTTTCCACTGATGTGTCATATATCACTAAAAAGGGGAGAATCTCAGCTTTAATGTGTTATATGGCACATATGCAGGATAACTATGGATCAAATGTGTTGCAGTTTTAACAAATAACCTATTTTTAAATTGGAATTTCTCAAAAATATGATTTTCTGAGCCCGAATTTTAGCAAATCTTTGACATGGCCTTACTCAGTCAATATTAAAGATAAAGGTTATATTTTCACAGAATGTTCTTTACATTGTGTTGGATGATTTTATGTAGAAAACATTGAATCACAAAAAAATGACTTTAGCTGGGTTTTCACAGGCAGGGTCACATATATGTATTTATGTCTACATTTATGTATTTCCACATTTATTTATTTATACATTTCTTCCTCTGTATGCTAATGAGGGGGGCGTGTTTTACCTCAGACATAGCAATCGAGCTCAGAGTGGCAGTGCTGAAGCTTTGAGGCCACAGTGACACCTTGTGGTGTGATCAAACGAAACGCAAGAGGTTTGTGGACGTGCCTGTACAGGTCATGCAGGGAATTAATGACTTAGAGATGGGCAATATGGCCAAATTCTTATATCACGGTTTATGTCCTTTAATATCACCCTAACTGTATGTATATAGGTTTACCATACATAAGCCTACTACTCTTTATTCTGGACATGGCCGTAAAACATCAGCCGGTTGGGATTTCTACAATGGCTTGGCACACATGAACAGAAGCCGCTGATAACAGACACTTTGACACGGAAGCACGTGAAATTACGCACTTTTAATCACATTTCATGTAAATGTGCTGGATGAGGCTGATAAGAGCTTGTGTTTATTGTCGATGAGACTCACACACCAGCTCAGAACGAGGAGAGAAACCAGCGAACATTTTTACTGAAGTCTACGCAAGCATATTGATCAATGCGTTCGAAACGCGACTGCAAATTCAGTTCACATTCACATTCACGTTTCTTAATTTTGCATTCACAACAAGTGACAATTTAAATGCTTAAAAATGTAACGCATATTCCAAAGATGCTGCTCTTAGATACTGATTAATCACACGATTTAGGTTAAATCATCAACTTGACTTTACTGGACTTTTCATTCCTAACCACATCTCTGCCCTCTCTGTCATTCCTTCTTTACTGTATGTAAAACTGTGGGAACCTTTTCTGCTATCTAGCAAAGAATATGGATGGGTGATATGACCAAAATCTCAATTTTACTTCACAGTAACAATATCATGGTTTCACCATTCTCAATATCAGTTTTGATTCCACAGCATAAACTGAATTTCAAACATTTTTTGCAGTAGTCCAATGCTTTTAAAGTAATTTTATGTTTATTTTATGTAAAGTTTATTTGTTTCTATAAGTTTATTAAAATTAGAAAGTGTATCTAAAATTTGAATTAATTTAGATTCATTTGACACTATTTACCCATTTTTGATTATTATTATGTACAATAAAACTAAAAGCTGAAGATGTTTGTGATGGATCATTCATCAGTGCTTCTTTTTCCACTCCAACGTTCCCGTAATTCCTGCCCACTAAAAGCTGCACGGATATTCACTCACCCCACAAATAGGCCCATCTATGAAAACCATTTAGAAAAAGTTCCATCAATTCAAACTTTATATCATCGCTATGATATGTAGTGTCATATCACCCAGCCCTAACATGCAGTGATGCTTTAAACACATTTGACAAGCTAGTTGATAAAAATCAACAACCGGTCAAGACTGATTGGCTTACGCTATTTTCCCACTTGTCTGTGCTCTTTTATTCTTTCACGTTAACTGAAGTGAATAATGCACTATTTTAACTTTAATCAACAAGTAGAATTGATCATGACATTCTCACCTTATAAAAAAAAATAAGAAAAAATCTCTGATCCAGTGCTGAGCTAGTGAATGTCTGAACTAGTTGATGCACAAAATCAATACCCTGATAAAGAGGTTCACTGGCAAAAAGTATTTTATGTATTTTGAAAAAACGTATTTTAAAGCTGCAGTCCGCAGTTTTTCCTCTTTATCGCCATCTCTGTTCGAAATCTGCAATTGCAGTTATTCGCGGAATTATCAACTTTACGTGCGTTGAGCCTCGGCACAGCACGGATGAATCCAATGTTTTGAGGAGAATGTGCGGCTGCCAGTCACCGCGCCGGTGTGGATCCTGGCATTCGGAATCACAGATTCTACTTTTTGGAAGTATGACCAACATAAGAGTTTTCACCGGAAAATGCCGTCTGAGCAAGTAAGTAACATCCACTTTTGTTCTGACCAACTAATGTTAAGGGGAAAAAAAGCATTGGAGTAAATCTCACGATCGCTTATCATATCACGTCAAACCGTGCAAATTATACTTTGTTCTCAAATTGTTAATGTTAACAACATCAACATTACGTGACTACATGTAATGCCCTCCCGATATTTATCCTTGTTTTCGCATGGGCCGGTGTCAGTCTCTTTATTTCCCCCGAAGTCTTTCCCGTTTTACAACGGGTGAATCTCCAGTTGTCACTGGCGATTGTCGTTTGAACCTTTCTGGATCCGCCATCAAATTGACAAGTTTAATTATATCAAGTGCTGTGAGAAAAGGCTATAAATCTCCACCTCCAACATCCTCACACTCATAGCCGACTAGCTGAGACTTTTCTTTATGTGGACAGATGTGACGTTATGACGTAAAGACATGCTCGAATTTCCCGCGGAAATCCACCAGTACCACTGGAATTAAATACATTATTACAAGCTTACCATTTTGAATCGAGCTCAGGCAAGCAGAGGGTTCTGAACACTGGCTGGTTATGTACTTGCTCAAACATTTATTTTGGATAATTTTTAACCCAAAAAAGCTATGGACTGCAGCTTTAAATACATGTATCTGAAATACTGCCCATCCCTGCGGGCGGAGTGTCTCACATCTCTCGCTGCTGGTAAAGTCGCATCAATAATTGCTGCGTCATAAAAACTGAGTTTAGATTGTTTTCAAGTGCAAGGTTGAACTTTTATATTACACACAAGTTTACTTCATTTGTATTTCAGTTCCTAGTTCTGTCAGTCGAGTCAGTATGTGTTATTGGTGTAATGATAGTTTCAGAATCTGTTAGGTTATATATGGTAATATATAGAGCAACTTATACCTGTTTGTGGTATGCGTAGACAGTGAGTCAAGACGGTGTGTGTTCATGCTGTTACATGTGGCGCAGTTGTAAAATAAAGAACAGAAACGGAGCAACACTTGTATCGCTTCATTTATACATGATCCTAACATTACATGGTGTCAGAAGTCAACGTGATGACATGGCAAAGTTTTCTCCACCCGAAACATGGATGAGATAATCATCTATGGGGAAACGCCAGAGGTTCACGATTGTCGTTTAAGGAGAGCCTTGAAGACACTTTCTGATACGGGATTGAAACTCAATGATGACAAATGTCTGTTGAGGCAAACGCAGATACAGTTTCTGAGTCATATCATTGATGCTCGTGGAGTCAGACCAGATGAGAAAAAGGTTGAGGCCACAATCAATATTCAACCTCCAAAGAACATGACAGAAGTAAAGAGGATTTTGGGAATGGTTCATTATCTAGGTCGATACCTACCTGGATTGGCTGAAATAACCCGCCCACTTAATGATCTCCTTAAAGCTGATACAGTTTGGACTTGGAGTCATGCACAGGAACGTATTTATTTACATATTTATTAATATGTTCAAAACGTTCAAAAAGTCCAGAATTGTATGTTTTAAAAACGTTTTTTTCTGGGAACATTCCACTTTATCATTCTTCAAACATCATGGGCACTTTACTTTTGAATGTTCTCTGAAAAATCTGAAATAAGATGTTAGAGGAATGTCCAACTTTAAAGCCACACCGTGGACTTTGTGACCTAAAGAGTTGACGCATACAAGTTATTTTAAATGATTCCTCAGGCCAATATACAGCGTTTGACACTATTAATGCTCCGAGCGGGGCTGCCCTCTTGAAATACCGCCTATGTAAGTTTGGAGAAGACGGACCGTCGTTGGCCAGGTCATGTGACCTGGAGAACGTATCGCTTTACGGCCATCACGTGACCATAGGCTCTGATATACTCATGGAGCAGACTTTTGCGACAGTGCTGCGGCGCTTGTGGCCTCTAGGGGCGCTAGACGTGAAAGTTACAGGTCTAGCGCCCCTAGCGCCCGCAAAAGTTCCGCGGTGTGGCTTTAAAGGAACCGTATGTAAGATTGTGGCCAAAACTGGTACTGCAATCACTTTCAAATTACTGTAGAGCGGTGTATCCCCTCCCCCTCCCCCCTGACTCGAGGTTGCCAGTTAGGCTGCAGGATCCAGCAGGAACGTAGGCTGCTACAAGGAGCTTCCAATGGCAAGTGACGAGTCCTACACAGTACGTTTTTTTTCTGTTAATTATGTTTATGCTTCATGAGAGATGTTTTGTGAAGTAATTATGTATCGCAAAAATGTACTAATGGCGATTAGCCAAATATAATTGTAAAGATGTACGCTCGTATGTGACAGTACATTGTTATAACAGTAGCTGTTAGTCTAACTTGTAACGGTAGGTATCTGTCATTAACGTAAGTACAAGCACAAGCCTAAGTTCATAACGAGGTCTTTTAGGTTTCGTAACTTTAGACATTTTTTATCCGACACGTTTGTAGCTACAGCTGTGGTAACTAGAGCAGATCTGGCAACCCGGATGCCGAAACACTACTGACTTCGTGATTGGTAGATAGGTGGAGGGTGGAGCATCAGGCCAAAACACAACATGACAACATCAGTTGAGGGCTGCAACTTCACTTTTAAACGACAATATCCTGGCGGGACTACTGTTGTCAGTGATATAAGTATTTGAAATGAACATGATTTCTTAATGTCTAGTGACATACCAGGGCCACTTTATGGGTAATTTAAATACATTTCTTACTTACGGTTCCTTTAACTTGTCGCAAACATTGTTACAGTTGGTGAGTTTGATTCATTTAGAGTCTTTTCAAACTCTATTAAAGGTGAATTGGAATTTTTTTTAATAGACATGACACACACACAAGTCAGATACATTTCTGCAGACTTTATTTCTTTGATAAACTCTCATTTCCATATAATTTCTTAACAAGTTAATCTCATTTCTGGCGTTTTCTCAATCATCAAAGTAAAACCCTTAAACACGAGTCTCAGGGAACAACAGAATTCGTCTGACATTCACTACTGAAGTAAAGTTACTAAACCTCTCAGTCCGAGTCCGAAAGGCCCTGAGAACCTCAGAGTCTAATCCTCCTCTTCACTGAAGACTAGAGACTACATCTATTCATTTATTTTAAAAAGACTATGACAAGCCGTTTTAACATTTAATCCTTAAAACCTACTATCTATTTCCATGCTAGTACTTATTTTTTAGATTCTAGTATCTATTCCATTAAGTACTAGCTCATTCTTTAGGTACTAGTGCCTTTTTAAAAGATACTAGTAGTTATTCATTAGATACTAGTTATTATTGTTTTAGATACTGGTACTCATTCATTAGATACTAGTACCTATTACGTTTAAATTTATTTATTTAGCAGACGCTTTTATCCAAAGCGACTTAGAAATGAGAACTGTAACGACAATGACTATGACATGCGGTCACATGCTGTTCAAATTAGTAAATCCTGATCTCCAAGTCTGCTTGAACGGTCAAAATTGCATCTTTGTGGCTCCCCCGAGGGACATTTGAGTCACATAAGGAAACCCTGTTTTCTTAAGATCCCCTCTAAAACCCCCATTTCAGCTCTGGACTCCCTGTGACTTTTACAACCTCACAGACTCGTGACATTCCAGAACACACACACACGTACACACACACACGTACACACACACACACACACCAACATCCTTTTGTGTTTAACTTAAAATGTGTGTAACTCAGACTGGTATCTGAATTTCCTGTATGTATGTGTGATTAATGTTGTTGTGATCATACAGTTATGATCTTCGAGTGTTTGGGTCTGAAATGTATTTTTGAAGAATGTTCTCCCAGTAGAATCGCATCCCGTAACCCGAGCTCATTGGCAGGTCATAAAATTTGACCACAGAGCTATCCAGCCCTATGCATGAGATAACAGGGCAACATTCCAACACACACACACATACAAACACACTCTGGACTGTGAAACAGAAACCCCCTACAGAAAAGGACTTTTACCCATAAAGTCACTCCTAAAGGTACTTAATATATAAATTTGTGTGTTAAGAGGTGTGTGTAACCCATAGGAAAGCATATGTCCTATTTGTGACCTTAATAGAACTGCTATTGCCTATACAAATGCATAATAATGTATCGTTGCATGGCTACAACGCCTAGATTCTATTTTTGATATCTCTGTAATCCTCTCCAGCTAACGGAGTTGAATTCCAATAACAGAATTCAGTGATGCGCATTGTTTTATAAGTTCATATGTCTGGAGAAAATCCTCTCCAGTTAAAGTCAATCATGACTCATTCGAGTGGGCGTGTCTAACCGGACAAAGGAATCTTCCCGCTCGAAAAATCTCGACAGCTGATTCGTCCTACACGAAGGAGGGGACGGCACCTGGGACACTGATAAAAGTCCAAAACCCTCTCTCATCCCTCTCTCAACTCATCCAACTTCTCTTGATCCTCTCCCCGGCGCAGCGCTTCTCCAAGGAACATCTGAAGGAGGCCCTGGCCTTCTCCATCGAACGAACCCATGTTCGAGTCGTAGCTGCCGGTCTTTGCAACTAAGATTTCCAGCCTCTCCCCTCCCGGGAGACGAATCTGAACTTTTCCGGTAACGTTAAATTCAAGTGAGCCTTTACATCGTTTTTCGAAACGACCCAGAAGAAGAAGCTAGACGCAAACCAGCCGGACACGCGCACGCGCGTCCCCTTTTCAGCATCACACTGAAAGAGTACCACATCTCGCAAGTATATTGATTCCTATAAAAGCTGTTCCAGGTGTCTAGGTCTTAGGTCTGTGATTTAAGTTACCCTCTATCTTCCCTCTATATCTTTCTTTCTTTCATTCCATTTTCATTCTGATCACGCTATGTTTATGTTTTTGTTCGGTTAAATGTTTATTCGTTTGTTTGCATTTTTACGTACGTTTATGTTTGTAGTTTATATAATCTCTAGTGTGTGCCATTTTATTAATAAACCCATTTATACTTTTAACTGGCTCTGTGTTTGAAAACCCACTTTTTATAAAGTCAATGAAACAAAAGATCTATAAAGCTACAGGCTCTATATTATAAAACTACTTTGAATAGTTTTTATTAATAAACCCAAGGAGGTTTTGTCTTCGTGGCCAGAGGACAAAATTTCTTGGAGTTTTGTAAACAGGAATACTTCTTAACTGTAATGATCAGACAGTACAGAACGAGGCATTTCCTATAATTGATAAAGTAAATGCATATGCGATTTATGAATTATGACCATGCGTTATAAATATTAATATTGCCAAAATTCCCTATATTCTTGAGCTAATTCGCATTAACCCAGAGGCATTTACGCTACAGAACAATAGAAGCAGTTAAACTAACAGTAGGATAACAATATGCAAGTGCTATGACCCTTCTCAGTTTAATCTAACACAGTACTTGTTAATAAAAAAAAAATGTAATTTTTTTTTTTATATATAGAACAGAAGAGAAGAGAACAGAAGTGTTAGTATTACTGGATCAAGTGCTGTCGAAAAAGAAGCGTCTTCAGCTGTTTCTTGAACGTGGCTATGGACTCAGCAGCTCTGGAACAGTCATGGTAAAGGTCCGAGAAAGAGATTTTGTGCCTCTTTGAGATGGCACCACAAGACGTTGTTCGCTTGCAGAGCGCAAGTTTCTGGATGGCACATAAGTCCGAAGTAAAGAGTTAAAGTAAAAGGGAGCAGAGCCAGTGGTTGTTCTGTGGGCAAATGTCAGTGACTTGAATTTGATGCGAGCGGCAACTGGCAACCAGAGCATATGAGCGGAGTGGAGCGGTGAGAATCTCCGCTCATCGCTCACGGAACTGTTCACCCCTCCGCTCCCCCGCTCAAAGCTACATCAGGCCGCTCCGCTCATTTTCGCTCAGCGCTCAACGCAGTTTGCTTCGCGCTCCACTCAAATCGCCCCCCGCTCGCTCCAAAAAAGGAAAAAAATCTACATGTATATATCACTTGTAGCGGTCCCCAACCTTTTTTGCGTCACGGACCGGTTTAATATCAGACAATATTTTCACGGACCGGCCAAGGTGTGGCGGATAAATACAACAAAATAAAATGATACGAACGGCATAAAAAATGGGGTATTTTTTTTAAATAGCCTATAATAATAAACGTGAATCCAATATGTGTAGGCCATACTAGCAATTTTATTAGCAGCGTCCTCTAACATCGCGCCTAAAGACAACTGAGAAAGTCTGAACACAAACAAAATGCCCCCAAAAGAAAAAAAATCTCCATGTTTTCGGTGCTGATGCGTTCATGTAACATGTAAGGGTGGCGTTGCCAATAACGCACCTAAAAGCTGTCACAACGAACCGGCAAAATTAATGATTATGTATATGTAAAATATAGCAGGAGATATTTTAATTGTTTACTAATAAACCATTTTTTTTTATGTCTGTGTCGGCTGGAAAGATGCTGACTCGCGATCTTCGCAGTATTGAACGCCCCAGAGAGAAATGCACATTTATACGGATTACATAAGAGAGCAGTCTGTTTTCTTTCGTTTTGAATTGTTCTGTTTAAAAGTAGACATTTCAGGCTTTATATATATGTCTCAGGTCTGTCAGGCAAGTAGGCTATACGCTGAGTTTCGGTTCATTTATGAGACAAACTCCAGGTTCACCCGCCGGCGCCTTCGTGTAGTGATTATCTATTTTCTAATATATTTACTTATTTATTAAATCCAGAAAATTGGTTGATGAAACACTGATCAAAATTAAGATACAATTAATACAAAACGAAATTAAATTTAAAGACAGCCTTTGTGCTTTCTGTTTGAGGTCTCAGTGAAAGTTTTAAAGCAGTCTTTTAGTGCCGCTGTCAGAGCGCTCACGTCCGTAACGGAGAACTGTCCCATCTGTAACATTTTTTTTGTTTTTTTTTTGTGTGAAATACATTTCTAAATAAATGCGACTTATAGTCCAGTGCGACTTAGGCTATGCATGCCTATATATGTTTTTTCTTCTTCATGGCGCATTTTTTGACTGATGCGTGGCGTGAGCGGAGCGGAATTGGAGCGGGAAATAGGGCGACGCTCCGTCCTTTTGAAATTGCCGCTCTGCGCTCTGTCCAAGATCCGCCCGCTCGCTCCCGCTCCACTCCGCTCACATGCTCTGCTGGCAACCAGTGCAATTTTGTGAGGAGAGGAGTGACATGTGCTCTCTTCGGCTCGCTAAAGACCACTCTAGCTGCGGCATTCTGGATCAGTTGCAGAGGTTTGGCCATGCAAGCTGGAAGGCCAGCCAGGAGAGTGTTGCAATAGTCCAATCTGGATAAAACTAGCGCTTGGACAAGGAGTTGTGTAGCATGTTCTGATAAGAAGGGCCTGATCCTCCTAATGTTGTTCAACATTTACATTTACATTTACATTTAGTCATTTAGCAGACGCCCTTATCCAAAGCGACTTACAAAGTAGGACTAAGTTCAGCGAGTCATCATAAAGAGGCAAAAGCAACAACAACGCAGGAAGTGCTCAAAATACGAAGTTCAGGTATTATTCAGAGTAGCATAAGCCTGATAAGTGATGTTTCAAAGGGAAAGGATTTTTTTTTTTTTTTTTTTTTTTTTTTCTATAAGGTTAAGTGCTCGCGGAAGAGATTGGTTTTCAGCTGTTTTTTGAATGTTGTCAGGGATTCTGCATTCCGGATGAGGGTGGGGAGAGCGTTCCACCAGCATGGAACTGTAAATGAGAATGTTCTGGAAAGTGATTTTGTGGCTTTCTGTGATGGAACCACGAGACGTCGCTCGTTGACCGATCGTAGGTGTCTGGTAGGGATGTAGACTCGTAGGAGTGAGTGAAAGTAGGAGGGAGCTGAGCCTGTGATAGTTCTGTAAGCAAGCGTCAGTGCCTTGAACTTGATGCGAGCAGCTAGAGGTAGCCAGTGCAGAGAGATGAACAGAGGAGTGACGTGGGCCCTCTTGGGCTCGTTGAAGACAAGACGAGCTGCAGCATTCTGGATCATCTGTAGGGGTTTGGTCGCACATGCTGGGAGTCCAGCCAGAAGGGCATTGCAGTAGTCGAGCCTAGAGATGACCAGGGCCTGGACGATAAGTTGTGTTGCATGCTCAGTTAGGAAAGGCCTGATCTTCCTGATGTTGTGCAGTGCAAACCTGCATGATCGAGCTGTCTTTGAAATGTGATCTGTGAAGGTCAGCTGGTCATCAAACGTTACTCCAAGATTTCTGACCGATCTTGATGGGGTGATTAATGATGACTCTAGCTGGATGGTGAAGTCGTGCTGTAGAGACGGATTGGCAGGGAGGACGAGAAGCTCAGTCTTTGCCAGGTTGAGCTGCAGGTGGTGTTCCTTCATCCATGTGGAGATGTCCGCCAGACAGCTTGAGACCCGTGCAGCTACTGTGGGATCATCTGGTTGAAAGGAGAGGAAGAGCTGTGTGTCATCAGCATAGCAGTGGTAGGAAAAACCGTGTGCCTGTATGATGTGTCCCAGTGATGTGGTGTAGATGGAGAAGAGGAGGGGACCAAGAACTGAACCCTGGGGAACCCCTGTGGTCAGCTGATGTGCTCTGGATACCTCGCCTCTCCATGCGACCTTGAAGGACCTACCTGTGAGATAGGACTCAAACCAGTGGAGTGAAGTTCCTGTGATGCCCAGTGATGAGAGGGTGGACAGAAGGATCTGATGATTCACTGTGTCGAAGGCAGCAGACAGATCCAGGAGAATGAGGACTGAAGATTTGGAAGCAGCTTTTGCGATCCGTAGGGCTTCTGTGACTGACAGTAATGCAGTCTCAGTTGAATGTCCTTTCTTGAAGCCAGATTGGTTGACATCCAGCTGGTTGTTTAGAGACAAGAAGGATGTTAGTTGGTTTAAGACAGCTCTTTCAAGTGTCTTCACAATGAATGGTAGGAGAGAGGCAAATCTACATGACCAGGCAGTTCTAGCAATGTGATCTGTGAAGTTCAATTGATCATCAATTACCACACCAAGGTTCCTGGCTGACCTTGATGGAGTTATGGATGACGAGCCTAGCTGAATGGTGAAGTTGTGATGAAGTGTTGGGTTGGCCGGGACCACGAGTAGCTCTGTCTTCGCAAGGTTTAGTTGAAGGTGGTGGTCCTTCATCCAGCAGTAAATGTCTGTCAGGCTGAGATACGATCAGCTACCGTCGGATCGTCAGGCTGGAATGAGAGGTAGAGCTGTGTGTCATCAGCGTAGCAGTGATAGGAAAAGCCATGTTTCTGAATCACAGATCCTAGTGATGTCATGTAGATGGAGAAGAGACATGGTCCAAGCACTGAGCCCTGAGGCACTCCAGTAGCTAGATGTTGGGTCTTAGACACCACGCCCCTCCATGACACCCTGAAGGACCTACCTGAGAGGTAAGACTTCAACCATTGGAGTGCGGTTCCCGAGATGCCCTTCGTCTTTAGGATTGACAGGAGGATCTGGTGGTTAACTGTGTCAAAGGCAGCAGACAGATCCAGCAGGATGAGAACTGAAGATTTGGAAGCTGATCTTGCCAGTCTCAGAGCTTCAGTTACTGAGAGCAGGGCAGTCTCAGTTGAGTGTCCGCTTTTGAAACCAGACTGATTGCTGTCCAAGAGGTTCTGTGTAAGGAAGGAAGAGATCTGGTTGAAAACAACTCGTTCAAGTGTTTTCGCAACGAATGGAAGGAGAGATACCGGTCTGTAATTTTCCAGATGTGCTGGATTTAGAGTGGGTTTCTTAAGCAGTGGGGTTACACTAGCCTGCTTAAATGCTGTGGGAAAGGTACCAGTGTGAAGAGAGGTGTTTATGATGTGTGTGAGTGCGGGTACAACTGAGGATGAAATGGCTTGAAGTAGGTTAGTGGGAATAGGATCAAGCATTAAGTAACATACTAGTAGGTTTTAAGGATTAAATGTTAAAACGGTTTGCCATAAAAAGACCCATCAAACCTTCTCCTCGGACTGAAAGAGAAGTGTGCAGCGGACAAGCTGCGTTACTATTTGTTGTTGTTACAAACGTCTGAAGCGGTCCGAGGCTTGAGTTTGAGCTTGATGGGGTCTTTGGGAATCAGTAGACCGTTGAAGCCGAGGTCTAGAGGAACCTGTGAAGAGCAAGAGAAGGTCAGTGTGAGCGAACGAATGAACAAACGTCCTCCTGTTACCAGACACCAACCCGTCTGCTCACCTGTGTCTCCGCACACACTGAGACGTCGAACCTCTGCAGGATCTCCACGATCACCAGCTTCATGGTCACCTGAGCAAATCGCATCCCGATGCAGTTCCTGGGACCGAGGCCGAAGGGCATGTACATGTAGGGGTCAATGGTCTCCTTGTTTCCTTTAGTGAACCTGTTAATAAGGCAGGAAAGAGTCATGTTGGGTTGAAATATTTATACAGACAATTACTCTAAAGAACCAACCTTGGGTTCCTAGTGCAACAGGTAAAAAGTAACATTCACATAATGTTTAAAGAATGGAACGTTCGCATAACCAATAAGAAAAATTTGGTTTTCATTTTTTTTTAACTGGACGTTAAAAAAGTCTAAGTGCAATTTGATTGTTTTGATTCCATGATTGGTGGAGATTTATTTGGCTTTTATGGGTAATGTAGTTTCTCACCAGGATTCCTGCTGATAAACAGTCCTTTGAAAAAGTAATTTAAAATAATGTGGAATGATGGCTTCATCAAAAGCAGAGACCATAGATGAACAACCTTGTAGCTTATAGTAAGGTCTGTCTTTAATTTTTTACAAGTTATCATTAAAAATCAATTCCCTTATTTGAAAATGAATGGGATTTTCACGTCCAGACCCGACTGTTGCACTCTATTGTAGCTGGTGGAGCTTGACTGTATGATGAGAAACAGGAGAAACCTGTCCTGACCTCTCTGGTTTGAAGCTCTCGGGGTCGCTCTAGTAATCCGGGTCTCTGTGGAGGGCGAAGGTCGGGATCATGACGACCATATCTTTAGGGATGATGACGCCGTTGATTTCCACCATTTTCTTGCAGACCCGTTCGAGTCGAGCTATGACAGGGAACAGCCGGAGAGACTCGTTCAGCGCGGCGTCCAGATAGTCCATGTTCATGACGACTTCGTAGTCCACCGGGGCCTTCAACACACAATCAATGGTTAAAGTCTCAAACTCATCACGCCAATCCCAACGAGTGTTTCAATGGAGTACTACCTTATTTGGGAAGGTCTCGTCGATCTCCTCCTGCAGTTTCTTCATGGCCTCTGGGTTGGTTGCGAGATTGTAGAATAAGAACGACAGAGTGCTGCTGCTGGTCTCGTAACCGGCGAAGATGAAGGTCATGGCCTGCGATAAGATCTCGTGGTCGCTCAGACCTGCACAGGACACAGTTTAAGGTATGTGTCTTCACATATGGAAGAAAGATCTTTCTTATGGTTAACCATCTGAGATGCTTCACCTTTCTCTGTGTGTTCCTCGCCATGCTGAGTTTTCCCTGCCGTCTGAGAATCGACCATCAGCTGCAGGAAGTCAACTCTCTTCTGCAGGAATTCAGAAGAGTGGTTTAAAACATCATAACTTTAGAGTTCTTCAGATTAAGTGTTTGTTGTACCGTCTTTTGGTCATAGGATGCTCTTTCAGACTTGATCTTCTGTAAGGCAGCGTAGAAGAAATCGGTCACAGATGTTTGGAAAAATGAAAAATTCATTTTTTTCCAGGATGGGGATGACGAAAGGAAACAAAGCTACAGAAGAAATTGTAAAATCTCTTAACAGGGAACAATCTCAGGACTTTGGCTAATGTTCTGGCAAAATTTTCTCAAAGTTATGAACAAATGTTCTTCCATAAAAATTCATGGAATGTTCATTCAAAGTTTTCTGGTCTTTAATAATTATTTATGCATCGTTCATGGAGTGTTTTTTCCTGAAATATTTTTGTTGTACGTTCGTCTATCATTTTTTTAAATGTTACTACTTGTTTCAGAACATTCAAAAGTTACATTCCCATAATGTTTGCAAAATGAGAAAATGGAATGTTCCTTTAAAATTTGCATAACCAAGAAAAGAGCTTTTGAAGTGTGCTTATCTGACAGGCCTAGTTGAGTTATTTACCGCTGATTAGGAACAGAGGGTTCAGGAAGTTAAACTTCAGCATTTTCTTTATGTTGGTCACAAATGGATCTTTGGGGTTGTTGAGGGAGTCGATGTCCACGCTGAACGCTGTGCTGGTCACCACATCCATACTGTACGCGCCGAAGAACCTGAACACATGCAGTCAAGAGAAAGCCATTATTATTATCTGATAAACATACAGCCTATTTACTGTACTCTATATGTAGTGAATGTTTCCACTGTCCGGGAGGTTATTAAAGGTGATTGGTGAGGTGTAATGTCTAGTTTTGGTTTTTGGTACATGTTTCATGTCACAGTCATGTTTCTTGTCTTGTCACGTGATTCCCTTGCCCTTATGTGATCATGCCATGTGCCTCCTAAAACCAGCTGTTCCGGCCTTCAGAGACTGCATGACGTTCGAAACTTCAAACACCATCAATTACATGGTATTGTCGAATCGATACAGGCATCGGTACAGTGTGTAATACGATAGTGCCTTGAAAACGGAGCTCCGGTATCAACCGTCCCATCACTAGTTTCATGTCATGCCAAGTCAAGTCTTTGTTCTGGATTATCAATAAACTGCTCATGGGTTCTGCAAATTTGCCTCCAGTGGACTGATGTTACAGAATACAAGACCAACCATGAACCCAGCAGATTGTTTGCTTCACCTCCGACAAGGGGATCAATGAATAGATGATTATGTGGATGAATTCTGTGGACTTTGTGACAAGGTTGAATTTAATGATATTGCCTTAAAATAAATTTTTCGTCATGGATTAATTGAACCCATTCGTTCTCGACTGCCTGGGGGGAAAATTCACTTTTCCCTAGCACAATATATGGACTACATCCTTCTGTTGATCGGCTCTTCATTTACTTTGGGTTTTGTGGATGAGGAGCTCTGCAATCCCACAGAACCCTCCAAGCCAGAGACTGTTCACGTCATGCCTGTCAAGCCAGAGACTCTTCACGTCATGCCTGCCAAGCCAGAGACTTTTCACGTCATGCCTGCCAAGCCAGAGTCTCTTCACGTCATGCCTGCCATGCCTGTGCCTCTTCACACCATGCCTGCCAAGGCAGAGCCTCTTCACTTCATGCCTGCCAAGCCAGAGACTCTTCACGTCATGCCTGCCAAGCCCAGAAACTCTTCACGTCATGCCTGCCAAGCCAGAGACTCTTCACGTCATGCCTGCCAAGTCAGAGACACTTCAGGTCATGCCTGCCAAGCCTGAGACTCTTCATGTTATGCCTGCCAAGCCCAGAGACTCTTCACGTCATGCCTGCCAAGCCAGAGACTCTTCACGTCATGCCTGCCAAGCCTGAGTCTCTTCACGTCATGCCTGCAAAGCCAGAGACTCTTCATGTCATGCCTGCCAAGCCTGTCTCTTCACGTCATGCCTGCCAAGACAGAGACTCTTCACGTCATGCCTGCCAAGCCCAGAGACTCTTCACGTCATGCCTGCCAAGCCAGAGACTCTTCACGTCATGCCTGCCAAGCCAGAACTTGTTCATGTCATGACCACCACGCCTGAGCCCCCGGCCAAGGCTGCCGCCACGCCTGAGCCTCCACCCGCTATAGGTCCCTTGTTAAGGCCACGGAGGCCGCGCCTCTCTGGTACTATCTCCTTGGCAACTGCTTGCACTTCCATGGCTTCCTGAACTGCCCCCTCTTAGCCTGCCAGCATCACCCATGCTTCACGGTCCAAGGCCTGTCCCCCATCACGGGCCTGGCCCACCATCCCTCCCCCAAGACTCTCTTATGTCTAGTTTTGGTTTTATGTTGGGCGTCGGGAGACGCCCATAGAGGGGGGGGGGGGGGATCTGTAATTATCTATTAGCTCCGTTCTTATTTCTTCAGATATCGAGAAGCATTTGTGATATTATGCAATATGTCTCACTCTTTAATATCCACGTTTTCTCCTCGTGTTGCTGATTTCCCCAGATTCTCAAGATTGCCTGTCACTAGAATTTTAGAGTGTGTCTTCATGATGCCAAACATCTAGAGTGAGAAGCAGATCGTACATCATCATCATAACATCTTCATCACACACAGGTAATGTTTGATATTTATTATGAAAAGAATCAAACACACACACACATCCTCCTCAGCATGAATGATGCTGTAGTTCAGTTCAAATTAGTCATTCATCTCAAACTGAATTCTTGTTTGTTTTTATTGTAGCGCAATAGTACTGCCTTCAAGTAACGCTTCAGATAAGCGATGTACTGTATTGTTCCAAATATAAGACTGTAAATGCTGGTAAAATGTACCAACAATCACATTTAAAAAGAAACCCTTTATGGCATACCATAAAAATTACCTGAAGTTCTCATTTATTAGATTTCACTATGACTGTTTTCTTAGCTTTTTTATGTACAGTGACAGATGCTGGCATGTCAAAAAACAGGTGTTTGATCTGCATTACCTATCTGATCCAGGGGTTATTATTTTTTTTTTTCTTTAGGTTGATCAATAGCGCATTAAAAGACAGCAGTTTCTCCCTGAAGTCGGAGGGCTCATTTCTTTTTTCGGCTACGTACTGACACACTTGCCTGTCAGTTTCTTTGAAGTGTCCGCTTTTAGGACCGCGGTAAGCTTTTCTTTTTGGGCTCGCCATCTTCTAACATTACACTCTGACACACCGTATTTCTTGACTGCTTAATGAGAGAGTTGTTTGATGACCAGTCCAGCATTTATCAGTCCTGGGGGAAACACTTGTTTTACATGTATTTGGCGATCCCTATTGTTGCGGCTTTATTATTGACATGTAAAAGTTTAGACTCCGAATATAAGATGACCCCATTTTTTTTTTATGTATTTCCAAGAAAAAAAAAACAGTTTTATATTCGGTACAATACAGTAATATCTACTGCTGTAACACTTGTTAGCATGAAAATGATCCAGATAAAGACTCACGGACCTCCTTTACCCTCCCGCTGGTGAAAGAAGGCGAGAGGATGCTGCGGATTCTCCTCCAGTCGTCGTCTTCAACGATGGACACGCCGTCGTACAGCTGCCCATTCAGACGGAAGTTCTGCCAGATCAGAGGACAAATGTGGATAAAATGACAACACAAGCACAATCTCTAACACATATTGTTCCACTGACCTGAAAATATTAAAATGTTTTCATATTTTTTAACTGAAGTCTTTAGCAAAACTTTTCTATTCCCAGAGAAACTTTGCATTCTCTAAAAAATTTTTGCATTCCCAGAGAAACTTTGCCTTCACTCGCAAATCTTTTTTCACGAGTTCACACTTGCATGTAATTAGATAGGGTAAAGGTATTTGGCATGCTGTCCGGGGGAGGGCTCCAAGCTCGGATATTTGGCCCAAACCCAGAGCACTCCCCCCGTTGTGGTTGGAGTTGTTAGAACTAGAAGTGAGGAGATGGGGTGGTGGAGGGATGCTGATAAACTGTCAACAAACAGAGGTAAGTCTGCTGTATATACCTCTTATGTTGTTAATTGAGTTGATTAACTGAATGCGCTCCTCTCGTGTTGATTAGGTTAATTATCTGAACGTGCTCCTCCCAAACTTTGTTAATAAAACATCATGCATTCCCAGAGAAACTTTGCATTCCCTCACAAATCCTTTGTGTTCCCAGAGAAACTTTGCATTCTTTCAAAAATATTTTGCGTTCCCAAAGAAACTGTTCTTTCACAAATCTTTAGCATCCTCTCACAAATATTTTGTGTTCCCAAAAAAACGTTGAATTCTCTCTTAAATATTCTGCGTTCCCAAAAAAACCTTTGCATTTTCTCTTAATTCTCTTGCGTTCCCAGATAAACTTTGCGTTCTGTCACAAATCTTTTGTGTTCCTAGAGAAGCTTTGCATTCTCTCTTAAATCTTCTGCGTTCCCAAAAAAACTTTGCAGAGAAACTTTTTGCGTTTGCTCGCTAAATATTTTGCATTCCCTGAGAAACTGTGTTCTTTCACAAATCTTTTGCATTCTCTCACAAATCTTTTGTTCCCAAAGAAACTTTGCATTCTTTCACAAATCTTTTGCATTCCCTGAGAAACTTTGCGTTCTCACAAATCTTTTGCATTCCCAAAAAAACTTTGCGTTCTTTTACAAATCTTTTGCATTCCCTGAGAAACTTTGCGTTCTCTCACAAATTTTTTGCGTTCTCTCATAAATATTTTGTGTTCCTAGAGTAACTTTGCATCCTTTCACAAATCTTTTGCATTCCCTGAGAAACTTTGAGCTCTCTCACAAATCTTCTGCATTCCCAGGAAAACTTTGCGTTCTCTCACAAATATTTTGCGCTCTCTCACAAATCTTCTGCGTTCCCAGGGAAACTTTACGTTCTCTCACAAATCTTTTGCGTTCTCAGAGTAGCTTTGCCTTCACTCGCAAATCTATTTTCACGAGTTCACACTTGCATGTAATTTGATAGGGTAAAGGTATTTGGCATGCTGTCCAGGGGGAGGGCTCCGAGCTCGGATATTTGGCCCAAACCCAGAGCACTTCCCCCGTTGTGGTAGGAGTTGTTAGAACTAGAAGTGAGGAGATGGGGTGGTGGAGGGATGCTGATAAACTGTCAACAAACAGAGGTAAGTCTGCTGTATATACCTCTTATGTTGTTAATTGAGTTGATTAACTGAATGCGTTCCTCTCGTGTTGATTAGGTTAATTATCTGAACGTGCTCCTCCCGAACTTTGTTTATAAAACATCATGCATTCCCAGAGAAACTTTGCATTCGCTCGCAAATCTTTTGCGTTCCCAGAGAAACTTTGCTTCTTCAACAAAATGTTTGCATTCCAAAGAAACGTTGTGTTCTCTCACAAATCTTTTGCGTTCCCAGAGAAACTTTGCATTCCCTCACAAATCTTCTGCGTTCCCAGAGAAACTTTGCTTCTTCAACAAAATGTTTGCATTCCAAATTAACTTTGCGTTCTCTCACAAATCTTTTACGTTCTCAGAGAAACTTTGCATTCTCTCACAAATCTTTTGCGTTCCCAGAGAAACTATGCGTTCTCACAAATCTTTTGCGTTCCCAGAGTAACTTTGCGTTCTCTCACAAACCTTTTGCATTCCCAGAGAAACTTTGCGTTCCCTCACAAATCTTCTGCGTTCCCAGAGAAACTTTGCTTCTTCAACAAAATGTTTGCATTCCAAAGAAACGTTGCGTTCTCTCACAAATCTTGTGTTCCCAGAGTAACTTTGCGTTCTCTCACAAATCTTTTGCGTTCTCAGAGAAACTTTGCATTCTCTCAAATCTTTTGAGTTCCCAGAGAAACTATGCGTTCTCTCACAAATCTTTTGCGTTCTGTGAGGGACCAAGAAGCCAAGCACAAGGAACACAAGCTTTGCAAAACAAATGGGTCTTTATTTGAACCCAAGAAAAAATAATAACTTTACAAACTCATAAATTTCTTACAACAAAAATAAATAAACAGAAAATGAGATCAAGATAATTAGACAAAAACCAAACAAACAAACTAAAACTACTGACCTCCTCAAATGAACAAAGCAACAGCTTATAAAGGAAAGGATGGGCCCATTACAAATTAAGAGGGGAAACAATTCAACTTTACATTCAACATATAACCATAAGTACATCAAAATCAAATCAAACAAAGATATATGGTAAATAAAGATAAGGAAAGCTAAATGTAATCAAATATCATAAATGTACAACTAAATAAATCAATTAACAACAACATTAACGTTTCTTCCTCCCCTGGGCAATTCCAGCAAATGGTATGTCCGGGCGGAACCAATAATGCATAAATTCTCTGTTCCTGCCCGGACTCCAATCCTTGTTACGCCAGGATGCGGCTGCAGCGGACCATGTCTGAAGTTCATCACGGTAAACTTAAACTCAAAATAGAAACAAATATAAATAACATATACAACGTAACTAATTTGTGTGCACTTCAAATCAGTAACAATGTATATAAAATGTGCTGTAAAAGTAAACATATGAAAACCTAACAATAAAGAAATAATTAATATTGCTTGTTTTGTGTGGTTATTGTGATCCATCATTATACTGAAACAAATGAATATGAATAACAAAATAAGTTTAAATAAAGAGTTCTTAAATGTATATCCTTTGTGTAAATGTATGCATGTTGGTGTGTGTGTGCATGTGTGTGCGCGTGTATGCATCCACATTACCGCTCTTGTGCGGCCACCACTCGGGCCGTCACATTTCCCCCCCCTTCAGAAATCTCGCCAGTAGAGCGGGAGAGATAGTCAGCAGTAGCGTTGACTTTACCAGAAACGTGTTGTATCTTGAATCTGAAGGGCTGCATGGCGAGATACCATCTTGTAATCCTTCCATTAGAATCTTTCATTTTCTCCAACCACTGCAATGCTTTATGATCAGTCTCCAGGGTAAACTCACGGCCTAATAGATAGTATCGTAAGGAATCCAACGCCCACTTTATGGCTAAACACTCCTTTTCCACCGTGGAATAACGTACTTCTCTCGGAAACAGTTTACGACTGATGTAAGCCACTGGCTGTCGGCTCTCTGGTGGTCCTTGCAATAGGACGGCTCCTACTCCCCTCTCAGAGGCATCGGACTGTACAATGAAAGGACGACTAAAATCAGGATTGTGTAGCACAGCACTTGTTGTCAAAGCTCCCTGGATGTCCCGGAAGGCTTTCAATCTCTCCTCAGTCCACTGTAATTGGTTTGGGCAACGTGCCCCCACCATGTCAGTTAATGGAGCAGCCCTGCTGGAAAAGTTAGGGACAAAGCGATGGTAAAATCCAGCCATACCCAAAAATGATCGCAGGTCCTTACGTGTCTGGGGTACTGCACACTTCTCCAAAGCTTGAACTTTCTTCACCTGCGGTCGCACAACACCCCGGCCAATGACATATCCCAGGTATTCAGTCTCCTGTTTAGCTATAGCACACTTGGTGGGGTTGACAGTTAGACCGGCCTTCTGAAGACGCTGCAAGACTTCTCGGAGATGCTGCACATGTTCCTCCCACGTGTTACTGTAAATGACAATATCGTCAAGATATGCAGCAGCAAAAGGTAAGCCACGTAATACTTGGTCAATTAACCTCTGAAACGTTGCCACGGCCCCATGAAGGCCAAAAGGTAACACCTTAAAATGGAAAAGGCCCCTTGGTGTTCTGAATGCAGTCAAGGGCCGCGAGGATGGAGTCAGTGGAATTTGCCAATAGCCTTTGGAAAGGTCCATTGTTGTGAGATATTTGGATTGGCCCAAACGATCAATTAGGTCACTTATGCGAGGAGTAGGGTAGGAATCAAACTGTGATACTGAGTTGAGATATCGGAAATCAATACAGAACCTTATACTCCCGTCTTTTTTCGGCACAAGAACTATGGGGTGACACCACTCACTGTTCGAAGGCTCAATAATACCCAAGCGGAGCATAAGGTCTACCTCTTCCTGCAAGGTCCCCTGCAATCTTTCAGGTGTCCTATAGCTCTGGCGTTTCACGACAGCATCAGGCTTCAGTATTACACCATGTTCGATCAAATTGGTAAACCCAGGATATTCAGAAAATACCTTTGAATTGAAGAGAACTTGTACCTGTGACCGCTGGGAAGCTGTTAGATGATCTAACCCAATGTCCCCAGGAACTGGCTGCGGCAGATATTGCTCATCGGATTCTTCCTCTTCAATACAGCGAATCATCAGTGACTGTGACTTTTCAGGACGAGGAACCCACTCCTTCAACAGGTTGACGTGCAAGACCCGTTTAGATCGATCTTGACCCGGCATACTGATTTCATAAGTCGTAGGACCCAGGCGTTTCTTGATCTCGTAAGGACCCTGCCATTTTGCTAGCAGTTTACTCTCTCGACTAGGCAACATGACAAGTACCTTTTTACCGACCTCCAGATCTCTTTCTCGAGCCAGAGGGTCATACCAGGTCTTCTGCTTTCCGCTGGCTTCCGCCAAGTGATTCTGAGCCAAACCGGTCATCTTCTGCAACCGTTCCCTCATTTGCAGAACATAGGAGACAACACTGGTGGGCTCTTTCTTTTCAGGACTCCCTTCCCACATCTCCTGGAGCAGAGCCAATGGGCCCCTGACATCACGGCCATACAACAGCTCGAAAGGAGAAAAGCCTGTGGAAGCTTGAGGGACTTCCCGATAAGCGAATAGAAGATAGGGCAACCATTGATCCCAGTCTTGACCAGTCTCACTGACAAACTTCCTTAACATCTGCTTCAAAGTCTGGTTAAATCGCTCAGTCAACCCATCCGTTTGGGGATGATAGGGAGTAGTACGCAGACTCTTAATTCCTAAGAGCTGGTAGACCTGCTTCAACAAGGTAGACATGAAATTAGTGCCCTGGTCGGTTAGAATTTCTGCAGGAAATCCGACCCTGGAAAATAACTGGACCAAGGAAGTAGCTACAGGTTTCGCCTTCACAGATCTTAACGGAAATACCTCGGGGTATCTGGTGGAGTAATCCGTTATTACCAGCATGAAACGGTTCCCTGAGCGACTCCTCTCCACTGGACCAACGACATCCACTCCAAGCCTCTCAAAAGGAGTACCAATAATAGGAAGTGGTTGTAGTGGTGCTCTTGACGGACGTCTGAGGGAAACCTTCTGGCAAACAGGACAGCTTTTACAAAATTGGGCCACATCTACTTTCAAACCGGGCCAGAAAAAACACTTTTTGATTCTTGCAGTAGTCTTGTTTTTCCCCAGGTGGCCAGCCCAAGGAATCGAGTGACTTAGATGTAACACCATCTCTCGAACACACTGTGGAACCACAAGTTGTTTCTGGACCCCGATCTCTCGGTAGAGTATTCCCTTCGTTATCACGTATCTGGCTGTACTGTCATCTAGAGGCTTCTCTCCTACCTCTGCAGCTCTAGCAAAGCACTCTGTGAGAGTAGCATCTTCCTGCTGCATCTGAACGATGTTGGTGGGCACCTGGAAGTTCACAGGTAAGTCACAGGCCATATTTTCAGACACTGTATGAGCAGCATATTTTACCTTTTCCTGTCTTTTTTCTCTTCTAGTCTTTCTCCTCTTCGACACCCCGGTCTCAATCTCTGCATTGAAGAAAGGTAAAGTACTTAGTTGGTGCTCAATCCCCTCTGACTGGTTGGCCTTTGCTCTGGTCACCACCACGTTACACTGTCGAGTCGGGTGCAACAACTCCAACAGCACTGGTATATCTCGGCCCAGAATCACAGGAAAAGACAAGTTATCAGCAACCCCCACCTTCACCAGGTAAGTCTGCTCTTCTATTTTGACATAAACATTGGCGGTAGGTAACAGTCTCTCATCTCCATGTACACAGCAAATAGGTAATTTGTTGACTGTGCTGATCAAAGAGGGTGATATGAACTTTCTTCTTACCAGAGTCTGATCACTGCCGGTGTCAATCAAAGCAGTCAATTTCTCACCATTTATCTCCACATTTGTAGTTCTCAAAGAGCTTGGGGATTTGGTCACATCCCTCCTTGGTACAAAACATAGCTGTGTAAGCTGAGCTGAGATCTTTGGACAGTTTGGTTTAGTGTGCCCTTCTTGACCACACAGGTAACATATGGGAGGTCGTTTAGGAGCAAAATTTAATTTGGCTGAAGTAGGATTCCTCACGTAGGGCTTACCAGACCCCTCCGACTTCCTTTGCTGAAAGTGAGGCATGTCGAGAGAACGGCGGTCATTGACAGGTTTCCAAGCCCACGGCTTACTCTTTCCTCTGGCTGCAACAAACACATCCGCCAAAGATGCTGCTTCCGCTGCGGTTCTAGGATCTCTCTCTCGAATCCACACCTGGAGTTCAGGGGACAGCATTCTAAGATATTGCTCCAGAATGATGATTTCACTCACCTCCTCCACTTGTTTCCTCTTAGGCTGGATCCACTTTCCAAAGAGTTCTTTGAGCGGGTTATAAAGCTCTATGGGACTCTCCGATGGATCTACGGATAAGGAACGGAACTTTTGTCGATAAGTTTCAGCATTGACATCATATTTCTTTAATATAGCATCTTTCACTTTATCATAGTCAGTAGACTCGTTCACATCCATATTGACATAAGCTGCTCTTGCTTTACCCGTCAGCAAAGGGATTAAATGCCAAACCCAATCAGTTTTAGTCCACCTACAAGCAACAGCAATCCTTTCAAAAGTCACAAGGAAGTGTTCTACATCATCAGTGTCACTCAGCTTCTCCAATCGAGGGATCTGAGATAATGGTGGGCCTATGTTGTTCCCAACCTGATCAAAACTCTGCTGATGAGCTGAAGCCACAGAGTTTCCATCAGAATCTAAAGGATCCGCATTAGGCCTTTCCCGGGACTCCCGGTCAACATCAGATAAGTGAAGATTCGGAGAGGTGCGTGCTTGGACTTCTATTTGCAAAAGCCCGAACTGGTGCTGGAGAGCCTTAAACCGTCGCTCCTGATCAGCCTGCTCCTGCTGTCTCACAGTCTCCCGGCCTTCCGTCCTGGCCATATGGGCTCGAAGCAGATTTGCCATCTCAGTCACCGAAACTTCTCTGTCTCCCATTGCTTCACCTCCTTCAGCTCCTTCTACCATGTCCTGGTCCTCCTCACCCCTTTCTTCCTCTTGCTGCAAGGGAGGAGCCTTAGGCCCACCTCTCTTTGAGGTACGACTCATATTAACAGGGGGGAAAAAAACAGCCTCGAGGGGCAGAAAAGAACAAAACACAGCTTTGTGTCCTTGACTGACTGAAATATCCCACCGCTGCCACCATATGTGAGGGACCAAGAAGCCAAGCACAAGGAACACAAGCTTTGCAAAACAAATGGGTCTTTATTTGAACCCAAGAAAAAATAATAACTTTACAAACTCATAAATTTCTTACAACAAAAATAAATAAACAGAAAATGAGATCAAGATAATTAGACAAAAACCAAACAAACAAACTAAAACTACTGACCTCCTCAAATGAACAAAGCAACAGCTTATAAAGGAAAGGATGGGCCCATTACAAATTAAGAGGGGAAACAATTCAACTTTACATTCAACATATAACCATAAGTACATCAAAATCAAATCAAACAAAGATATATGGTAAATAAAGATAAGGAAAGCTAAATGTAATCAAATATCATAAATGTACAACTAAATAAATCAATTAACAACAACATTAACGTTTCTTCCTCCCCTGGGCAATTCCAGCAAATGGTATGTCCGGGCGGAACCAATAATGCATAAATTCTCTGTTCCTGCCCGGACTCCAATCCTTGTTACGCCAGGATGCGGCTGCAGCGGACCATGTCTGAAGTTCATCACGGTAAACTTAAACTCAAAATAGAAACAAATATAAATAACATATACAACGTAACTAATTTGTGTGCACTTCAAATCAGTAACAATGTATATAAAATGTGCTGTAAAAGTAAACATATGAAAACCTAACAATAAGGAAATAATTAATATTGCTTGTTTTGTGTGGTTATTGTGATCCATCATTATACTGAAACAAATGAATATGAATAACAAAATAAGTTTAAATAAAGAGTTCTTAAATGTATATCCTTTGTGTAAATGTATGCATGTTGGTGTGTGTGTGCATGTGTGTGCGCGTGTATGCATCCACATTACCGCTCTTGTGCGGCCACCACTCGGGCCGTCACACGTTCCCAGAGTAACTTTGCGTTCTCTCACAAATCTTTTGCGTTCCCAGAGAAACTTTGCGTTCCCTCACAAATCTTCTGCGTTCCCAGAGAAACTTTGCTTCTTCAACAAAATGTTTGCATTCCAAAGAAACGTTGCGTTCTCTCACAAATCTTGTGTTCCCAGAGTAACTTTGCGTTCTCTCACAAATCTTTTGCGTTCCCAGAGTAACTTTGCATTCTCTCACAAATCTTTTGCGTTCCCAGAGAAACTTTGCGTTCCCTCACAAATCTTCTGCGTTCCCAGAGAAACTTTGCTTCTTCAACAAAATGTTTGCATTCCAAAGAAACGTTGCGTTCTCTCACAAATCTTTTGCGTTCCCAGAGAACCTTTGCGTTCTCTCACAAATCTTTTGCGTTCTCAGAGAAACTTTGCATTCTCTCACAAATCTTTTGCGTTCCCTGAAAAACTTTGCGTTCTCTCACAAATCTTCTGCGTTCCCGGGGAAACTTTGCATTCTCTCACAAATCTTTTGCGTTCCCAGAGAAACTTTGCGTTCTCTCACAAATCTTTTGCGTTCTCAGAGAAACTTTGCATTCTCTCACAAATCTTTTGCGTTCCCAGAGAAACTATGCATTCTCTCACAAATCTTTTGCGTTCTCTCACAAATCTTCTGCATTCCCAGGGAAACTTTGCGTTCTCTCACATATCTTCTGCGTTCCCGGGGAAACTTTGCTTCTCCAACTAAATTTTTTCATTCCAAAGAAACGTTGCATTCTCTCACAAATCTTTTGTGTTCCCAGATCAACTTTTTGCGTTTGCTCATTAAATATTTTACGCTCCCTGAGATTCTTTGCGTTCTCTCACAAATATTTTGTGTTCCCAGAGAAACCATGCGTTCTCTCGCAAAACCTGAATGATGACGATGATGGTGATTTTACCCTTCTGTTGGTGAAGAGAGAGTAACATTCTTTAATCAAGATGGTTTTGATGATGGATTGATCCATGATGCACAGAACGGGCTGCCTCGCATCGTAGATACTATGAGAAACTCAAACAATTCAGAAAAACACTACATTCAGAAGAAACATTAAGTTTTACAGTGAAAACCAGCTTTACAGTGATAACAGGAAAATAATGCAACAAACTGTTTAACTGTTAGAATATCAGCTGATACAGTAACTGTAATAATCAGCCCTGTCATAACCATCTCTACATGCACTCAAATTACTTACTTGTTTTTAGTAAGATTCTATGAGTCTAAATGACTCATTTTTATTGAGATTTTATAAATAAAGATTTAAAGATTTTAGACAAGAAGAGTCATGAATCACTCACATAACCAGAAGTGCCACAAACAGCATGAGCAGAGCCCATGTTTCAGCTGAGAAGAACAGACCGTAGCTCATGGTTCCTGATCCCGAGACGCTCAGACTAGAAACACACGGCGAGGAGCAGGAGCTTTATTCTGATCTCGGATTACACATTAACCAATGCAGAACACGCAAACAGGAAGAACCGGAGCAGCAACCTCTGCACACATTGACAAACACACGGCTCACCTCTGACCAGACTATTCATCAAACTACTGCAACAATCACATATTTGTTTTCTATTTCTCTTACTGCTTTGTTTCTCTTTCCCTCGGATATCACAGTCTTAAGTTTGTTTGTTGAAAGGTTGTTGTTTTCGCTTCTGAACGCTTCTCAGAGCTGAAGTCATAAATCCCAGAGGAAAGAGAAAAAAACACATGATCTCCTTGAATAATGGTTTGCTCTGGGCGGCACTGTGGAGAGCATCATTCTTCAAACATCATGGAAACGTTACTTTTGAATGTTCTCTGAACATTCAGAAAAAAGATGTTAGAGGAATGTCCAACTTTAATGTTTCAGAAAAAACAATCCATGAAAGATGTATAAATGTTTTTGTGCTAGTTTTGAGAACATTATCAAAGACCAGATAACTTTGAATAAACGTTCAATTTATGTTACTGGAAGAACGTTTGAACCTTGCTCCCCACTCAGTCAGACCGTCGCCATGGATCCTGTCTCCACAAGCACAGATGTCAATCAGACCGGTGCCATGGATCCTGTCTCCACGAGCACAGATGTCAATCAGACCGTCGCCACGGATCATTCCTCCACAAGCACAGATGTCAATCAGACCAGCGCCATGGATCCTGTCTCCACGAGCACAGCTGTCAATCAGACCGTCGCCATGGATCCTGTCTCCACGAGCACAGATGTCAATCAGACCGTCGCCATGGATCATGCCTCCACAAGCACAGCTGTCAATCAGACTGTTGCCATGGAGACTGATGCTGAGGAGACGGATGCTGTGGAGGAAGCGGTGGTTCGTAAAGTTGACGGGAACTCAGAACAGCGTATGTCAGATGACAAAGGGGTGGGGCTTAATAAAGACTCCACCCCCTCTCAGATCAAAGGTGTGTGTTTTCTGCTGTTGCTACAGTCAGGTGCTGCAGCCCGTCGTGATCCTGGTCTCCAAGTCCTGCTGCAGTTGAAGCGCCATCCGTCCAACATCAGCATGTGTTACAGCACAAATCAGACAACTGGAGGAGGAGTGTTTTAACCCTTGTGTTGTGCAGAAAACCCTTTACCTACTGTGGCATTCCAGGTCAAAAATAACCCATCTTTTTCAATTGCTTATAAATCTCTCATTATGTTAAATTATTTACATATATTGAATTAAATCTTTTTGCCCTACGATCATTCAGTGACAAAAAGAAACACAAAACCTGCGCTAAATCAAAGAAAACAAGTTGATAAATACAGTGGTGTGAAAAAGTGTTTGCCCCCTTCCTGATTTCTTATTTTCTTTCATGTTCGTCACACTTAAATGTTTCAGATCATCAAACAAGTTTACATATTAGTCAAAGATAACACAAGTAAACACAAAATGCAGTTTTTAAATGAAGGCAGGGCCGGCGCGTCCATATAGGCGAACTAGGCAATTGCCTAGAGCGGCACTTTTGTAAGGGCGGCAAAATGTGTGCCAACCGGGATGAACAATTCACAAAATAGGCTATATAATTCGCTGAGCTGCCGCTGCCCCGCCCCGCCCCCTGCTCTCACGAGTCATGACTGAGTGATGGGAAGTTCAGATCATTTTACTGACTCTCTTTTACGATCTCGTTCATCAAAATGAACGAATCTTTATTTGAGTAATTTCGTGGCTTAATTTCGTGGCGTAATTTAAGTGGCTTTAAATGTTACTTTTAACAGCCAAATTCCCCGATCACATATCCACCTACGCAATGTTGATCATATTCTGAATTAAGAAAATCATTATAATGCAATCAAAAATAATTTACAGGGAACATAATAATTACTTAACCTTCCGAGTCTTTCCATTTGTCACCTGACATACGCAATGAACGGATCGTTCATGAATCGAGACTTTTGAAGGAGAAAGCACACCAACAACAGAGGGGTTCGTTGTTAAAATATATTGATCCAGGGAGTATTTAGTATTTGCAAGGATGACACGCCGTCAAGTCCACCAAAGAACCAAGAGGCCGCTAGCACAGCTACTGGAATTTCTATAAAAAACATTTTTTACACTCCTGGCATCCCTCTCGAAACGGTTCTCATTCGCGCTTGAATATGTTCACACTATAATTTTTTTTTTTTTTTTTACAATTATCTTATATAGCCTATAGCCATTTTAATAGGATGGACAGTTGAAGGAACCCAACCTAATATATTTGCTTCCTCTTGGCCTACTAAAGTGTTCATACAACGGGAGTAGGCTATTCTCTGGCTAGAGCAGAACAGCGGAGTGTGTGTGGACAGAAGTGCCTGAGCTTGTGTTTTGGGTTAAGCTGCGTTGCTTTGACATTGTGGAAAATAGAATAACAGAAACAAAATGTATTAGCCTTTTTACCCGTTATTATCAATCTAAATTAATCTCGTTTTTAATTTAACTTAATTTCGTTTTTCTTTATTGAAATTTAGTTTTTTCTTTATTTAAATTTCGTTTTTTCTTTATTTAAATTCGTTTTTTCTTCATTTAAATTTCGTTTTTCAAATTTCGTTTTTTCTTTATTTCAATTTCGTTTTTTCTTTATTTCAATTTTGTTTTTCTTTATTTCAATTTCGTTTTTTCTTTATTTAAATTTAGTTTTTCTTTATTTAAATTTTGTTTTTCTTTATTTAAATCTACCCTTTACTGTGTCAGTAATTTTTTAATCAGAAAAATATTAGACTACCTTAAAAGTAGCCTATTGCTTAAGTTAACAGACCTGTGAGTGTGCGTTTAATAAGCAAATAAGCCCTGCCCGCATGAGGTGCGCCGCTTCCCGCTCGCGCTGTTCTGTATACAAAGTTTATAAATTCTGAACGTGTTGCGTCTCGTGTGTCCATCTATATTGCACCAAATGCGATACTGCACTCCCTTGTGAAGTCGATTGGATGAACGGTTCTCCAAATAATCAAAATGCAAACAGAAAGACAGACATATAGAGATTTCTGCCTTTATTAGAGAGAAGAATATGTTCAGCTCCCTCTGCCCGAAGCTTCAAATATTCGATGTTCATTACTACCGAAGCTTCGAAGCTCAAAAATGGTATTCGGACCAGCCCTAGGGCGGCACAATTGTTTTTCGCCTAGAGCGGCAGAAGTGCACCCGCCGGCCCTGAATGAAGGTTGTTATTATTAAGGGAAAACAAAATCCAAACCTACATGGCCCTGTGTGAAAAAGTGATTGCCCCCTAAACCTAATAACTGGTTGGGCCACCCTTAGCAGCAACAACTGCAATCAAGCGTTTGTGATAACTTGCAATGAGTCTTTTACAGCACCGTGGAGAAATTTTGGCCCACTCATCTCTGCAGAATTGTTGTAATTCAGCCACATTGGAGGGTTTTCAAGCACCTTTTTAAGGTCATGCCACAGCATCTCAATAGGATTCAGGTCAGGTCTTTGACTAGGCCACTCCAAAGTATTCATTTTGTTTTTCTTCAGCCATTCAGAGGTGGACTTGCTGGTGTGTTTTGGATCATTGTCTTGCTGCAGAACCCAAGTTCGCTTCAGCTTGAGGTCACACGAACAGATGGCCGGACATTCTCCTTCAGGATTTTTTTGGTAGACAGCAGAATTCATGGTTCCATTTATCACAGCAAGTCTTCCAGGTCCTGAAGCAGCAAAACAGCCCCAGATCATCACACTACCACCACCATATTTTACTGTTGGTATGATGTTCTTTTTCTGAAATGCGGTGTTACTTTTACGCCAGATGTAATGGGACACGCACCTTCCAGAAAGTTCAACTTTTGTCTCGTCAGTCCACAGAACATTTTCCCAAAAGTCTTGGGGATCATCAAGATGTTTTCTGGCAAAAATGAGACAAGCCTTAATGTTCTTTTTGCTTAGCAGTGGTTTTTGTCTTGGAACTCTGATCATTTTTGCCCAGTCTCTTTCTTATGGTGGAGTCATGAACACTGACCTTAACTGAAGCAAGTGAGGCCTGCAGTTCTTTGGATGTTGTTGTGGGGTCTTTTGTGACCTCTTGGATGAGTCGTCGCTGCGCTCTCGGGGTAATTTTGGTCGGCCGGCCGGCCACTCCTGGGAAGGTTCACTACTGTTCCATGTTTTCGCCATTTGTAGATAATGGCTCTCACTGTGGTTCACTGGAGTCCCAAAGCTTTAGAAATGGCTTTATAACCTTTTCCAGACTGATAGATCTCAATTACTTTCTTTCTCATTTGTTCCTGAATTTCTTTGTATCTCAGCATGATGTCTAGCTTTTGAAGATCTTTTGGTCTACTCCACTTTGTCAGGCAGGTCCTATTTAAGTGATTTCTTGATTGAGAACAGGTGTGGCAGTAATCAGGCCTGGGTGTGGCTAGAGAAATTGAACTCAGGTGTGATAAACCACTGTTAAGTTATGTTTTAACAGCTGGGGCAAACACTTTTTCACACAGGGCCATGTAGGTTGGGATTTTGTTTTCCCTTAATAATAAAAACCTTCATTTAAAAACTGCATTTTGTGTTTACTTGTGTTATCTTTGACTAATATTTAAACTTGTTTGATGATCTGAAACATTTAAGTGTGACAAACATGCAAAAAAAAAAAGAAATCAGGAAGGGGGCAAACACTTTTTCACACCACTGTATATGTAATCTAATATTTGTTGATAATATTGCATAACAAGATATTTATAATAATTTTTTCATAGACGGGTCATTTTTGACCCGAAACAACAAGTGTAACAAGGTGGAAAAACCCCCAGACATGAGTTGTTATACCCTGTGTGAGCACATGAAGTAAGTTTTAGTCCAAATGTGATATCATTAAGAAACATTTTTGGGAAAAAGAGAATCCCCTCCGGATCAAGATGACCGGAACACAACATTCAAACTTTACAGGCACAAACATTGTTACAGTTGGTGAGTTTGATTCATTTCTGTGAGTCTTTTCAAACTCTGTTTAAAGTGAACTGGTTCAGTGATTGTTTTTAATAGACACGACACACACATCAGATACATTTCTGCAGACTTTATTTCTTTGATAAACTCATTTCCATATAATTTCTTAACAGGTTAATCTCATTTCTTGCTTTTTCTCAATCATCAAAGTAAAACCCTTAAACACGAGTCTCAGGGAACAACAGAATTCGTCTGACATTCACTACTGAATTAAAGTTACTAAACCTCTCAGTCCGAGTCCGAAAGGCCCTGAGAACCTAAGAGCTGAATCCTCCTCTTCACTGAAGTCTAGAGACTACGCCTGTTCTTTTATTTTAAAAGACCCATCAAACCTTCTTGGACTGAAAGAGAAGTGTGCAGCGGATGAGCTGCGTTACGATTTGTTGTTGTTACAAATGTCTGAAGCTGTCCGAGGCTTGAGTTTGAGCTTGATGGGGTCTTTGGGAATCAGTAGACCGCTTAGGCCGAGCTCCAGAGGAACCTGTGAAGAGCAAGAGAAGGTCAGTGTGAGCGAATGAATGAACGAGCGTCCTCCTGTTACCAGACACCAACCCGTCTGCTCACCTTTGTCTCCGCACACACAGAGACGTCAAACCTCTGCAGGATCTCCACGATCGCCAGCTTCATGGTCACCTGAGCAAATCGCATCCCGATGCAGTTCCTGGGACCGAGGCCGAAGGGCATGTACATGTAGGGGTCAATGGTCTCCTTGTTTCCTTTAGTGAACCTGTTAATAAGGCAGGAAAGAGACATGTTGGGTTGAAGTATTTATACAGACAATTACTCTTGTAGGATTGAAAATAATCCAAGATATTTTAAACTAACAAAGACATTTGCTTTACTGTTTTACACCCCCTTTTTCTACCACAAGGACCATTTGGAAACCTCAAGTGATAGTAATTTTTTGGAAACCCTTTTAAAGAAAAAAGCTTAACTTAATTACTGTTAGAGCATAAAGCACAAGGAGCATTAGTTTGTGCTCATTCTTTAAATATTGATCAAATGGATGCACCTTCCAAATATTTCTTTAGTCATGAGAAGAAAAATGGGCAAAAACATTTAATCCAGGCTCTAGGTTTGGAGGATGGTACTTTGTTATCTAATCCCAGGCAGATGCGTGAGGTAACAAGGAGGTTTTATCAGTCCCTGTACAAAAGTGAACTTGAACCGGAAAAGGGGGAAAAATCTCCTTTCTTAAAGGGGTCATATAATGGTACATGCACTTTTACAAGTTGGTTGTACTGAAATGTGTGTTGGCAGTGCCTGTACACAACTATCATAAAATGATAATAATCCATCCAGTGTTTTTAAAAAAATCTTCTTATATGTTTTCCCCGTCTCAAATCAAGCCGTTCGACCTTGTGACATCCCACGGTCGGACGCCCCTCCCACGATTGTTAATTGACAGCAGCGTTTCAACAAAGACCCACCCTCGCTCGTGGGCGAGCTGTCATCATAGTTCGCATTGTTGATACGCTGGAGCACTGTCTATGAGCAGAATGGCGTCTAAGTGATTGTGGTGTTCTGTTCTTGGGTGTAATAATGAACACAGCAGTCATTTTGATGTTCCTAAATCCGAACCGCTGAAGACGTGTAGCTGGTTTAAAAAAATTGTAACATGTAATGAAGATTGTTAGTGAACTTCATCAAAACTTAATTATTTTTTTTGTGTGTGTTTTTATTTGTGTGCTGAGTTGTAATCCGGCACAATGTACATAATTCTAGTGGGAACCATTAATGCAGAATATTGTTTTATATGAGGCACATATTGGTGACGCAAATGATACCTCGTGCGATGTGCGAACAGCGCCATCTTTAGAAGCACATTTGCCACTGACAGGGTCGGGTGTGCTCTCTCTCGCTCATCTGACGAGCGTGCTGGTAAGGACATTTTGAAGTGTATTAAACAATGTAATCGATTTATTTCATGAGATAAACGATGGTTAAGTGAAATGAAAAGCTGTGATGTCATGAAATTGAATGCATTTAATTGCTTTTTGAGTGTTTTACTGAGACTGGTTTTGCATACTAGCTTGCTCCGTGCTGTATGAGCAGACTGAAGGGGAGAGACGTGTATCCCAAAAAAATTAATTGTGCTCTGTATTTCTGCAGAATAAAGATCCTGAGACCTCTTTCATCAGCGTCGTCTTCACTTAATAGAGAACAAACACAACCAGAGTAAAACTGTTACAGACGCAGTGGCTGAGTTTTGTTTTCGAAGGGAATATTCCCCACGATCAACGTCAATGCTTTCATGTTTGCGCGAATCATTTCACCAGACTGGTTTATAAAGAGAGAACATTGAAAAAGGTATTAGCTCCTGTCTGAGTATGTGCTGTTTATGTGCCTAATGACTGTCATAGTCTCACAGACTGGTTATTTTTTAAACAGATCAGTAAAATTGTAGTGCTTCAGCCCTGACAGTTGTACCTAACACTGCATAGATAACGTTACGCATTACGGACAAGCCTACATTTACCAAAAAAATAGTTTTTCATGACCATTAGCTGTAACATCAGTCTGTCAATGAACTAACGTATACATCAGTAAACACATAGCGTTCTTATCTCACTACTCTACCCTGCCAGTACACACAAAGATAGATCAAAGATACATTACGTTAACCAACCATTCAGAAACGTCCTGTTTTCCGACTCCGGTTCATACGGTTGCACAGTGTCCTCAGAGACTCCCGGGAAAACTCCTGTTTTCTTACAATACTAATGAGAATTTTTAATTAAAGTATATTACAAACTTTTAATTTAGACCCTAAAGAATCATATTAGCTTGTACAAAAATGGCATTATATGACCCCTTTAAAGGATCTACCCAAGATCTCTGAAGAGTCCAATGAAGAACTGGAATGTGGCCTAACTCTGTGAGAGCTCAATAAAGCACTCCAATATTTGGAGTCTGGGAAAGCTCCGGGTGTGGATGGGCTTCCAGTGTATTTTCTGAAAGCTTTTTGGTCAGAGATGGGAGTTGTCCTGCTGGAGGTGTTCAATGACAGCCTGCCGAAGGGTGGGCTGCCGTTGAGCTGCCGAAGGGCAGTGGTTACTCTTCTTCCGAAAAAAGGAGATCTCACTGAGATTAAGAACTGGAGGCCGGTATCACTTCTGTGCAGTGATTATAAATTACTTTCTAAAACTTTAGCTAATAGATTGACTAAAGTAATAGAACAGGTGATCCATCTAGATCAATCTTATTGTGTACCAAACAGGTCAATTTTGGACAATATTTCTTTAATTCGAGATATTATACAGGTTTCCAAATTATTTAATATCAATTGTGGTTTGCTGTCTTTAGACCGAGAGAAGGCTTTCGATCGGGTTGAGCATGCTTATTTATGGGACGTTTTAGAGGCTTTTGGTTTTAATGAAAAGTTTTCAAACATGATTAAAATTCTTTACAGTGACATTGAGAGTGTTATTAAGTTTAATGGTGGCTTATGTGCTCCATTCGAGGTCAGTAGAGGTATTAGACAAGGTTGTTCATTATCAGGAATGTAATATTCTCTTGTTATTGAACCATTTCTACAAACAATCAGGAAGAATTTAGATGGTTTTAGGGTACCACTTTGTGATGCTAAGTTTTGCATATCAGCTTATGCAGACGACCTTATAATAATGATTAATAAACAAAGTGACTTACATGTTTTATCTAGATTGATAGAGGACTTTGGAAAATGGTCTTCAGCAAAAGTAAATTGGAAAAAAAGTGAGGCGTTTTTATTAGGGGATTGGAAGGAAGGGAAACCAATTCTTCCTGAAGGTCTGTATTGGAATAGGTGGGGTTTGAAATATCTTGGAGTTTTATTAGGAGATGATAATGTCTTACAAAAAAATTGGGATAGTTTATTACAAAAAGTGAAAGGTCGTTTAGACAAATGGAAGTGGATTCTACCCAACCTGTCTTATAGGGGAAGAACACTTATTGTAAATAATTTGGTCGCTTCACTCTTATGGCACAGACTGGTTTGTATTGATCCTCTAGTGAAATTGATGGCCGAGATTCAAGCGGTCTTTGTTTACTTTTTTTTGGGACAAGCTTCATTGAGTTCCTCAGAGTATTTTATTTTTGCCAAAAGAAGAAGGGGGCCAAGGATTGGTTCATCTCCAGAGCAGGATTGCAGCTTTCCAGCTGCATTTTTTACAAAGACTTCTTGATGGACCTATGAATGTCAGTTGGAGGGCGATCAGTTGTGTTTTACTAAGGACTGTTGGAAACCTTGGTATAGATAAATCTCTTTTTTAATGGACCCTAAGTGCTTGGATCTTTAGAAATTGTCGAGTTTGTTTCATATTCAAAGGACTGAAAATTTTCTTTCTATTTTTTTGGTTGCTGAATGAATCCTTGATTTTTAATGCAAGACTGGATCTTTCTGCGTTCATTTTTTATTTATTTTTTACCAGGATTCAATAAGACATTACAAAACTCAGGAATTTTTGTTTTAAAACAATTACTGGGCTTAACTGGACCTCATTTAAAAAATGTAGAGGCTGCTACTGTAAAATTGGGCATCAGATCTGTTCGTTCAGTGACTCGTTCTGTGACTTAGTTAAAAGAAGTTTTTACGGATGAAGAAACAATGATGTTAGAGGACTTCTGTTTAGGGACTAATGTCCCTGACATTGAAGATCCTTTTCCATGTTTGTTGATTCAACCAAATGTTGAAGAGTATTCAGGGTGTTTCTTTCAACAAAATACGTTTTTGTCTGTTGATTTTTTTCATGTGTGGGGAAAGAGTTGTATAAAATGTGCGTGCTCATTCTCAACAAAAAGACACTTGATAAGAGAGTCGATACCACTTGGCATTCTGTTTTAAAAGTAGGTGATGAGGTAAGACCCGTATGGAGAGTTTTGTACAAGCCACAATTATCAAAAAGAACAGGGGACTTGCAGTGGAGAATCCTTCATGGGGCTATTGCGGTGAATTCTTTTGTTTCAATTTTGGATTCTAAGAATAACTCAGGTTGTCCGTTTTGTTCTCAAAAAGAGACTGTGTTTCATGCTTTTATGCAATGCCTCAGACTTAACACTTTGTTTGTAATGGTGAAATAATTGTGTAATAAGTTTAATGAGTGTTTTTGTCCTGAAACTTTTATTTTTGGATTTAAATATGTACAAAAAAAGCGTGTTATGTTTCAATTGTTGAATTTTATTCTTGGGCAGGCAAAAATGGCGATCTACATGAGTAGAAAGAGCAAAATAGAACAAAAAAGCAATGTTGATGTTATTGTTGTTTTTAAGTCTCTACTTAGAGCAAGAATTTTGATTGATTTTAGATTTTTTAAAAGATATGTGTGATCTTGCTACGTTTGAATTGAAATGGTGTAGTCGTGATGTTTTGTGTACAATTGTTGATGATTAATTATTTTTAGTTTTTTACTCCATTTTGTAAGAAAAAAAGAAAAAAAAGAAAAAAAGAATTGATGTAATTTTGTAAAACTTAGACTTTTTCAAAATAAAAATCTCTTTCTCTCTCTCTCTCTCTCTCTCTCTCTCTCTAAAGAACCAACCTTGGGTTCCTAGTGCAACAGTGCTGCTTACTTTTTCAGTGGCCATGGTTCCTGAAGTATTTTTTCCATAGGGATTTTACAAATATTTTCTATAGAGAGTGAACCAAGCCAACCAGCTAACAAGTTGTTCTCTGAAAGTTATGAACAAATGTTCTTCCAGTAACATTAATGGAATGTTCGTTCAAAGTTATCTGGTCTTTAATAATGTTCTCAAAGCGTCAGCACAAAAACATTATTTAGTCATCATTCATGGAGCAGTTTTCCTTAAATATTTTCGTTGGACGTTTGTCTAACGTATTTTAAATGTAACTACTTCTTTCAGATAATTCAAAAGTAACTTTCCCATAATGTTTGAAGAATGGAATATTCGCATAACCAATAAAAAAGTTTTTTAACAAATAATAATAAAAAAAGGATGTTAAAAGAGTTCTCTAAGTGCAGTTTGATTTTTTTCAGGAGAAACCTGTCCTGACCTCTCTGGTTTGAAGCTCTCGGGGTCGCTCCAGTAATCCGGGTCTCTGTGGAGGGCAAAGGTCGGGATCATGACGACTGTATCTTTAGGGATAATGACGCCGTTGATTTCCACCGTTTTCCTGCAGACCCGATCGAATCGAGCTGCGACAGGGAACAGCCGGAGGGACTCGTTCAGCGCGGCGTCCAGATAGTCCATGTTCATGACAGCTTCGTAGTCCACCGGGGCCTTCAACACACAATCAATGGTTAAAGTCTCAAACTCATCACGCCAATCCCAACGAGTGTTTCAATGGAGTACTACCTTATTTGGGAAGGTCTCGTCGATCTCCTCCTGCAGTTTCTTCATGGCCTCTGGGTTGGTTGCGAGATTGTAGAATAAGAACGACAGAGTGCTGCTGCTGGTCTCGTAACCGGCGAAGATGAAGATCATGGCTTGCGATAAGATCTCGTGGTCGCTCAGACCTGCACAGGACACGGTTTAAGGTATGTGTCTTCACATATAGAAGAAAGATCTTTCTTATGGTTAACCATCTGAGATGCTTCACCTTTCTCTGTGAGTTCCTCGCCATGCTGAGTTTTCCCTGCCGTCTGAGAATCGACCATCAGCTGCAGGAAGTCAACTCTCTTCTGCAGGAATTCAGAAGAGTGGTTTAAAACATCATGGGCCCTATCTTGCACCCAGCGTAATTGACTTTGTACACCGACGCATGTATAATTCCTATTTTGCACCCGCGCACAGTGGACTTTTCCCTCCACAGACGCACGTCGGTAAATTAGGGAATGAACTTGCGCTCCCGGGGGCGGTTCAGCGAAAAGAGGAGGCGTGTTCCGGCGCAAACGTTCCCTGGTGCTATTTTGCAGGTTTAGAAAACAATTCTGTCACTGACCAGGAAAAACCTAGTCTAAAGTCAGTGGCGCGTTATTCAGAGGCTATTTTAAGGACGCATGCTTGGCCATAATGTAGCGTGTGCACAACGTGCACAAACTTTGATTCTCTCATCTACACAGAAGCAGCAGTTTTCATTTTTGCTAATCATACATTATTACAAGGAAAAATATTAACACACAAGGGAAATCATTATTGTGTCCATGAAGATGTGAAAAAATAGGCATAAATCTAGCTTACACAGTTACCCAAATTATTATACGCCTGTTTAACCGAAGCTAATTTGGGTGGGTTTCTCCATCCCCATACAATGTCACTTCTCTGTGTTTTACGGCCCTGATGAGAACGTCGGTCTCCTCGGCTGTGAACCGCTCCTGGCGTGCGTCTGGCCAATCCACCGTTATAATAGCATCTGCCATGGAACAAGCGTGCCTGCTCTTAAAGGGAATCTGAGATGTGATTGGTTTATTTCACTTTACGCCCAACCCATTTTAGGTTTGCGTCGGGTGCAAGAGTAATTTATCCCGCCGGTATAATAGCAACAGCACCCGGGATCCATCCACAAAATTACTTGCGTTTCGCGTTTGATACTTGTGTTTCAGATCATTAAAATAGGGCCCCATGACTGTATAGTTGTTCATGTTGAGTATTTGTTTTACCTTCTTGTGGTCGTTGGCCACTCTTTCAGACTTAATCTTCTGTAAGGCAGCGTAGAAGAAATCGGTCACAGATATTGGGAAAAATGCTAAATCCATTTTTTCCAGGATGGGGATGATGAAAGGAAACATAGCTACAGAAGAAATTGTAAAATCTCTTAACAGGGAACATTCTCAGGACTTTGGCTAATGTTCTGGCAAGATTCTCCCAAAGTTATGAACAAATGTTCTTCCATTAACATTCATGGAATGTTCGTTCAAAGTTTTCTGGTCTTTAATGAAGTTCTCAAACGTTAGCACATAAACATTATTTATATCATTCATGGAGTGTTTTTTCCTGAAACATTTTTGTTGTTTTTGTTGCTGAAACATTTTTTAAATGTTACTACCGTACTTGTTTCAGAACAATCGAAAATTACCTTCCCATAATGTTCGTAAAATGAGAAAATGGAATGTTCCTTTAACATTTCGTGAGCTTAGAATTATAAGGTTCTATCTCCACTTTTGGTCGAAATTTTGTTTTTGACATAATCTGATCCATTAGGTGTTTATTAATGCCTGTGTGGTGTTATTTTTGTAAAAAAATATTTTGCTAGTAGTTATTAATAAAATAAAAAGGTTCCATCTCTCCATTGCCAGCTGGGATGTAAAAACTTTGATGCTCAATATCTCAGAACTACCCTAAACGGAGATAGAACCTTATAATTCTAAGCTCACGATTTGCATAACCAAGAAAAGAGCTTTTGAAGTGTGCTTATCTGACAGGCCTAGGTGAGTTCTTTACCGCTAATTAGCAACATAGGGTTTAGGACGTCAAACTTCAGCATTTTCTTTATGTTGGTCACAAATGGATCTGTGGGGTTGTTGAGGGAGTCGATGTCCACGCTGAACGCTGTGCTGCTCACCACATCCATACTGTACGCACCGAAGAACCTGAACACATGCAGTCAAGAGAAAGCCATTATTATTCTCATCTGATAAACATAAAGCCTATATACCCAATATGTAGTGAATGTTTCCTCTGTTCGGGAGGTTATTAAAGGTGATTGGTGAGAAAATTGAACATTGCTCTGTTAATTATAGTGATATTATTGCAGCTCCGTTCTTATCTCTTCAGATAACTAAAAGCGTTTGTGCTATTATGCAATATGTCTCACTCTTTAATATCCACGTTTTCTCCTCGTGTTGCTGATTTCCCCAGATTCTCAACTAGAATTTGAGAGTGTGTCTTCATGATGCCAAACATCTAGAGTGAGAAGCAGAAGTACATCATCATCATAACATCTTCATCACACACAGGTAATGTTTGATATTTATTATGAAAAAAATCAAACACACACACATCCTCCTCAGCATGAGTGATTCTGTAGTTCAGTTCAAATTAGTCATTCATCTCAAACTGAATTCTTGTTTGTTTTTATTGTAGCGCAATAGTACTGCCTGAGAATGATCCAGATAAAACCTCACGGACCTCCTTTAACCTCCCACTGGTGAAAGAAGGCGAGAGGACGCTGCGTATTCTTCTCCAATCGTCGTCTTCAGCGATGGACACGGCGTCGTACAGCGGCCCATTCAGACGGAAGTTCTGCCAGATCAGAGGACAAATGTGGACACAGTGAAGATAAAATGACAACACAGGCACAATCTCTGGCCTGAAAAAATTCTAATGATTAATAAAAAGAATTCATATTTGTTACCTGAAGTACATTTATATTTTACAGAGAAAAAAGTGATATTAAAAATGATATTTCGATGAATCTGCATTCTCTCTTAAATCTTTTGCGTTCCCAAGAGAAACTTTGCGTTCTCTCACAAAACCTTTGCGTTCTCTCAAAAATCGTTCATGTTCCCAGAGAAACTTTACGTTCCCTCACAAATCTTTTCTATTCCCAAAGAAACTTTGCGTTCTCTCACAAATCTTTTCTATTCACAAAGAAACTTTGCGTTCTCTCACAAATCTTTTGCGTTCCCAAAGAAACTTTGCGTTCTCTCACAAATCTTTTCTATTCCCAAAGAAACTTTGCGTTCTCTCAAATATCTTTTGTATTCCCAAAGAAACTTTGCGTTCTCTCAAAAATCTTTTCTATTCCCAAAGAAACTTTGCGTTCTCTCACAAATCTTTGGAGACATGGAAATAAGCGTCTTTTAGATCTATCGTGATAAACCAGTCCTCGGATCTGATTTGATTCACAATGATGGGGATAGTGATCATCTTGAACCTGAACCTCCTCAGAGAACGATTCAAGTGCCTCAGATCTAAAATCGGTCTTAACCCTCCATTCTTTTTTGGAACTATAAAGTAACGGCTGTAAAACCCGGGCTCCCTCCGAGATCCTACCACCCCGGTTAGGACCTCTTTCCCGAAGCCCTTTTCGCCTGAAGGACGTCCCTCAGGTCGCCCTTCTGGTTAGAGGACTTCGAGTGAGAGCATTTCCTCTTTTGCCAAGCTCCCAAGGGAGGGGCTCTAGAGGCAACGCTCTCTTTCTGTTCTTGCCGGTAAGAGGAGCTCGTTGACGGCTGCGGCTGGCCGCTCTGGCCAGCCTTCCTGGATTTGGATTTTGAGCGGCGAGGGAGATATTGCTGAAATGCCGCAGATTGTTTCCTCGCCTCCTGAAACCTGTCGATGACAGTTGTAACTGCGTCACCGAACAGGCCAGAAGGCAAGAGCGGCGCATCCAGGAGAAAGGTCTTATCCTTTTCTTTTATGCCTGACAAATTCAGTGTGCAGTGGCCATAGTGTGCAAACATGAACCAGCCCGACCTGCCGCCATGTAAGCCCTGCCCACCAATGCAGAGGTATCTCTGCATGGTTTGCTGTGCAGCGCCGGGGCTTTTTAGGGATGATGCCGCTTCAGGAGAGAGGTAGCTGGCGAGAGCCTCCTCCATCTGCGGCATCTTCCCATACCCCAACTCTCTCTACCACGTAGCTATAATCCACAGCAGATGGATAGGAGACGCGAGATGAGTGGGGTTTTTCCCATGATTTAGATATTTCGCTATGCAAATCTGGGAAAAATGGTAAGCCCAGGCACTGAGGTTGCAAGCGGTGCTGCAGGAAGCTCTCATCTAGCTTGCTTTTTTTTCGCTTCCTGCTTATCAAGTGGCCAATTGATGTTGAATCTGGCCACTGCACGCGTCACAACCTCTACGAGCTCCTCATAAGCGGGAACGTGAACCGGCGAGTCTAGTTCACGTTCATCCGCCTCGATGCTGAGTACATCCACTTAGAAGCAGACAACTCAAGCATCGGCCCCTCATCACGGGCAGAAGAAGCCGCAGCGCGAGCTAACGCGTGTGTGTGCCGGCGTCATTTTATACTTCCGGGTATGCCGTCACATATTACGTCATGACGCAACACCAATCAGGATTGGAATAGTTTCATTCATACTTCAGAGGCGCGCGCTCAGGGAGCGTCCCCAAAGAGTCATTTTTACGACGCAGTGCGAGTTCCCTCAAAAGGGAACTTTGCTTTCCCTCACAAATCTTTTGTGTTCCCAGAGAAACTTTGCGTTCTCTAACAAATGTTTTGTGTTCCCAAAGAAACTTTGTGTTCTCTAACAAATCTTTTGCGTTCCCAAAGAAACTTTGCATTCTCTCAAAAATCTTTTGTGCTCCCAAAGAAACTTTGCTTTCCCTCCCAAATCTTTTGCGTTCCCAAAGAAACTTTGCATTCTCTCAAAAATCTTTTGTGCTCCCAAAGAAACTTTGCTTTCCCTCCCAAATCTTTTGCGGTCCCAAAGAAACTTTTACGTTCTGTCAAAAATCTTTTGTGTTCCCAGATTGCATTCTCCACAGTAAATATGTTTTTTTTTTAAAGCGCTTGATTTGGGGAAGCGGTTGGGACGGGGTGGGGGTATGTACTTTGTGTTTATGGTTGTTTATCTTTGTTCACCCTTCATTCTATCTGTGCTATTCTATTTATGCTGTTGAATTAGTGCTTACTGTAAAATGTCACCTAGCATGATTTCATCACAGGGAGGCGATATTACACTAGCTAGCTGGAATGTGCGCGGCTTGAACAGTCAGGTGAAGTGAGCTAAAGTGTTTTCGTATTTACGCTCCATTACGGCTGAAATAATTTTCCTACAAGAGACGCACATTAAACATGGTGAACAGAAACGCTTAAAGTGTAATTGGATTTCCTAGGTATTTCAATCCACTTTTTCATGCAGAGCCAGAGGGGTATCAATATTATTTCGTAATTCAGTTTGGTTTAAACATATATCCACATTAACAGACCCTAACAGCCGTTATGTTCTTGTCACTGGCTTAATTGGTCTCAACATTTTACTTTTTAAAATCTCTATGCCCCTAATTATGATGACCCGGCTTTTTTTCGTAAAGTATTTAATTTTCTACCTTCTCAAACCGATACTCACTTTATAGTTGGTGGCGATTTTAACTGTATATTGGACCCTGTTTTGGACAAATTTCCTGTTCGTTCAGATCCTTCTCTCAATTCTACCTCAGTCATTAAACATCTTACTGAGTCACTGGATATTGTTGATATTTGGAGGCTACATCATCCGGCTTATAAGGAGTACTCATTCTTTTCCCATGTTCACAAATCATATTCAAGAATAGATTTTTTTTTTATATAGACTCTAAATTATTATCCAGTGTCTCTACATCCATGTATCATAATATACTGATCTTTGATCATTTTGCTGTTTCGGTATCTTTAGATTTTGGCTGGGCAAAGCCAAGTTATAATTGGAGATTTAATACTTGTCTCCTTTTAGATGAGACATTTTGCCAGCATATTTTGGATTCCTTGACAGAGTTTATAGAGATCAACAATAAAGGAGATGTTCCTGATTTGGTGTTATGGGAAACTTTAAAAGTTGTGATGAGGGGACACATAATTCCCTACGAGTCAGCAGTAAAGAAACTCAGACAGAAACGCTTGGTGGAGATAGATGCTCGTCTTGCCCAATTGGAAAAACTATATAGGGATAGCACAGACTCTTGTGTTCTAAATGGCATTATGTCACTTAAATATGAATATAATAAGATAACGTCAGACCAGGTGAATAAGATGTTATTAAAAATTAAGCAGAAACATTTCGAGATTGGGGAATAAACCAGATAAATTATTAGCTCACCAGTTAAGGGGTTCCTATTTATGGAATTTTATGCAGACTTGTACGAATCCAAGAGGTCTGTATCATCTGAGGTAATTTTAGACTTTCTTCATTCACTTTCCCTCCCAAAATGAAGTGAAGCTGGAAATCTTGAATGCTGATATTACTATTCAAGAGATAATGGACACAATTAATGCCTTTCCTAACGGAAAGACCCCTGGCCCTGATGGCTTTTGTATCAAATTTTATAAGAAATATGCAGATAAAATTGTACCCTTTATGTTACGGATGTTCAATCATTCCTTCAGTAAGCAGAAATTTCCCTCCTCTCTATACTCCACCAATATTTCTTTACTTCTTAAGAAAGGCAAGGATGAGACTGATGTTTCTTCTTTTCGTCCAATTTCTCTTCTCAATACGAATTTAAAAGTGTTCACAAAAAATTTGGCAACAAGATTAAACAAATGTATTTCAACAATTATTCATCCTGACCAAGTTGGCTTTATCCCTAAAAGATTTTCTTTTTTTAATGTTAGACGTTTCCTAAATATAATCTATTCAAAGCTAAGTTCCCACAAATGGGCAATTATCGCATTAAATGCAGAAAAAGCTTTTGATCAAGTTGAATGGAATTACATATTAACCACTATTAAAGAATTTAATTTAGGAGATTTAATTTAGGTTTTCTTCCTGAGTCAGCATGTTGTATCACCATCCCTGCGTGTCAGTGTTAACTAATCTCGATAGATCACCGCAATTTGAGTTGCATAGGGGTACACAACAGGGGTGTCCATTTTCACCCCTGTTGTTTCCCATTGCCATAGAACCTTTGGCAATAGCCATTACGGGGAATTTCCACCAACTGCAGAACGGCCGTGGATCCGCTCCGGAACAGCAGCGGAGTCAATAGGTTTCCATTAAAGTCAATGTGTTTATTTTCACTGACTGCGGAACGGCTGCGTTCCAACACCGTCCCAGCTCCGGCGATCCGCAGCCCTCCGGAGCAGATACGCAGAGCTTCTATTTTTGCTGGATCCTGGAGAGCTCCGCAGCAATTCAGCACAGGGCAGATTGTGCGGGACAGGAAGTTGAGCACAGAATTTAATTTTCTAAGTAAAATACACCATGCTCACGGTGGATCATATTTCCCTGCACTACACCTTGAAAACGTCATAATGGGCGGAGACAGGCCTGATGGACTACTCCTCTGGATGGAAACAAACTGTTGCTGGTTTTGTGGTTCTGTTTATAGTAACTACATCCTGTTATATCGCACAATCATACGTGAATTCCCAAGATCTCGTGGGTCCTCGTGACTTCAGCTGTCAGTCATGGCCGCAGCCGTTCCGCAACAAATCTGGACCTGGTGGGTATTGAAGGATGGCGGAGCACGAAGCCGACACACAGCGGAGCCGATCCACAGCCGTTCCGCAGTTGGTGGAAATCTGGGGTTAGACACCATCCACAGATTCTACCCCTAAGTTTAGGTCAGGTAGATCATATCATATCTCTTTATGCTGATGATGTTCTTTTGTACCTTTCAGATCCTGAGCGCTCTCTTTCCCCTCTGTTGGATTTATTAAACTCATTTAGTAGCTTTTCTGGTTATTCTGTTAACTGGCAAAAAAGTGAACTTGTGCCCGTCAGCGACAATATAGATCCAGTTTTTTTTTTGTTTACTAGACAAACTGAAGCAGGACATAGAAAGATGGAGATCACTCCCTATATCAATGATCGGCCGCATTAATGCAATTAAAATGGTGATCCTTCCTAGAATTTTATATCTCTTTCTAAATTTGCCCTTTTTTTACCCAAATCATTCTTCAGAACTCTTGATTCCATTAATATGCCTTTCATCTGGGGTTTTAAAGTTCGCTCGTATATCCAAAACTCGTGTGTAGAAACCCAAATACTTGGGGGGTTTGGGTTTGCCCAACTTTCGTCATTATTAATGGGCAGCGAACTGCAGAACATTAATGTATTGGCGGGATTCTTTTCTGGGCATTGTTCAAGTAGACACCCCCTCCTGTTCTAGCGATAGAACAAAATACCATCCACTCATCTCTTTCTGCTCTGCTTTTTTCAGCACCTTTGCCTATCAAAGAGGTTCCCAAAAATAATTGAATCCTTAAAAACTCCATCAAAATATGGTACCAGATCAGAAAGGTAATTAAGTTACCAAGTACTTCGCTGTTTACTCCTATCTGTTATAATCATGCGTTCAAACCCTCACTTACAGATAACGTTTTTTAGGGAATGGCAAGGTAAAGGAATTCTCAGTATGAAAGATTTGTATATTAATAATGCATTTCCCTCCTTTTCTCAACTCAACTCAACTCAACTCATAAATATTACACACTTTGAAATTTTGCCTTTAGAATGTAAAATATTTGATTTATTTTCTAACTCTCCTTATGCCAAGGGCCGAACATCCCTATTTGTAAATGCTTTTAAAGATAATACCGACTTTTCTACATTTCATTTGAAAAATGCTTGGGAAGAAGATTTAGGGATTCAGGTTTCTGAGACTGTTTGGGACAAATGCCTTTTATCTGTTTATTCTTGTTCTATAAATTCAAGACACCAACTTATTCAGCACAAGGTATTACATAGACTTCACTATTCTAAAATGTCTCCCCTATATGTGATAAGTGTAAAGCTGCCGAAGGTACCCTAGCACATCTTTTTTGGTTGTGCACACAAATTCAAATTCAGAGTCTATAACTGTGTTCCTGACCCAGTGATAGCAATTCTTGGTTGGTCAGACTCATTATTGTGATTACACTTTGTAGCAGAGGTTGGCTTTGTATATCGCCATCCTTTTTTGTATTATCATCCTTTCACCATTTCAATCCGGTTTTAGATCTAATCATTCGACAACTACTGCTCTTTTAAAACCTACTAATGATTACGGGTGTAAATCGGACAGTTCATCACGATACGATACGATATCGATTCTCTCAGCCAGCGATACGATATTTGCCGATACTTCAAAAAATTCTACGATACGATTCGATTCGATTCAGGGCTATATCGATCGATTAATCGATATTTAGATATTATGTTCACAGAACCAGTTACGTTTTTATTAACTCACAAATGCAACCAAAATATATAACATGAATGTTTAATTAAACTCTTTGAAAATTGCACACCCTCTCCCAATTGGGACATTTACAACAGAAGAGGTCATTTGCAAGTACTCCGTTCTTGTTCATTTTCATAAATCATGTTTTTTATTATTATTATTGTGCATTCCAAGTAATATCAATCAAACTGCAGCTGGGTTGTTTTGATTAATAATAATAATAACTTAAATACAGGTAAATTACAAAATCAAAGTTAATTGAAAGTATGCTTTAATATGTTAAATTTTTTTTAATTTTTTTAATTTTTTTTTGCAGAGCAGATTCACATTTCTCTGAGTCAAACAAAATCAAGTAATTGCTATTATAAATAATACAACACTCGGTTAATCTTCGTAACGTTAATCTCCTCAGCTGACATAGACGCCTGACAAACTTTGTTGTTGTGATAACGTACTCGGTTACTAACGTAACCTCGGTTCTCTCTAGAAGAGGGAACGAGTACTGCGTTTTGTAAAAACGCTACGGGAAAAGTCTCTTTTCACGAAATACTGAAGCAAAAAATTATCCTTAATTTTCATACATGTAAAGCGCGTTGCGGCAGTGCTTAGCTATGGCGAGACGGCTCGCTCGCTCATTGGCTGCTCTGCAGCAACTGCATAAGCCTATCGAGCGAGGCCTGAGGTGACGTCAGGCCAATGAGGACGCTTCGCGCCCTCCTAGCCATTTCCCGCCGAGACGGGCGTGGCTAGCCTCTATATAAGGAGCTCGAGAAGGCTGATTCACTCGATTTTCATCGCCGAAGCGAACCAGAGTGAACCGTACGCACGGCAGAGAACGCAGTACTCGTTCCCTCTTCTAGAGAGAACCGAGGTTACGTTAGTAACCGAGTACGTTCTCTTACGAGAGTCCTCTCGTACTGCGTTTTGCAAAAACGCTACGGGAACCCCTTGTAAAACGCCGTGCGTGCAGGGATAAGGACACCGATCACTGGAGCAAACCAGGTGTACAGTGCATAATCACCAGATAGACTCACAAAGAGCCTGGGATTACATAATTCCCTATATTGTAACGTCCGCGGACGTAAAACATGACCTCACAGAGAGAGTCTAGAGACAAGAGGGGATTCCTCTGTCCTTATAAGGTTGCGTCAGCAGACGCGAATATGACATAGCATAGACAGGGTGGGGAAACCTGTAGCTAATGTGGGAAATGTGGGTCTTACACAGTTCTGCCCATAAGACAGTCGGCAGCGCGTTGCGCATGCGATTTCAGTGTTCTAGTTAGACAGCTGAATCGGCTACACCGATAGTAGCTTAGCCTGCAAGGCGGGAACCTCTAGGTTGTAAAACCTAATGAATGTAGACGGCGAGGCCCAGCCCGCCGCCGTACATATATCCTGTAAGGAAATCCCGCTGGACCAAGCCCACGAGGAGGCAACACCCCTCGTGGAGTGCGCTCTAACTCCCAACGGGCACTGGAGGCCCTTGGCAGTATAAGCCAGCGCTATGGCGTCAACTATCCATCTGGATAAGCTTTGTTTCGAAACGGCCATTCCCTTGGAACGTCCACTGAACGAGACAAAGAGCTGCTCAGTCTGTCTGAAGACAGCAGAGTGGGACACGTAAGCTCTTAAAGCCCTAATGGGGCAAAGAAAACTTGAGTCCCCTTCCTCACTTGATCTCGGCAGGGCAGACAGGGAGATAACCTGAGCCCGAAATGGTGTGTTGAGGGATTTTGGCACATAGCCATGCTTAGGTTTGAGTATGACTTTAGAGTCGTTAGGTCCAAACTCTAAGCACGCTGGGCTCACAGAGAGCGCGTGCAGGTCGCCTATGCGCTTCACTGAAGCGAGAGCCATCAAAAACACTGTTTTGAAAGACAAATGTTTGAGGCTAATAGATTGGATAGGCTCGAAAGGGGCACCTTTCATGGCCGCCAAAACCGTAGAAAGGTCCCACATAGGGACTGAAGGAGGTCTGGGAGGATTCAGCCTCCTAGCTCGCCTGAGGAAGCGGATGACTAAATCGTTCCTTCCTAGAGACTGCCCCAGCGTTGTTCCAGAAAACGCTGTAATAGCCGCCACATAAACTTTGAGCGTGGAAGGGGATCTGCCCTTATCCAACAGCTCCTGTAGGAAGGAGAGAACCTCCGTCACCTCACAATCGAGAGGTGATATGCTCCGAGCTGTACACCAGCCGGAGAAAACCGACCACTTCGAGGCATAAAGCCGCCGTGTTGACGGCGCTCTGGCCTGAGTGATGGTATTTATCACTCCCTCTGCGAGGTTAACGGATAACCGTTGAGCGCCCACACGTGAAGCGACCACAGCTCCGGGTGCGGGTGCCAAATCGAGCCCCCGGCCTGCGAGAGGAGATCTCTCCTCAATGGCACTGGCCATGGAGCGATGTCTGCTAGCTGCATCAGGACTGGGAACCATGCTTGGTTCTTCCAGAACGGTGCTACAAGCAGCATTGAGCATTTCGTTTCCTTGACCCGCTCTAACACCTGAGGCAGGAGGGAGACGGGGGGAAAGGCATAAAGCGGGCAGCGCGGCCACATGTGGGACAGCGCGCTGTCGTTCTTGGAAAAGAATACGGGGCAATGAGCGTTTTCGCGGGACGCGAATAGGTCCACCTCCGCTCTGCCGAATCTCTCCCACAACAGCCGGACTGTTTGTGGGTGTAGAGACCATTCGCCCAGGGGAATGTTGTTCCTGGACAGTCTGTCTGGGCCCACATTCTGGAGCCCAGGCACATGCACTGCTCTCAGCGAGCGCAAATTGTGCTGAGCCCATGTTAGGAGGCGTTTCGCCAGCCTGTACAGGGATGTGGATCTCAGACCGCCCTGGCGATTTATATAGGATACCACGGCCGTGTTGTCCGAACGGACTACGACGTGTTGGTCCTTGATTTGGGGATAAAAGCGCGTTAGCGCATTGTGCACTGCCAGCATTTCCAGGCAGTTGATGTGTTGGAGCTTTTCTCGTTTCGACCACAGGCCGAAGAACGGTCTGCCCTCGAGCAGCGCTCCCCATCCCGAGGTGGATGCGTCGGTCGACACCATCCTCACTCCCGAGGAAGTCCCCAGGCTTACACCTGATCGGTACCAGTCGTCGGCCAACCAGGGTATCAGGGCTGTGACACAGCTCTGATTGACCTTGAGACGTAACCGGCCGGACACCCACGCTCCGCGCGGTACTCGCACTTTCAACCAGAACTGCAGAGGGCGCATGCGGAGCAAGCCCAGCTGGAGAACCGGTGATGCTGAGGCCATGAGACCTAGCATCCTTTGAAACGTGCTGAGCGGGGTAGACGCGCCGCAGCGGAAAGATCTCGCCACGCGCTGAATGTGCAGCACGCGCTGTGGCGACAGCCGCGCTGTCATAGACTGTGAGTCCAGAATGGTACCCAGAAACGAAATCGTTTGACTGGGGTTCAGTGAACTCTTCGTCCAATTGACCGTGATACCAAGATTCTCGAGGTGATCGAGTAAAATGGTTCTGTGCTCCACGAGCTGTGATCGTGATTGAGCTAGGATCAGCCAGTCGTCCAAATAGTTCAGCACTCGCATGCCTCTGAGTCTGAGAGGAGCGAGCGCCGCGTCCATGCATTTCGTAAATGTACGAGGTGCCAGGGACAAGCCGAACGGAAGGACTGTATACTGGTATATCTGACCCTCGAAGGCGAATCTCAAGTATCGCCTGTGGTGTGACGCTATCTGTATTTGAAAATACGCGTCCTTCAGATCTATTGACATGAACCAGTCTCCTCGGCGAACCTGCGCGAGGATTTTCCTGGTCGTGAGCATTTTGAAACTGCGTTTCACTAATGCTTTGTTCAGCCGTCTTAGATCCAGTATGGGTCTGATACCACCGTCCTTTTTGGGGACTAGAAAGTATCTGCTGTATAGCCCCCCTTCGCTTTGAGCTAGGGGTACATGCTCTATCGCCCCTTTGCATATCAGTTTTGATATTTCGGCGCGAAGTAGGTGTGCTACTTCTAAATTCACCGTAGTCTCGACGCGCGCTGTGAAGCGGGGAGGGCGTCGACAAAACTGTAGCGAGAAGCCTCTCTTTATAATGCTTAGCACCCAGTCCGAAACCCCTGGAAGCGCTGCCCATGCTTCTGCATGGCTGGCTAAGGGCTGGATGCGAAGCGCGCTCTGTTCGCCGTGCGACAGAGGTGCTTCGAGGTGCGATAACATAGGCGTTATGCCTGTGGCATTCGAGGCGGGGGGCGCGCTTAATACAGCGGGCAGAGCGCTCGTCCTCAGCCTTACTACAGTGCTTAACTGAGTGAGGGAGGGCTGAGCGAGCCCCGTGGGACTCATGTCTGCGAGTAAATGTGGGCGGGGAGCGGGCACATTCACTGCTTTGGACGCGCTGCCTGCCTGAGCAGAGCGAGCGCGCACAGGTCTCGTTTTTACAGAGAGCCTGTGGTCTGTGAGACATAGTGTATGTGGGCACTGGGAAGTGGGCACTTTCACTATATTGGAAGCGCAATCGACCTGAGTCGATTTTATGTGCGCGAGCCCTAAGTGTAGGGCTGTGCTTGTGTGTAGGGATGGGCACTGAGGAGTGGGCATCGACACTACATTTATAGCACCATCGGCCGTGGCCGGGACACCAGAAAATACACTCTTTTCGGGATATATCTGGGTAGCCGTGAAAACGGCTTTTGTGTGCAGGCGAGCGGGCAACTGTGCAGGCTTGCGTCTTGCAGAAAACGCTGGAACAGTCGCAAGTCTTGGGACTGAAACAGCGGTGCGCTTGGGTGAGAGACCGGGCGCAGCGGGACTCACACACCTGCGCTTCCCTAGGAGTGCTAGGACTTCTTCGGGGGTTCCGGCTTCACCACAATCCTCGGCCGTGACCCGCGCTGAGCGGGGCGTCGGCTGGTAGAGCGAGAGCGGGACCTAGAGCTGTGCTGCTGTCGCTGCTGTCGCTGTTGTGAGGATGTGGCGGAAGGCGGGGGCTGATGCTGAGAGCTCCGCGGAGTCTGTTTTTCGCGACTCGCTGTAGCACTGGAGCGCTTAGGCAGGAAGTGCTTGAAGGCTTGAGACGCTTTCTGGGCCTCGGTAAATCTCTCCACGAACTCGGAGAGAGAAGAACCGAAAAGGCCAGCGGAAGACAGCGGGGCGTCGAGAAACGCGTTGCGCTCGGAATCAGCCATCTCCGTGAGCGTAAGCCATAGATGCCTCTCAGCAACGGTGGCGGAAGCCATACATCTCCCCATGGCCTGTGCAGCAGACTTGGTAGCGCGGAGTGTTAGATCCGAAGCGCTCCTTAGATCCGCGATGCAGATAGCTTCCGGTCCCATCTCGTCCAACTTACGGAGGAGATCACCTTGGAATATCTGCAGCGTAGCCATGGTGTGTAGCGCTGACGCAGCCTGCCCAGCGGCGGAGAAGATTCGCGCGAGCAGCGTCGACGTCATGCGGCAGGCTTTGGAAGGCAACACCGGTTTAGTCCGCCGTCCAGCAGAGGGCGGGCAAAGGTGGGTCGCTATCGCCTGTTCCACCGGCGGAAGTGAAAGGTAGCCTCGGTCTCTCGCATTATCCAGAGAGGAAAATGCTGGCGACACAGACGAGCGCGTTCGCGCAGAGTAGGGCGCATTCCAAGCCTTCGCCACTTCTTCATGAAGCTCAGGAAGAAAGGGGGCGGGCTTAGATTCCGGAGAAGTGCGCTCACCGGGGAGGAAGCTACCATCCAGCCGGGTACGAGAGGGGAGTTCTGGTGCAGACCACTCGAGGCCGAGGCTCGCCGCGGCCAGCGCGAGTACTCGCATGAGCTCCTTCTCAATGTTGGCTCTCGTGGTGGGCTTGCGGGCAGGAGGCGCGAGGTCCTCAGAGCTCGCCCAGTCCTCGCTGCCTGAAGCTAGCAGAGAGCAGGAATCCTTCTCTCCCGACACGGCCTCGGAAACGACTTCCTCTGATGAAGCGGCGGCAGACTGCGGGCGCTGAGCATCAGGAAGTGAAACAGGAGAAGCCGGTGAAGCAGGCGGGCAAACCGGCGAGCTTGGTCGGGCTGGAGCGGGTTCCGGGGCCCGCTGCGAGCGGCGCTTCTTACGGCGCGGCAGCGCAGCGGGGAATGCAGACTCTGAGAAGGATGCCAGGCGAGTCCGCAGAGTCACCATCGGCAAAAGGTCGCAGTGAGGGCAGCCGCCGTCAGCGAGCGCGAGTGCTGCATGGCTCTCACCCAAACAGGAAACGCAGATGACATGTTGGTCTCCCTGGGCGAGTGGGGCTCGGCACGAGCCACATGAAGGCATCTTGAAAAAGACGCAGCTCTTTTAGGGGGTGAGTGTCGCGGAGGCGAACACACACACACACACATACAAGAACAGAGTAGTAAAAGGATATAGCGCCGGAAAGCGCAGCAGGTACGGCTGTAGAAGGCGGCGTTGCCAACAGCTTCGAGTGGCTCGTCCCGCTGAAGTGCTTGCCTCAAACGACGCTTGCTTCCTCGTGATCCAGCGATGCGTGAGCTTCGCTGAAGAGATGAAAATCGAGTGAATCAGCCTTCTCGAGCTCCTTATATAGAGGCTAGCCACGCCCGTCTCGGCGGGAAATGGCTAGGAGGGCGCGAAGCGTCCTCATTGGCCTGACGTCACCTCAGGCCTCGCTCGATAGGCTTATGCAGTTGCTGCAGAGCAGCCAATGAGCGAGCGAGCCGTCTCGCCATAGCTAAGCACTGCCGCAACGCGCTTTACATGTATGAAAATTAAGGATAATTTTTTGCTTCAGTATTTCGTGAAAAGAGACTTTTCCCGTAGCGTTTTTACAAAACGCAGTACGAGAGGACTCTCGTAAGAGAACGTACACGCAGTACAGAGAGCTTTTCTCTCACCACTAAACGAACTGCTTTAGTAAGGTTCTGTGAAAATGTTTCCGGTTTTATTTTCCTTTTACGCCCTGAAGAAGATATCACGAGTTCATTGAAATTATCCACCCTCGATCAGCTTTGACGAAACTCCTCTTAGCCAGCGCGTCTTTTCAAAGTGACATCTGACCTGAATACTGCGCGTTGAGTAGCTAAAACGGACTCGCGTTCACCAACAAGGGTGCGAGTGCTTGTCTCTGCTCTGTAAAACATGAACTCGCGATGCCTTGACAGCGGACAACCGGCTTTTGTGAAAAAACTTAGGGTTTAGTCAGTCTTGTCAGGCGTCTATTTCAGATGAGGAGATTAACGTTATAAAGACACACCGGCAGGCGGTTGGTGAGTAAACGAAAATGTGCGCTTTGGCGGAAGGATGTTACGTGAGAATGTGGAGTGTCAAAATAAAGGTGTAACGTATATCGATATTTTAAGAGTGGAATCGATGCATCGTATCGTTAGACGTTATATCGATGCATCGATCCATATCGATCGTTACACCCCTACTAATGATGTGTTTTCAGCATCTGATACTGGTTATCTTACAGCGGCTATTTTATTGATCTCAAAAAAGCTTTTGATTTGGTGGATCACTATCTACTTTTAGATAAGATGTATGCAAATGGTTTATCTCAAAATGCATTATTATGGTTTAGTTCGTATCTACATAATAGAAAACAATGTGTTGTTCTTAAAGGGAGTAGATCTGATTTATTTGTTCAACAAAGAGGTGTACCCCAAGGTTCGACGCTGGGTCCACTTCTTTTCTCTATTTTTATTAATGATCTGCCTTTAATCTGCTCTAATTCCTATGTTCAACTATATGCAGATGATACTGTCAATTATACGTCTAAACCGCATTTATTTTCACTCTTCCGGTGGCGCTGCTCTGCTGGCGACACGGACTCATGTGCTTTGGCCAGTTGCTGTCTGCGTATTGTTATTAAGTGTTTGTCCCAAGTTAATGTGTCAAGTTTTAGTCTAAGTTATTTAATCAATCAATCATAATGAGGACAATTCTGGCACAGTTCTTGCTGCTAGTATTGATTGGAGGAGAGATTTTCGCTTTGGATCGGGAAACAAACCACCACTGCCGTCCATGATTTTGAGCAACGTGCGGTCTTTAAGGAACAAAATAGAGGAGCTACGCATAAACTCAAGGTTTTGCCATGAATATCGTGACTCTTGTTTGATGGTGTTTACAGAGACCTGGCTCCACCGTCATGTCCCTAGCTCAATGGTTGATCTTGAGGGGTTCTCCCTTGTTCGAGCAGACAGGGATGAAAACTCGGGGAAGACGAGAGGTGGTGGCATTTGTGTCTACATTAGGGATGGGTGGTGCGGCCAGTATACGGTGAGAGAGACATTGTGCAATTCTGATGTGGAAATATTGTGTTTATCACTGAGGCCTTTCTACCTTCCACGAGAATTTGGAAACATTGTTATTTGTGCAGCGTATGTTCCACCGAGCGGGAATGCCGTTAAAGCTGCCAGCTGCATAACGGATTGTGTTAACAAGCAATTAAAGCGCACTCCTGCAGCTCCGATTTTTATTCTTGGTGACTTTAATCACTGCAGATTGGAATTTTCACTTCCGGGATATGAGCAGTATATTAAGTGTGAAACCCGAGGTAATAAGATTTTAGATAAATGTTTTGGAAATGTGAAGGATGCATACGTTGCAAAGTCTAAACCCCCTTTATCAAATTGTGATCATAACACAATTCACTTGATGCCAACTTATAGAACACTTTTAAAAAGGACTAAGCCACAGACAAAGATGGTTTCTGTGTGGTCCGAGGACAGCATTGAGAAATTAAAGGGCTGTTTTGCTTCTACTGATTGGGAACTTTTTCATTCGGAGATGGACATTGAGGTGGCCACAGAGACTATAACTGATTATGTTAACTTTTGTGTGGACACAGTTGTAGAGAAGAAAATTGTAACTGTCTTTCCTAATAACAAAGGTTATATAACAAAAGAAATCAAGGAGTGTTTAAACAAAAAGAAATGGGCTTTTATTAATCAAGACAAAATTGAACAAAAATTAGTCCAAAAGGAATTAAATTTGTTACTGAAGGAGGCAAGGAAAAAACATAGAGATACTATAGAACAAAACTTTAATTCAGGGAACTCCAAAAAATTGTGGGACGCTATGAAAGTCGTAACTAATATGGCACCTCCTCGAAATAGGCTTGTAACTAGCAATGACCAACAAAGAGCAAATGACTTGAATGATTATTTTCTTAGGTTTGAGTCACCGGTGGATCAATTGTGTACTCTGGACCATATTATATGTAATTCAGGTCATAGGCTAGAGATAGCACCAAAAAGAGTAAGCTCGCAATTTAGAGGTATATCTACTAAAAGATCCACGGGTCCTGATGGAATTTCAGGTTTTTTGCTAAAGATCTGCGCAAATGAACTTACTCCAGCATTTTGCCCTATCTTTCAGAAATCTATGGACTCACATATTATCCCATCTTTGTGGAAGAAATCTATAATTATACCTGTTCCTAAGAAAACTTGCCCATTTGGAAATTGTGATTTTAGACCTGTGGCTTTGACCTCAAATGTTATGAAATGCTTTGAGAGACTTGTTGTAACTGTCTTAAAGGATCAGGTTAAATCATCTCTTGATCCATTTCAGTTTGCATATAAGGTCGGACGGGGCACTGATGATGCTATTAACTGCATCACTCATTTGGTGAATAGCCATTTAGAAGATTCTCAAGCATATGCTCGTTTACTTTTTATTGATTTTAGTTCAGCATTTAATACACTTCAACCCAATATACTGCTGAAGAAGTTGGTAGAGCTTGAAGTGAACCCATTCTGCATTAAGTGGTTTTATTCTTTTTTAACTAATCGTACACAACAAGTCAGAGTTAATAATTTCTATTCTGAGATGAAAACTACCAATATAGGGGCCCCGCAGGGTTGTGTTAGCTCTCCCTTTTTATTTTCACTATACACTAATGAGTGTGTCTCGAGTCAGGATGATACATACTTCATCAAATTTTCTGATGATACAGCAATATTGAGCTTACTGAATAAGAAAACAAATCCCTTGCAGTATTTCTCTGATGTTGACAGATTTGTTAGCTGGTGCGACACTAATTCCTTGGTTTTAAATGAAAGGAAGACTGTTGAAATGATTTTTGATCCTAGATCTGTGGGAGACCATAGCCCTGTAAAAATACATGGTAACATCATTGAACAGGTTTTTTCATATAAATATTTGGGAGTTTATATGGACAACTTACTATGCTGGTCTTTGCACATCGATACTCTCTGTTCTAGACTGCAGCAAAGGCTATACTTCCTGCGAAGGTTAAAAATGTTTGGAGTGAACCAGAGGATTTTGTTTTTGTTTTATCAGTCTGTCTTTGAGAGTGTAATTAGATATGGTATCACTGCATGGTATGGAAATCTGACCGTTCGAACAAAATCAAAACTAGCACGATTGGTGCATACAGCTCAAAAAATTATAGGGCGGGAGGAAAAACTAACCATATTACAAGAGCTGTATGAGGTATCCATTTTAAGGCAAGCGAAAAAAATTGTCTCTGATGACACACATGTTTTACATATGTATTTTAATTTGTTACCATCGGGGAGACGATTCAGGGTCTTGATGTGCAAGTTCAATCGTTATAAAAACTCTTTTGTCCCAACTGCGGTTAAAATTTTAAATAGAGATTTTTTTTTTTTTTAATTGATATAGGATGCTGCTAGTTTTTAAATAATCCATCGAAAAGTTGCTATTCTCTTATCATTGTATGTTATTGTATGTACTGTGTTGTGTGTGATCGAAGTTGTGTACTGGCCATGTCATGCTGTCCAAGACAAATTTCCCAGAAATGGGACAATAAAGTATAAAGTAAAAAGTTATTGCAAATTCAGACTGCTCTTCAATTGGATTTTAATACCTTACAGAAATGGCTGTTATCTAATAAACTACTGCTCAATAAAAATAAATCTTACACCATGGTCTTTGGAACAAGACAAACTCTTAAAACAAAATCTAATTATTACTAATTATAATTTTTTATAATTATACAAAATCTAATTATAACGTGCAATGACGGTACTTCTCTGCATGAGCTTGATAAAGTTAAATACTTTACTTTGTCCCCTTTTCAAACCTCACATTGACCACCTTCTTAACAAAATTTATTTTGCAACCTGTGTTTTATTTTGATCCAGAAACTTTTTTACACTTAGTGTCCAAAAAAAAAACTTGCCACACAACTGATATTGCTACGTTTTGACTATGCCGATGTTGTTTATCAAAATGCATCTAAAACTAGCCTTCTACCCCTTAATACAGCATACAGTAATCTCTGTAGATTTTCTCTTGGATATTCCTATAATACTCATCATCACTGTGTAATGTATAATTCACTTAAATGGCCCTCACTCAATATAAGAAGACCCATACATTGGCTGCAACTCATATTTAAATGTGTACATTTTAGCTATCCTCAATATCTACAACAGCTTCTGGTGCCGTATTCTTCAATTCATAACCTTAGGCATTCTACACAATATTTTTTTTTTTTCACTCCTATAGTCAAAAAAGCATGTTTTTATCTATGTTATGTTTTTGTTGTCAAGTATTTGTTCACAGCCTCTGTGTGGCTATCAAGTGGTTGTATTCACCTAAATACTTATCTTTTTGATGTTTTTTTTTTTGTTTTGTTTTTTGTTGTTGTTGTTGTAGTGTGTTGATTGTGGTATCGTTTATGTCTTATTATTCTATTGTAATGTGTTTGATTTGTCCCTTGTTCTGTATTGTATTGTAAATTAGGACCCCCTCAAAAACGAGATGGTTCATCTGAAGGGGTTTATCCTATTCAATATACTTATATATATATATATATATATATACATTCAATTTTTGTTTCATTTGACATATTGCACAGATTTTTGTTATATGAAGGGTCTCTTTGTCTGTTATTGTCTGTTTTTGATGTTTGAAAACCATAATAAAAATAATATACATACAAACTCTCACAAATCTTTAGAATTCCAAGAGAAACTTTTGCGTTCCCTCACAAATCTTTTGTGTTCCCAAAGAAACTTTGCGTTCTAAATACAAATCTTTTGCGTTCCCAGAGAAACTATGCATTTTCTCAAAAATCTTTTGTGTTCCCAGAGAAACTTTGCGTTCCCTCACAAATCTTTTGTTTTCCCAGAGAAACTTTGTGTTCCCTCACAAATCTTTTGTTTTCCCAGATTAACTTTGCGTTCTCTCACAAATCTTTTGCTTTCCCAGAGAAACTTTGTGTTCCTTCACAAATCTTTTGCGTTCCCAGAGAAACTTTGCGTTCCCTCACAAATCTTTTGTTTTCCCAGAGAAACTTTCCGTTCCCTCACAAATCTTTTGTTTTCCCAGAGAAACTTTGCGTTCCCTCACAAATCTTTTGTTTTCCCAGATTAACTTTGCGTTCTCTCAAAAATCTTTTGTGTTACCAGAGAAACTTTGCATTCCTTCACAAATCTTTTGCGTTCCCAGATAAATTTTGCGTTCCCTCACAAATCTTTTGCGTTCCCAGATAAACTTTGCGTTCCCTCACTAATCTTTTGCGTTCCCAGAGAAAGTTGCGTTCTCTTGCAAATCTTTTTCGTTCCCAGAGAAAGTTGTGTTCTCTTGCATATCTTTTGCGTTCCCAAGAGAAACTTTGCGTTCTCTCAAAAATCGTATGTGTTCCGAAAGAAACTTTGCGTTCTCTCAAAAATATCTTGTGTTCCCAGAGAAACTTTGCGTTTCTCCAAAGTCAAAGAGAAACTCAACCGGATGGAGAAGATTGGGGTCATAGCCCGTGTTGAAGAACCGACTGAATGGTATGCGGGTATGGTCCTTATAGTGAAAACGTCAGGGAAAATTCATTTGCGCGGACTTAACCCATCTGAACTAGAGCGTCATCAGAGAGAGACACATCTTACCAGCAGTGGATGAGACACTGGCCAAGCTGGAAGGAACCAGAGTCTTCACAAAGCTCGACGTGATATCAGGCTTCTGGCAGGTACCACTCCACAAAGACTCAATGCTGTTGACCACGTTCATCACACCAGAGGGCCGCTACTACTTCAAAAGGTTCCAGAACACTTCCAAAAGAGGATTTCTCAGCTGATTGATGGCGTTGACGGAGTCCTATGTCACGCTGATGATGTCCTGGTTATAGGAAGAGACCGGGCAGATTATGACGACAGGCTGCACAGGGTGCTACAGAAATTCAGAGAGGCTGGGCTCACTCTGAATGAGAAATGCCAGTTTGCCCTGACAGAGATCTGTTTCCTGGGTCATGTCATAAATTCTCAGGGCATCAGAGCAGACCCGGGTAAAATAAAGGCAGTCCTGGAGATGCCAGAGCCAAAGGATGTGGCGGATGTTCGCTGTTTCATGGGCATGATGAACTTTGTAGGCAAATTTTCGCCATGCCTGCCAGATCTGACAAAACCCCTTCGTGACCTGTTGAAGACAGAGAACAGCTGGACATGGGGAGCACCCAACAGAAAGCGTTCCTGGAGACAAAAAAAGAATTGGGATCAGAGACTGTCTTAGCCCAGAACAGCCCAAATCACGAAAACTATGGTATCAGCGGATGCTTCTTCATAAGGACTCATATGGAAAAACAGAGAGATGGATAGTGGAGACCTGTCGTCTTCATTTCTAGAAGTCTGAACAAAGCCGAATCAAAATATGCCCAGATAGAAAAGGAGGCTTTGGCTGTGACTTGGGCATGTGAGCGCTTGGCGAGAATACTTGAGTGGACTGGACTTTACCATAAGAACTGATCACAAGCCATTCATAACACTCCTGAAGTCTGAATTATCAGATTCAGGCTGCTCAGATTCAACTTCGACATCATCCATGTCCCAGGTAAAAATCTGATAACAGCTGACACCCTGTCCAGAGCGCCTCTTGCACCAGGGACATCAAGGTATTAACAAATGCCTAGCAAGGGCCAGAGAATCAGTCTGGTGGCCAGGCGTCACGTCTTCTGTAAAGCAAATGGTCGAGAGATGTGAGATTTGCGCTCGCGAAGCTCAAACACCAGTCGAGCCTCTGCTCACAACAGAACTCCCAAGCAGACCATGGCAGAGGGTTACAGCTGATCTCTTCCAGTGGCAGAATGGGAACTATTTAGTCATGATAGACTACTTCTCTCGCTATATTGAAGTTTGCTCCCTACCTGGCAGCACATCAGCAAAACAGACTATTGCAAGACTTAAAGCTGTGTTTGCCAGATATGGATGCCCAGAAGTGCTTGTCACGGACAATGGTCCACAATTCTCCTGTCATGAATTCGCTCAGTTTGCACGGGATTATACCTTTGCCGATGTGACAAACAGCCCCCGTTATCCCCGCAGCAATGGGGAGGCTGAACGGGCCGTCAGAACTGTTAAGTCCCTTTTAGTGAAAGAGGGAGATTTCCACAAAGCTCTGCTGGCCTACAGGGCCACTCCATTGGCGCACGGCAGCTCCCCAGCACAACTACTGATGGGGAGGAGAATCAGAACACCGGTCCCCTTGTCACCGGAGCAGTTACAACCACAGTGGCCCGATCTTGAGAGGTTAAGAGAAAAAGACACGGTGTTGAAACTGCAACAGCAACAAACGTTCAACCGGAGACACCGTACTCAAACCTTACCACCTCTCCAGCCTGGACAGCACGTGTGGATCAAACCCACATGCACAAGAGGGACTGTTTTTAGTCCGGCACCTACACCACGCTCATACAAGGTAGAGACCCCAGAGGGAGGACGTCTGCGACGCAACCATTCACACCTCAGGGAAGTTCCAGTGCCTCCAACATCAGGTGACATGACAATGACTAGGTCAGGGAGACTATCTAAGGCTCCTGAGAGACTGGACATTTGAACATGAAACACACACATACATCACAGAGGATTAGAAAAAAAAAGGGTCATAATTTTCTGTTTGAAAGTGAAATGTTTATTAGAAAAGCCAAGTTCTGATTTATTTAATCTTGCAGTTACTTCAAGATAAAGTCTACAAAAGGTCTACCGTGAAGTAAAACGTCTTCTGTTAATTGCTCTGTTTACACTTTTAAGTTTGAAAAGGATTTGAAGAAATTCGTAAAGTTATAAATTAAGTGAGTGAAATAACTAAGTAGCCAGACTGTTGAATGTATTTCATTATTTTAAGGAGGAACAATACAATAGAGGAACAATACAATCATCACCGTGTCCTTCAAGGGTTCTGTAGTATTTCAAAACTATTTCATTTCAGAATGATGATGGTGATTTTACCCTTCTGTTGGTGAAGAGAGAGTAACATTCTTTAATCAAGATGGTTTTGATGATGGATTGATCCATGATGCACAGAACGGGCTGCCTCGCATCGTAGATACTGTGAGAAAAAAACAATTCAGAATGAAACACTACATTCAGAAGAATCATTCAGTTCACTATAATTCTACGATTGATTCACTGTCATTATCATGGTCTCATAATGACCGTCTTCCTCGGCTCTTCATTACAGATCTTACTGATCTCATAATGTTGAACGTTCAAACATGTTTGTCATTTCATCTTAACTGAGTCATTTCTGTTTCAGATGTTCTGAAATAATTCTTTCAGATGATTCATTGAGATTGATCAGTGAAGTGTCATCTGTTATTCTCACACTCACCCCCAGACTCGTCCATACTTCTTGAAACACTCAAGATCGAAATTATAAAACCCCTGAAAGCACAGCGACAGACGAGTTCACATTCAGACACGTTCAGAAGAGTCATAAGATAAACACTGAGAGAAGACTACAGTATCATCCGTGTGATTGACACAGACAGGTTCACGTTAGATTCGACGGAGAACCAGTAGATCATCGAGATCCAGATGTGACCAAAGGTCAGTTAAACACAATATCAGACTCATGCTGTATTTGCTTTATAATAAACTCACCTCTCTATATCTCAGCATCGTTCCGAAGAACGGAATGGGTTTGGGACCCGGTATTCCCAACTTCTTGAACTGACTGTGAGGCCAGTATCCATATCTGGAAGTGACATCAAAACCATTTAAATCACAACAATCCCAGCTGACAAAAATATGTTCTGAGAATGTTTTGCTAATGTTCTTATTACATTATGAAAATGTTGTTTCTGAATGTTCTCACTTTTTTTTTTTTTCTTGTTTATATAAACCTTAAGGAAACATTCCATTTTATCATTTGTCAAACATTATGGAGACTTTTAAAGTTTCTCTGTTCTTTTAAAGAAACATTTAAAGAAATGTTCTCTGAACGTTCTGAAATTGGTTTAAATGATTTAAAAGATTAGTTTAAATATGAACGTCCAAATGAAAAAAAAATGCTCCATGAATGATGTATAAATAATGTTTTTGTGCTTACGTTTTGAGAACATTATTAAAGACCAGATCATTTTGATCTAATGTTCTATTAATGTTACTGGAAGAGTGTTTGTTCATAACTTTGAGAGGACGTTCCCCGTTAGCTGTGATTTTAGACAGATCTTACGACACATACAGCATTAGATTTTTGAAATGGTTAAAGTCAAGTCACCTTTATTTATACAGCGCTTTTTACAATACAGAGTGTTTCAAACCAGCTTTACAGTGATAACAGAAAAATAATGCAACAAACTGTTTAACTGTTAGAATATCAGCTGATACAGTAACTGTAATAATCAGCCCTGCATCTCTACATGAGTCAAATTAGTTACTAATTGACTCATTTTTATTAAGATTCTAGAACTAGAACTAATTATTCAGTTTAGTAGAGTCATGAATCACTCACATAACCAGAAGTGCCACAAACAGCATGAGCAGAGCCCATATTTCAGCTGAGAAGAACAGACCGTAGCTCATGGTTCCTGATCCCGAGACGCTCAGACTAGAAACACACGGCGAGGAGCAGGAGCTTTATTCTGCTCTCGGATTACACATTAACCCTCTGGGGTCGGCAGTCACGCCGGCGTGATCTGCTCGCTTTTTTTCTTATCAGTGCAAAAGAAATACTTGAAATACTCTGTCGATTTTGATCTTACATACAAGTGTTAAACATCATTTGATCCTGTTAAGTGTCTATTTTTTTTTGTGTATACTCACAATAAAAACGAAGTGTTGTGCTTTTTGCCAAATAAAGAAAAATAAACATGATGCGAGTTCTGCCTTCTCTCTGCCAGTGAAGTCCATTCTGAAACGCGCCTGAAAATGAACTGTAACTCAGCGAATACTCAGTCAAACAGGCATACAGACACACAGACATGAAGCTTGAATTATCTTCTTTTAAATGAAGTAATTTATATAAAAAACAAATATTCTCAGTTTATGTAATCTGTATGAAGAGAGAGAGATGTCAGTCGTTCTCATCTCAGCTCATTAAGTTTTAATGTGACCCAGCCCACGGAGAGCGCGCGCTATTCAAACGCAAATGATCTGAGGCAATCCATGCAAACGTGTCAACGCCCACCTCAGCTGGATAAAACACATCAAATTTAATCAGACTCATGCACTTTATGTCGTCTTGCTTCGCTGTGAGGAATAATCCTTAGGAATAATTTCAACACGATCTCATGAAAGTGCGTATCTATAGCACGAATGATATTTCTCGTATAATTTATACGCCAAAAAGAGTTTTTGCGTTCAAATGATACGCACTGTAAACCCCTTGGGTAGGATTAGGGGTGAGGAGTGCGTGCGTATTACACGGCATAAAGTGCGTATCATATGTACGCGAAAACTCTTTTTGCCGTATAAATGATACGAGAAATCTAATTTGTGCTATAGATACACACTTTCATGAGATCAGGCTCATAATTTAGTTTCACATTGAGGAGCAACGGATCCAGCTATTCAGAGGACTGTAGTACGTTTTTTATTCTTAAGTGCTTTGTTCTAATCGCGATATGCAATAGTGTCGGTATATGCAAAAAGACTGTTTGTACAGTATGAGATTTAATTAATTAATTACGTAAACTACATTAACTGTGTAGTTACTAGAAATGTTTACCTTGGATATTATGCAATTTGCATGCATACAAAATCAGTCCTCACATTCTTTACTTGTGGTACTCTCAGTGATACACCTGAATGAAAGGCTCATTATGAAGCTCATTATGCGGGTCATTGTCTTCTCAGGAGTGAATCAGAGCATTATTCATGATCATTCACGCCCCCACGCATATTGCCTTTCCAAACAAAATGTGTCTTACAAAGTTTAAATCAATGTATTGTTTTATGTGAATGATTAGGCAGGATGATTTTCAGATCATTTTGAACAAAAACTCTAGGCAACAACATCCATTATTCAGAAGTCCTGTGGACACATATTTAGTATGTGTTTTGTGGCCTTATTTCAGAAACTTTCATTTTTAGTTTTTTCAATAACCATGCATAAACTTTATTCTCTCAAAAATACAAACATGTATATACATGTTGCTCACATATTATGGTAGCCCTGTTTGTGCTAAATAGAGTGTAATTATACCTTTGCCATTAATATGTTTATAAACAACTGAAAAAAGCACAAATATCAGGGCATGTCAAAACATCTCAAGGACCCCAAAAACACCTTAGACCCCAGAGGGTTAACCAATGCAGAACACGCAAACAGGAAGAACCTCTGCACACACTGACAAACACACGGCTCACCTCTGACCAAACTATTCATCAAACTACTGCAATAATCTCATGTTTCTTTTCTATTTCTCTTATTCTTTTGTGTCTTTTTGCCTCGGATATGTTAATGGTTCTCAGAGCTGAAGTCATAAATCCCAGAGGAAAGAGAAATCACATGATCTCCTTGAATAATGGTTTGCTCTGGGCGGCACTGAGATCGAGTGGAGATCAAATGCCTCTTAGATGTGTCTCGTCTGTTGTCTTACTGTACTGACTCTTTTCTCTTTAGTTTCAGATAGCTAAATGAAACTATAGCAAACCGAGCAAAATCTGATCAATAGTATTTTCTATATTGACAGAGCTGAAGTTGAGTATCTGATGATTCTTCTGTTTTGTTCTAGATCAAGATATTCTAGAGTCTGTTATGTCAGTGTGAATCTCCAGAAGAGGACGTGCTGCTTATTTCATCTCTTTCAGTGCTCGAAGTGGCACCGGCACTTTTATATTTTAAGCTGTAGCGTACCCTCACTTTTTCTTGAGTACCGGCACTTCTCACATGTTGCCGGCTCTTTTTCTACTCAGCACCAAAACCAACCAAAGCCCCACCCCCCACCAAAAGAATTTGTGATCGCCTCAGTCCCCTTTGAACCTCAAATGAAAATGGTGGCAGGCTTCGGCTCCTCCTCGTCTTTTAGTCAGCATTATTCAGCATGTTCTTCAAGGCGTAGCGCCAGAGGCAGAGGGACAAAGTGTGTGTCTATCGATAGACTGTCATGATATCACAGTTTAAAGAGTTTCCCATCCAGTGTAAAGTATTCGCTGCGTTCACCCATCATCACACTATTGATTTCCTCCAGCGAAAACATAACGTGAAGACACTTTAGAAAATGTTATTTTCATTTGAAAATGTTATTTTTATATTAAAACGTATTATTGTGGATATGGCATTAGATTAACATCATGCACAGAAATGATTAAAAACACAATCACACTTTAAAAATTATTTGTTGGTTTAACTTAAAGTAGCATGTAGTTCGGAGTAAAATCAGCCTAGGGTCCTTTGCACCATGACCTCGAGCCAAACCCCCCCCAACCCCCCCAACCTTTTGTGAACCTAAGCTGATTTGGTAAAAGTTTGTGAAAAGTTGTGATATAATGAAAATATTTTTTTACAGTGAAGTGACAGACAGCACTCAGTCAATGCACTGATTTGAACTGCTGATCAGAGTGAAATACAGAAACAAAGAAACATCATGTAGTTTTTCGTTCTACAAAATAATGACCCAGCAGCTGATTGTGACATTTATACTGTCTTTTTAAACTCTGTTTAAAGTGAACTGGTTCAGTGACACGACACACACAAGTCAGATACATTTCTGCAGAGTTTATTTCTTTGATAAACTTGAACATTTTCATGTAATTTCTTAACAGGTTAATCTCATTTCTGCCGTTTTCTCAATCATCAAAGTAAAACCCTTAAACACAAGTCTCAGGGAACAACAGAATTCGTCTGACATTCACTACTGAAGTAAAGTTACTAAACCTCTCAGTCTAAGTCCGAAAGGCACTGAGAACCTCAGAGTCGAATCCTCCTCTTCACTGAAGACTAGAGACTACGTCTATTCTTTTATTTTAAAAGACCCTTCAAACCTTCTCCTCGGACTGAAAGAGAAGTGTGCAGCGGATGAGCTGCGTTACGATTTGTTGTTGTTACAAACATCTGAAGCTGTCCGAGGCTTGAGTTTGAGCTTGATGGGGTCTTTGGGAGCCAGAAGACCATTTAGGCCGAGCTCTAGAGGAACCTATGAAGAGCAAGAGAAGGTCAGTGTGAGCGAACGAATGAACGAACGTCCTCCTGTTACCAGAGACCAACCCGTCTGCTCACCTGTGTCTCCGCACACACTGAGACATCGAACCTCTGCAGGATCTCCACGATCGCCAGCTTCATGGTCACCTGAGCAAATCGCATCCCGATGCAGTTCCTGGGACCGAGGCCGAAGGGCATGTACATGTAGGGGTCAATGGTCTCCTTGTTTCCTTTAATGAACCTGTTAATAAGGCAGGAAAGAGTCACGTTGGGTTGAAGTATTTATACAGACAATTACTCTAAAGAACCAACCTTGGGTTCCTAGTGCAACAGTGCAGCTTACTTTTTCAGCAGCCTTGGTTCTGGAAGTATTTTTTCCATAGTGATTTTACAGATATTTTTTTTATAGAGTTATAATCCATGAACCAAGCCAACCAGCTATCAGAGAATGTTCTCAGATGTTCTCTCAAAGTTATGAAGAAACGTTCTTCCAATAACATTAATGGAACGTTCGTTCAAAGTTATCTGCTCTTTAATAATGTTCTCAAAATGTTAGCACAAAAACAGTATTTATACATCATTCATGAAGCAGTCCGGCTGAAACATTATAGTTGGAAGTTCATCTATAGTTTTTTTAAATGTTACTACTCGTTTGAGAACATTCAAAAGTAACGTTCCCATAATGTTTGAAGAATGGAACGTTCGCATAACCAATACAAATTGGATTAAATAAAAAAACTGGACTTTTAAAACGTTAAAAGAGTTCTCTAAGTGGAGTTTTATAGTTTTGATTCCCTGATATGTAGAGATTTATTTGGGTTTTATGGGTAATGCAGTTTCTCACCAGGATTCCTGCTGATAACACAATTCTTTGAAAAAATAAGTTTAAATAATGTGCAGATACCATAGATGAGCAACCTTGTAGCTCACAATAAGGTCTGTCTTTAAAGTTTTATAAGTTATCATTAAAAATGAATTGTGGATTTGAATGGGATTTTCCACGTCCAGGACAGACTGTTGGGCTTTATTGTATTTGCTAAAGCTTGACTGTAGCTTCACCGGACTCGTATAATGAGTGAAACAGAAGAAACCCGTCCTGACCTCTCTGGTTTGAAGCTCTCGGGGTCGCTCCAGTAATCCGGGTCTCTGTGGAGGGCGAAGGTCGGGATCATGACGACCATATCTTTAGGGATGATGACGCCGTTGATTTCCACCGTTTTCTTGCAGACCCGTTCAAGTCGAGCTACGACAGGGAACAGCCGGAGGGACTCGTTCAGCGCGGCGTCCAGATAGTCCATGTTCATGACGGCTTCGTAGTCCACCGGAGCCTTCAACACACAATCAATGGTTAAAGTCTCAAACTCATCACGCCAATCCCAACGAGTGTTTCAATGGAGTACTACCTTATTTGGGAAGGTCTCGTCGATCTCCTCCTGCAGTTTCTTCATGGCCTCTGGGTTGGTTGCGAGGTTGTAGAAGAAGAACGACAGAGTGCTGCTGCTGGTCTCGTAACCGCCGAAGATGAAGATCATGGCTTGCGATAAGATCTCGTGGTCGCTCAGACCTGCACAGGACACGGTTTAAGGTATGTGTCTTCACATATGGAAGAAAGATCTTTCTCATGGTTAACCATCTGAGATGCTTCACCTTTCTCTGTGTGTTCCTCGCCATGCTGAGTTTTCCCTGCCGTCTGAGAATCGACCATCAGCTGCAGGAAGTCAACTCTCCTCTGCAGGAATTCAGAAGAGGGGTTTAAAACATCATGACTATTTAGTTGTTGTAGCAAATTGGCTCAAAATAAATATTAAATATTAAAAATCAATCATAACTTGTAATAATTATATATGAATATTTGGATCAGTTAATAGAATTAATTTAATGTAGTAAAATTACAATCAATCAACCTGTTTGTCCCGTGAACAATTGTCTGTAGTCACAGTCTAAATCGTAAAGTAAACTTTGTTGCAAGCAGAGAATCAGAACCAAATACGTACTGTGCACAAGTTTTATTAACTAAAATCACAAACATAACTAATCTAAACACACAACATGCAATCACACAAACTTGGGTAAAATGGGAAGTGACAAAATGAAACCGGAAGCAGGAAATGGAACTATGGGAAAGATACATTTAACTATGAAAAGAACCATCATCTTATTATTTTCAGGGCACCTCATTAAATGTATACTTGCATGGCCTTTGCATTGAAAGCATTTCGTGAAGTTTCTGAAAAAGGATTTTGATGGTCCCTTTAGTCTCAATCGATTTCTTCTGCCTTGAATGAAGAAATGGTGATGAACTTGCATGGTTTGTTTGACTCTGTTCTGGTTGAAATTTCTCTCTCTTTCCATGAGCACATGGCTGGAGCGCAGATTGTGCTCCCTGGGCTGGAGAGGCCAGGAGAAGGGAGGAAGTCGGAAGAGTTGATGGTTGGAGTTGCATGGTTGGAGAATGAATCAATTGTGCCAAACTCCTGATGTTGTCCTTGTTCTGTTATGTTCTGTCCTCTCTCTCCTGAATGAGCTCATGGTTTGTTGTGAGTCAAGGCCTGCTAGCTTGGGGCCTGGGGCCTGGTGCGGCCCCGCAGGATAGCAACCCGAATGTACAAGAGAAGGCCAAGAGAGGGAAGGGCTTGTGTAGAGGCCATTTAAAGCCTGAGAATAAGAAAGTAGAAAGGGGGAAATTCCAAGCGGGAAATTCCTCTGTTGGGAGGATTTGTGACTCTGTTTCAAGTGTGGGCCTTGCCATTTGTGTCCATTTATACTCAGATAGATATCACAAACACACACACTGCATTCTATGAGAAGGCGATGTGAGTCATTAAATGAGGATTAATTAGACAGGAGACACGATATAGGTGGGGTTACATTAACTAGAAGTTCTCTCATAAAGCATGCATGAAATAAATAGAAATGCAAGAGACAGTATACAAGACATAACATTATCACACACAATGTCCTGGGATGCTTGTTCATTTATAGATCAGTTTGTCTATAATTTAATGCAGGAAAGTCTGTTTTAAGGGCTGTAGGTCTTTCCTATGGCCTCTGTCTTATCACGACCACATTTTTCAGAACAATAAAACCATCTTATCTGATGGTCCCCCTGCTGACTGAGGCCTTTTCTGCTCTCTTGCCTCTTTTGGGGAGATATTTCATTCCTAAAAGTGGGTTTTAAAGCTTATTTGTTAAATGTAACAAATAGTTATGTGTCTGATTGTCTCAGTCGTTACATTGTTCATGTTAAGTGTTTGTTGTACCTTCTTGTGGTCGTTGGCCACTCTTTCAGACTTGATCTTCTGTAAGGCAGCGTAGAAGAAATCAGTCACAGATGACGGGAAAAAGCTGAAATCCATTTTTTCCAGGATGGGTGTGATGAAAGGAAACAAAGCTACAGAAGAAATTAGAAAAGGTCTTAACAGGGGATGTTCTGGCAAAGTTCTCTCAAAGTTATGAACAAACCTTCTTCCAGTAACATTAATAGAATGTTCGTTCAAAGTTATTTGGAGTTCTGTAAAGACTTTGTTCACAGAGTTTCCTACATTAGCTTTTGAAGTGTGCTTATCTGACAGGCCTAGTTGATTCTTTACCGCTGATCAGGAACACAGGGTTTAGTAAGTCAAACTTCAGCATTTTCTTTATGTTGGTCACAAATGGATCTTTGGGGTTGTTAAGGGAGTCGATGTCCACGCTGAACGCTGTGCTGGTCACCACATCCATACTGTACGCACCGAAGAACCTGAACACATGCAGTCAAGAGAAAGCCATTATTATTCTCATCTGACAAATATACAGCCTATATACTGTATATGTAGTGAATGTTTCCACTGTCCAGGAGGTTATTAAAGGTGATTGGTGAGGAAATTGAACACCTATTATATTTATAGTGATATTATCACTATAATCCTGTCTGCCTGCTGCTGCTTGAGTTGGTTTGCGTCTGAAAGCTTCGTATATCTTTCTGTCTTGAATCATTATTTACTATCATTCCCTGTTGTTTATATGCTGCTAAATATAACTTACTCAACATCAAATATTAACCTAACATCGCTAGCTTCAATCTAAATCGTTGCAACACGCTAGTAATTCACTAGCCTGTTAGCGTGCCATTCGTGCACTCTTTATTTATTTCTTTATTTCACTCGCGCCTTTTCCAAATCCATCAAACAACTGTGGTGAGTATCAGTCAGTCAACAAACACGGTGAGTTATGTAATTTTCTCCTCTTATTGTCACTTGCACTTCATGCAACATGTTTAGCATATCCTTCTCTGTCAGCACAGGATTTACATGTGATAAATGCAGGGAGATAGTCAGGATGACAGAGAAGATTTCAGAACTAGAGACATGCATCCAAACTTTAATTGAGGTTAATTGTAAGAGTGCAAAGGCTTTAGATACTGATTTGAGTGTGACTAGCTTAGTGAACTCTGTACAATGTACGGTTCCAGCTGAAGTAGAGCCCATGCAGCAGAGCAACTGGGTGACGGTGAGACGCTGTAGTCGTGGGACAAAACACCGCTCTTCCGTTCCGATTACAATAACAAATAGATTCTCCACACTCAGTGAAACACCCACTGTGAATCCTGTTGAATGTTCCCTAGTTATTGGTGATTCTATTACACGGAACTTGAAAATAGAGACACCAGCCACCATAGTCACATGTTTGCCGGGAGTCAGAGCGCCTGACATCAAAGCAAATTTAAAAGTGCTGGCTAATGCTAATCGTAAATTCTCTAAGATTATTATTCACTCTGGCCCCCTTCCTGTTTGCAGGAGTGATGAGATACTTAGTAGATTGTCCTCACTAAATGGCTGGTTGTCTAAGTGGTGTCCACAAAATAATATAGAATTCATAGACAATTGGCAGACCTGACCTGTTGAAAAGGGATGGTATTCATCCCTCCAGGGATGGTGCTGCTCTTCTCTCTAGTAATATGGCACATAGTCTTAGAGCTCAAACATGACAATCTAAGGCTCGGGTCAGGAAGCAGACAGACTGGCTAAACCGACCGTCTGCTAGCTGTCTCACGTCGCCAAGGTCAGATAAATCCCATCATATAGAGCCTCTTTCACTTAGATATCATCATATAGAGACTATGTCTGTTCCCTGAATTAGGAAATACAAAAAAACGTTTCAACCCATCTAAGGGTAAAAGTTTTATTGATGTTCAACAAATAAAAAACAGATATAATACAGATGAGCAAATGATAAAGCTTGGGTTGCTGAATATTCAATCACTTACTTCAAAAGCTCTTATTGTTAATGATATGATTACAGACCTAGATGTGCTGTGTTTGACAGAAACCTGACTAAAACCAAACGATTACATTACTTTAAATGAGTCCACCCCGCAAGATTACTGTTATAAACATGAACCTCGTCAGAAAGGGAAAGGGGGAGGTGTTGCTGTAATTTATAGTAATATTTTCAGAATTACTAAGAAGTCTAGATAAAATAAAGATAAAATCATAATTGTTGGTAATTTTAATTTTCATGTAGATAACGCAAAAGATGCATTGGAATTGACATTTAAAGACATTCTGAACTCTATTGGAGTTAGACAACACGTGTCAGGACCTACTCATTGTCGTAATCATACTCTAGGTCTAATATTATCACATGGAATAAATGTTGATGCCGTTGAAATTCTGCAGCAGAGTGCAGATCATTATCTAGTTTCGTGTAAACTTAATTTAGCCAAGGCTGCAAAGCAGACTCCGTGTTACAAATATGTTAGACCTATCACTTCTGCCACTAAAGATTGCTTTATTAATAATCTTCCTAATCAGTTTCATCATCTCAGCATCCCAGATAGCTTATAGTTGGGGGCCTTAAGCACATTTTCGCGCAAATTCATCTAAAAGCGCCAAATTTGGCACAGATGTAGCTCAGGTCATACCGAAATGATTTAGCTAGGGCGCCGGAGCCAGCGACCCTCAGGGGCCAAGATGGCGGCCAAATCCAATATGGCCGCTGCCCGAAAAGGGTTCCTGTCACGGTTCATAGATCCAATGTCTCTCTCTCGTCTCGTGCTTTGTTTGTTTACATGTGTGTGAGCGCGTGAGTGGGTGTGTCCGGCTTGTTATCACTGATCAGCGATCCAGCTGCAATCACTCATCATCAGCTGCAGCCCATCTCATCACAATAAATAAACTCACCACTTTCTCATCTCCCCTGTCAGATCGTTGTATGAAGTCCTTGTGTTGTGTCTGATCCCGTTCCCGTTCTGTTCATCATCTCCGTCCTGAGTTCCTGTGTTCCGGTCTCCGTCTTGTGGATTCGTTTGATGTCAGGATTTTGTCGGCACTTCAGAGCACCCTGCACTTCTGTCTTCACCGCGTCTGGCCATCGAAGTCCCTGCGCCACAGCCTGCATCATCTTGGACTTTCATCATCATCATCATCATCACTACTTCATTCTAAATAAAAGAGCTTTTACTTGCACATTGTTTCCTCGTTTCTGTCGTAACAGTTCCGGCTTTAACTTTTGAACCACATGAGTTACAAATACAAACTTGATATGTTTTTCAGCTTAATTGATCATGAGAAACACATAGAAATGTTTATATTTATGACCCAGTATATCTGGACCCCTTGATCCTCCAATTCCAATATGGCCACTGTCCAAAAAAGCAGTTTGGGCTGTAGTATGGGGCCTTACACCCCATTGTTCGCGCAAATTCATCTACAAGCACCAAATTTGGCACAGATGTAACTGAGGGGATACTGAAATGATTTAGCCAGGACGCCCAAGCCAATGGTCCCTGAGACCAAGATGGTGGCCAAATCCAATATGGCCGCCGCCTGAAAGGGATTCGGCTATAGCTTTTGAGCCAGATGAGATACAAATACAAACTTGATGTCTATTTTAACTTCTTTGACCATGGGAAACCCATAGGAATACTTACATTTATGATTGGGTATATCAGGACCACCCAAATTCCCTAAATTCAATATGGCCGCTGTCCGAAAAATGGTTAACGGGTTTGTGAGGTCACACATGAGCTATGAATCTGTCACGCGATTGGATATTGCGTTTGATACATATCCAGAGGAGAACCTCAAAACACAAACTCACCAATGCAGAGGAACCGGATCAAGAACTAAAGTAGATGGGAGAACTCCAATTCCAAAACGTAACTGGAACAGTGACTTCCTGAAAAATGAGGACAACAAGGATGAACTATTTGGATATATCAGTGAAGAGATAACCAAGCATGGCATGTCAGGTAAACTCCTCCTTTCCACCAAGAAAGATGCTGTACTCTCCAACAGACCAGGGTATGACATGTCTGCCCTTCAGCCTTGTAATCATCCAGAAGCAGATACAATAATAATCCTGCATCTTGCACATGCTGGGGCCAATGGCCATAAAAAGGCATTTGTCCGGACTGTCGACAGCGATGTTGTCATCCTTGCCATCCGCTTCTTCAACTCACTCGGCCTCACAGAGCTCTGGATCGGCTTTGCAGGTGGAAAAAACTATAGGGACATTCCTGCTCATGAAATCAGCAAGGATCTTGGTCCCCAGAAGTCACTAGCCTTACCACTCTTCCACGCTTTAACAGGCTGTGACACAACCTCAGCCTTCCTGGGCCATGGGAAAAAGAGTGCATGGGCAGCTTGGGAGGCAACACCAGATCTCACAGAATCCCTGGTTACCCTCACCTTGGAGCCTGAACAGATCAACAATGACGTCCATGTCCAAAGACTGGAGCGTATGGTCGTCATCATGTACATCAAGAGCTGTGGTTCCAGCCGTGTAGATGAAGCTAGACATCACCTTTTCTTGAATGGTACCAAGTCTCTCGAGAACCTGCCACCCACCCAAGCTGCGCTGATTCAGCACATCAAAAGAGCACTGCTGCAGGCCAGCTTCTACTGGAATCAGGCAACCGCTGTCCAGCAAGATATCCCAGAGTTCAATGCATGGGGATGGTATCGGGACTCTACGAGCAAGACTTGGGAACCTTACTGGACTAATCTCGGAGACGCCAGTAAAGCCTGCACCATTCTCCTCCACTGTGGCTGCAAGACAGCATTTAGAGGGCACTGTAAGTGCTGTAAAGCCGGAGTTCGTTGCACTTCTACAGTGGGGAGAACAAGTATTTGATACACTGCCGATTTTGCAGGTTTTCCCACTTACAAAGCATGTAGAAGTCTGTAATTTTTATCATAGGTACTCTTCAACTGTGAATAACGGAATCTAAAACAAAAATCCAGAAAATCACATTGTATGATTTTTAAGTAATTAATTTGCATTTTATTGCATGACATAAGTATTTGATACATCAGAAAAGCGGCTTCACCTGGCTAAGTGTTTCGGGTCGTTGTCATGCTGGAAGACCCAGCCACCACCCATCTTCAATGCTCTTACTGAGGGAAGGAGGTTGTTGGCCAAGATCTCGTGATACATGGCCCCATCCATCCTCACCTTAATATGGTGCAGTAGTCCTGTCCCCTTTGCAGAAAAGCATCCCAAAGAATGATGTTTCCACCTCCATGCTTCACGGTTGGGATGGTGTTCTTGGGGTTGTACTCATCCTTCTTCTTCCTCCAAACACGGCAAGTGGAGTTTAGACCAAAAAGCTCTATTTTTGTCTCATCAGACCACATGACCTTCTCCCATTCCTCCTCTGCATCATCCAGTTGGTCATTAGCAAACTTCAGACGGGCCTGGACATGCACTGGCTTGAGCAGGGGGACCTTGTGTGCGCTGCAGGATTTTAATCTATGACGGCATAGTGTGTTACTAATGGTTTTCTTTGAGACTGTGGTCCCAGCTCTCTTCAGGTCATTGACCAGGTCCTGCCGTGTAGTTCTGGGCTGATCCCTCACCTTCCTCATGATCATTGATGCCCCATGAGGTGAGATCTTGCATGGTGCCCCAGACCGAGGGAGATTGACCGTCATCTTGAACTTCTTCCGTTTTCTAATAATTGCGTCAACAGTTGTTGCCTTCTCACCAAGCTGCTTGCCTATTGTCCTGTAGCCCATCCCAGCCTTGGGCAGGTCTACAATTTTATCCCTGATGTCCTTACACAGCTCTCTGGTCTTGGCCATTGTGGAGAGGTTGGAGTCTGTTTGATTGAGTGTGTGGACAGGTGTCTTTTATACAGGTAACGAGTTGAGAATAGGAGGGCTTTTAAAAAAAAATTAACAGGTCTGTGAGAGCCGTAATTCTTACTGGTTGGTAGGTGATCAAATACTTATGTCATGCAATAAAATGCTAATTAACTAGATGTACCGCATCGCGGTACAAAATATGACCGCCGCTCAGGCCTGCACTGGCTTTCCACAAAAATAAATGACGTGGAGTAATTTGGCTGTATTGCGTGTTTATGTATATACCTAAAAAAAGTAATAGTATGTGCATGTCTGTCTGTGTGTGTGTGTGTGTGTGTGTGTGTGTGTATGTGTGTGTGTTTGTGTATGTGTGTGTCTGTGTGTGTGTGTGTGTGTGTGTCTGTGCGTGTATGTATGTGTGCGTACATGTGTGCGCGTGTGTGTTTGTGTGTATGTGTCTGTGCATGTGGATTTGTATGTGTGTGTATGGGTGTGTGTCTGTGCGTGTGGATGTCAGTGTGTGTGCATGCTTGCGTTTGTTTGTATTCCTGCATGTGTGTGTGTGGCAGTATCATCCTAAACCAGCAACCCTTCGCTCAACAGCACCATCTACAGGCCGATGAGTGTACAGTCACTAAATGTGCACATAAATGAATTTATTTTATACCCCCCCATGGATGAAATTCTACAAAACTTAGCAGAGGATACCCCCAGAGGTTGTCAAGTTAATCATACACATGAAATATGGTGCAGTTCTGAACATCTCCACTGAAGATAGGGGCGATTAAAGCAGAATAATATTGCATTTTCATTTTTTATGGGAGGGGCGCAAATCACAAATGAGTGATTATGGGCTAGGTTGATGTGGGCCCTTAAGAGCAACATACCATAAAAATTTCTTCATCCTAGGTGCCACGGTTCAGGTACTTATTTAGGAAAAACTGCATTTTTTTGGGTTTGGGGGGGCCCAGCGCGGGGGAGGGGGGGGGGGTGGCCCCCGGGGACCAAACGAAATTTTTCCGTAGAAGTCTAGTGGGGCTACATGCCCACCAAATTTCATGTTCCCCGGTGTTTCGGTGTCCCTGGTATCGTTGACGAAAAATTTACGGGGGCCCCAGCGCAGGGGGGGGAAGTGGCCCCCGGGGACCAAACGAAATTTTTCCGTAAAAGTCTAGTAGACCAACATACCATAAAAATTTCTTCATCCTCGGTGCCACGGTTCAGGTAGTTATTTAGGAAAAACTGAATTTTTTGGGTTTGGGGGGGCCCAGCGCGGGGGGGGAGTGGCCCCCGGGGACCAAACGAAATTTTTCCGTAGAAGTGTAGTGGGGCTACATGCCCACCAAATTTCATGTTCCCCGGTGCTTCGGTGTCCCTGGTATCGTTGAGGAAAAATTTACGGGGGCCCCAGCGCGGGGGGGAAGTGGCCCCCGGGGACCAAACGAAATTTTTCCGTAAAAGTCTAGTAGACCAACATACCATAAAAATTTCTTCATCCTCGGTGCCACGGTTCAGGTAGTTATTTAGGAAAAACTGCATTTTTTTGGTTTTGGGGGGGCCCAGCGCGGGGGGGGGAGTGGCCCCCGGGGACCAAACGAAATTTTTCCGTAGAAGTCTAGTGGGGCTACATGCCCACCAAATTTCATGTTCCCCGGTGCTTCGGTGTCCCTGGTATCGTTGACGGAAAATTTACGGGGGCCCCAGCGCGGGGGGGGAAGTGGCCCCCGGGGACCAAACGAAATTTTTCCGTAAAAGTCTAGTAGACCAACATACCATAAAAATTTCTTCATCCTCGGTGCCACGGTTCAGGTAGTTATTTAGGAAAAACGGCATTTTTTTGGGTTTGGGGGGGCCCAGCGCGGGGGGGGAGTGGCCCCCGGGGACCAAACGAAATTTTTCCTTAGAAGTCTAGTGGGGCTACATGCCCACCAAATTTCATGTTCCCCGGTGTTTCGGTGTCCCTGGTATGGTTGACGAAAAATTTACGGGGGCCCCAGCGCGGGGGGGGGAAGTGGCCCCCGGGGACCAAATTAAATTTTTCCGTAAAAGTCTAGTAGACCAACATACCACAAAAATGTCTTCATCCTCGGTGCCACGGTTCAGGTAGTTATTTAGGAAAAACTGCATTTTTTGGGGTTTGGGGGGGCCCAGCGCGGGGGGGAGTGGCCCCCGAGGACCAAACGAAATTTTTCCTTAGAAGTCTAGTGGGGCTACATGCCCACCAAATTTCATGTTCCCCGGTGTTTCGGTGTCCCTGGTATCGTTGACGAAAAATTTACGGGGGCCCCAGCGCGGGGGGGGAAGTGGCCCCCGGGGACCAAACGAAATTTTTCCGTAAAAGTCTAGTAGACCAACATACCATAAAAATGTCTTCATCCTCGGTGCCACGGTTCAGGTAGTTATTTAGGAAAAACGGCATTTTTTGGGGTTTGGGGGGCCCAGCGCGGGGGGGGAGTGGCCCCCGGGGACCAAACGAAATTTTTCCTTAGAAGTCTAGTGGGGCTACATGCCCACCAAATTTCATGTTCCCCGGTGTTTCGGTGTCCCTGGTATCGTTGACGAAAAATTTACGGGGGCCCCAGCGCGGGGGGGGAAGTGGCCCCCGCGGACCAAACGAAATTTTTCCGTAAAAGTCTAGTAGACGAACATACCATAAAAATTTCTTCATCCTCGGTGCCACGGTTCAGGTAGTTATTTAGGAAAAACTGCATTTTTTTGGGTTTGGGGGGGCCCAGCACGGGGGGGGAGTGGCCCCCGGGGACCAAACGAAATTTTTCCTTAGAAGTCTAGTGGGGCTACATGCCCACCAAATTTCATGTTCCCCGGTGTTTCGGTGTCCCTGGTATCGTTGACGAAAAATTTAAGGGGGCCCCAGCGCGGGGGGGGAAGTGGCCCCCGGGGACCAAACGAAATTTTTCCGTAAAAGTCTAGTAGACCAACATACGATAAAAATTTCTTCATCCTCGGTGCCACGGTTCAGGTAGTTATTTAGGAAAAACTGCATTTTTGGGGGTTTGGGGGGGACCAGCGCGGGGGGGGAGTGGCCCCCGGGGACCAAACGAAATTTTTCCGTAGAAGTCTAGTGGGGCTACATGCCCACCAAATTTCATGTTCCCCGGTGCTTCGGTGTCCCTGGTATCGTTGACGGAAAATTTACGGGGGCCCCAGCGCGGGGGGGGAAGTGGCCCCCGGGGACCAAACGAAATTTTTCCGTAAAAGTCTAGTAGACCAACATACCATAAAAATTTCTTCATCCTCGGTGCCACGGTTCAGGTACTTATTTAGGAAAAACGGCATTTTTTTGGGTTTGGGGGGGCCCAGCGCGGGGGGGGAGTGGCCCCCGGGGACCAAACGAAATGTTTCCTTAGAAGTCTAGTGGGGCTACATGCCCACCAAATTTCATGTTCCCCGGTGTTTCGGTGTCCCTGGTATGGTTGACGAAATATTTACGGGGGCCCCAGCGCGGGGGGGGGGACGTGGCCCCCGGGGACCAAACGAAATTTTTCCGTAAAAGTCTAGTAGACCAACATACCATAAAAATTTCTTCATCCTCGGTGCCACGGTTCAGGTAGTTATTTAGGAAAAACTGAATTTTTTTGGGTTTGGGGGGCCCAGCGCGGGGGGGGAGTGGCCCCCGGGGACCAAACGAAATGTTTCCTTAGAAGTCTAGTGGGGCTACATGCCCACCAAATTTCATGTTCCCCGGTGTTTCGGTGTCCCTGGTATCGTTGACGAAAAATTTACGGGGGCCCCAGCGCGGGGGGGGAAGTGGCCCCCGCGGACCAAACGAAATTTTTCCGTAAAAGTCTAGTAGACCAACATACCATAAAAATTTCTTCATCCTCGGTGCCACGGTTCAGGTAGTTATTTAGGAAAAACTGCATTTTTTTGGGTTTGGGGGGGCCCAGCGCGGGGGGGGGGAGTGGCCCCCGGGGACCAAACGAAATTTTTCCTTAGAAGTCTAGTGGGGCTACATGCCCACCAAATTTCATGTTCCCCGGTGTTTCGGTGTCCCTGGTATGGTTGACGAAAAATTTACGGGGGCCCCAGCGCGGGGGGGGGGGAAGTGGCCCCCGGGGACCAAATGAAATTTTTCCGTAAAAGTCTAGTAGACCAACATACCACAAAAATTTCTTCATCCTCGGTGCCACGGTTCAGGTAGTTATTTAGGAAAAACTGCATTTTTTTGGGTTTGGGGGGGCCCAGCGCGGGGGGGGAGTGGCCCCCGGGGACCAAACGAAATTTTTCCTTAGAAGTCTAGTGGGGCTACATGCCCACCAAATTTCATGTTCCCCGGTGTTTCGGTGTCCCTGGTATCGTTGACGAAAAATTTACGGGGGCCCCAGCGCGGGGGGGGAAGTGGCCCCCGCGGACCAAACGAAATTTTTCCGTAAAAGTCTAGTAGACCAACATACCACAAAAATTTCTTCATCCTCGGTGCCACGGTTCAGGTAGTTATTTAGAAAAAACTGCATTTTTTGGGGTTTGGGGGGGCCCAGCGCGGGGGGGGAGTGGCCCCCGGGGACCAAACGAAATTTTTCCTTAGAAGTCTAGTGGGGCTACATGCCCACCAAATTTCATGTTCCCCGGTGTTTCGGTGTCCCTGGTATCGTTGACGAAAAATTTAAGGGGGCCCCAGCGCGGGGGGGGAAGTGGCCCCCGGGGACCAAACGAAATTTTTCCGTAAAAGTCTAGTAGACCAACATACCATAAAAATTTCTTCATCCTCGGTGCCACGGTTCAGGTAGTTATTTAGGAAAAACGGCATTTTTTGGGGTTTGGGGGGCCCAGCGCGGGGGGGGAGTGGCCCCCGGGGACCAAACGAAATTTTTCCTTAGAAGTCTAGTGGGGCTACATGCCCACCAAATTTCATGTTCCCCGGTGTTTCGGTGTCCCTGGTATCGTTGACGAAAAATTTACGGGGGCCCCAGCGCGGGGGGGGGAAGTGGCCCCCGGGGACCAAACGAAATTTTTCCGTAAAAGTCTAGTAGACCAACATACCATAAAAATTTCTTCATCCTCGGTGCCACGGTTCAGGTAGTTATTTAGGAAAAACGGCATTTTTGGGGGTTTGGGGGGCCCAGCGCGGGGGGGGAGTGGCCCCCGGGGACCAAACGAAATTTTTCCTTAGAAGTCTAGTGGGGCTACATGCCCACCAAATTTCATGTTCCCCGGTGTTTCGGTGTCCCTGGTATCGTTGACGAAAAATTTACGGGGGCCCCAGCGCGGGGGGGGAAGTGGCCCCCGCGGACCAAACGAAATTTTTCCGTAAAAGTCTAGTAGACGAACATACCATAAAAATTTCTTCATCCTCGGTGCCACGGTTCAGGTAGTTATTTAGGAAAAACTGCATTTTTTTGGGTTTGGGGGGGCCCAGCGCGGGGGGGGAGTGGCCCCCGGGGACCAAACGAAATTTTTCCTTAGAAGTCTAGTGGGGCTACATGCCCACCAAATTTCATGTTCCCCGGTGTTTCGGTGTCCCTGGTATCGTTGACGAAAAATTTAAGGGGGCCCCAGCGCGGGGGGGGAAGTGGCCCCCGGGGACCAAACGAAATTTTTCCGTAAAAGTCTAGTAGACCAACATACGATAAAAATTTCTTCATCCTCGGTGCCACGGTTCAGGTAGTTATTTAGGAAAAACTGCATTTTTGGGGGTTTGGGGGGGCCCAGCGCGGGGGGGGAGTGGCCCCCGGGGACCAAACGAAATTTTTCCTTAGAAGTCTAGTGGGGCTACATGCCCACCAAATTTCATGTTCCCCCGTGCTTCGGTGTCCCTGGTATCGTTGACGAAAAATTCAGTAAGGTGACGAAAAAAAAACAAAAAAAAAACCTTTGACAATCCCTATATGACCGGCTAGCTACGCTAGCGGCGGTCATAATTATTCAAAAATCATACAATGTGATTGTCTGGATTTTTGTTTTAGATTCCGTCTCTCACAGTTGAAGTGTACCTATGATAAAAAATTAAGGACCTCTACATGCTTTGTAAGTAGGGAAACCTGCAAAATCGGCAGTGTATGAAATACTTGTTCTCCCCACTGTATATGTGCATGTGAGGGTGCTTGTACAAACAATGATGGTGGAGACAATGAGAGATCCGGTGATTGTGAGTGATAATGATAATTCATGTGAGAGATGAGAATTCACTGTTGTTTTTTTTTGCTGTTTTTTTGTTATGCTAAGCAAACCTTTAAGAGTTTTGGAAAAATTTACTATATTATTATTTTAACAATTTGACATAAATATTGCCTTGCAATAATAATTGTCTTATTCTTTCTTATATGATTACACTTTGAAATGTATTCACCTGTGGTACACTGAAAACCATTTCACTTTTATAAGGAAATGAATCAACACTGAGAATAACCTAAAAGTTGTGGTAAAAAAAAAAGTATTTTCAACCACAGTCTTGAAAAGAATACAGGTTCCAGACTTACACAAGCATAAATATAAATATGCCAATGGACTTCCTGTAGTCAATAAACATAAAATAGACACCACATCCTCATTTGTAGCGCATTTGGTTCAACATTTTTTGCCAAAACTGTTTTTTGGACAGCGGCCATATTGAATTTAGGGAATTTGGGTGGTCCTGATATACCCAATCATAAATGTAACTATTCCTATGGGTTTCCCATGGTCAAAGAAGGTAAAATAGACATCAAGTTTGTATTTGTATCTCATCTGGCTCAAAAGCTATAGCCGAATCCCTTTCAGGTGGCGGCCATATTGGATTTGGCCGCCATCTTGGTCTCAGGGACCATTGGCTCGGGCGTCCTGGCTAAATCATTTCAGTATCCCCTCAGTTACATCTGTGCCAAATTTGGTGCTTGTAGATGAATTTGCGCGAACAATGGGGTGTAAGGCCCCATACCACAGCCCAAACTGCTTTTTTGGACAGCGGCCATATTGGAATTGGAGGATCAAGGGGTCCAGATATACTGGGTCATAAATATAAACATTCCTATGTGTTTCTCATGATCAATTAAGCTGAAAAACATATCAAGTTTGTATTTGTAACTCATGTGGTTCAAAAGTTAAAGCCGGAAACCTTTTCGGGCAGCGGCCATATTGGATTTGGCCGCCATCTTGGCCCTGAGGGTCGCTGGCTCCGGTGCCCTAGCTAAATCATTTCGGTATGACCTGAGCTACATCTGTGCCAAATTTGGCGATTTTAGATGAATTTGCGCGAAATTACCTATTTATGTGCTTAAGGCCCCCAACTATTAGAAGAACTCGATATTGCGACAGAAACTTTTAACTCTCTCTTTTCCAGCACTTTAGACACAGTTGCTCCTTTGCGCTTAAAGAAGATTAAAGAAAATAGTCCAACGCCGTGGTACAACGAGCACACTCGGGTCCTTAAAGGGATACTTCACCTCTGGAAAGATGAATGTGTATTTAAAATAGGTCATTTATGTAGAAGAAATGTGAAGACATTTTTTAATTTGGAGCTTTCTAGACTGAGAAAAGCCAGAAAATGTATTTTTGGCTTATGTGGATGAAAGACAACAACTCCCAGAATGCACTTGCTTCGCTGCCCTAGGAGGCCACGCCTACCGGTAAGAGAGCGCAATTGAAAACAACAAGAAGGTTAGGCTACCAGTGAGTCTCCGTGACGAGTCTGCCTGGGATTTCGGGATCGCCCAAAATGTCTGGGATTCGGCTTTTGCGTTCTACAGTCGCCATTCATGATGTTTACTGTGGCGAGCAGGACGAGGCTGAGGGGCGCGGGAGAACGGCGTGAGGCCGGTGGCGTCATTACTGAGACGCGCCGGTCTCGCATCTCTCACGGAGGTGCGGGAATTTTCTTAGCAATGTTAAAACGCACATCAACCGATCACTTGTTTAGCGTTCATGTAAACACTACATTCAGATTCCCCGATCGGAATGAATTCAGTTAGATTGAAACAAGAGGTGTGCATGTAAACAATGAATGGCGACTGCAGAAAGCAAAACCTGAATCCCGGACATTTTGAACGATCTCGCCCGCCAGACAAGTCCGGGAAAAGGAGGATGGTAACCCCTACTACTCAGCTTTCTCCTACTATTCAGCTTTCTCCACAGAACAAGAGCCTGTTAGCTTAGCTTCCAAAGAAAGACGGCTGACTGTGTGTACATTCTGTGAGTGAGATCCCACCCTCTATGGGCAGGTTGAAAACATGCGGAACAGCCCCTCCTACTGGCTGTAGTCTTTAGCCTCTGGCCAGAAAATACTACAGGTTTTCTACTAATACAAAGCTTAATGCTAAATCCTGAAGTATCCCTTTAAGAGAGCAGCCAGAAAAATGGAGCGCAACTGGAAGATAACAAAACTAGAGGTATTTCGAATTTAATGGAAAGAGAGCACGATTGCATACAGAGAGGCCTTAAAAGCTGCTAGATCTGCTTATATTTTTCAAACCTATTAGAAGAAAATAAACAAAACCCTAGGTATTTATTTGAAACAGTGGCTAAACTAACGAAAAATAAAGCTTCAAGCCCAGATGTTTCCAAGCAGCACAGCAGTAATGACTTTATGAACTTCTTCACTTATAAGATTGATAATATCAGGGAGAAAACTATGCAACCATCTACTACAGTATCGCATCAGACAGTGCATTGTAGTCTCCCTAAGGAAAAATTCAATTCATTCATTGCTATAGGAGAGGATGAATTTACTAAACTCGTTAAATCACCTAAATCGACAACATGTATGTTAGACCCTATACCAACTAAGCTACTGAAAGAGATGCTTCCAGAGGTCATAGATCCTCTTCTTACTATCATCAATTAATCTTTGTCTCTAGGATACGTACCAAAAACTTTTAAGCTGGCTATGATTCTTGATCTATGAACTTGATCCTACAAAATTAGTCAATTACAGGCCGATCTTGAATCTACCTTTTCTGTCAAAGATACTCGAAAAGGCATATACAAATATGTTCCTTTTTAGAAAGAAATTATATCTGTGAGGATTTTCAGTCAGGATTTAGACCGTACCATAGTACTGAGACAGCTCTCATTAGAGTCACAAATTATTTGCTCTTATCATCCGATCGTGGTTGTATCTCTCTATTAGTGTTACTCTATCTTAGTGCCACATTTGACACTATCGACCACAACATTCTTTTAAATAGACTCGAAAATTATGTTGGCATTAGTGGAATTGCATTAGCATGGTTTAAATCACACTTATCTGACCATTATCAGTTTGTAGAAGTAAATGAAGACATTTACATTTAAATTTATGCATTTGGCAGACGCTTTTATCCAAAACGATTTACATTGCATTTCAAGGTACACATTTACATTCTTATCAGTTCTTGCTTTCCCTGGGAATTGAACCCATGACCTTGGCGTTGCAAGAGCCAACTCTCTACTGTTTGAGCTACAGGAGCTTGTTGTTCACTGTGTACATGCTACCCTTGGGAGATATCATTAGGAAGCATGGCATTATTTTCACTGTTATGCTGACGATACTCAGCTCTATATTTCTTCACACCCTAACGAAACTTACCAATCCACAAAATTAACACAATGCATAGCTGATATAAAAAACTGGATGACTAGCAATTTCCTACTACTTAATTCTGAAAAAACAGAGTTTCTAATTATTGGACAAAAAACTTCCTCACATAATAACCTAAAATACTCTCTAACACTTGATGGCTGCTCTGTCAAGTCTTCGTCATCGGTTAGGAACCTGGGTGTGCTCTTTGATACCAATCTTTCATTTTAAAGTCACGTGTCCAGTATCTGTAAAACCAAATTTTTTCATCTTAAAAACACATCTAAATTACGTCATATGCTCTCAATTAAAAATGCAGAACAATTAGTTCATGTATTCATGACCTCAAGGCTAGATTATTGTAATGCTTTACTGGGTGGTTGCCCTGCACGCTTAATAAATAAACTACAGCTGGTCCAAAATGCAGCCGCTAGAGTTCTTACCAGAACAAGGAAGTATGACCATATTAGCCCCATTTTGTCAACACTGCATTGGCTCCCTATTAAACATCGTATATATTTAAAAATACTACTGATTACTTACAAAGCACTAAATGGTTTAGCTCCCCAATACTTGAGCGAGGTCTTAACGCATTATAGTCCTCCACGTCTATTGCGTTTTCAAAATTCCGGCCAGTTGATAATACCTAGAATATCAAAATTGACTGCTGGCGGTAGATCCTTTTCCTATTTAGCACCAAAAATTTGGAACAATCTTCCTAACATTGTCCGGGAAGCAGAAACACTCTGTCAGTTCAAAGCCGGATTAAAGACACATCTCTTTGACCTAGCATTCACATAATACATTATAGACTTCTATAATTCAATGTTAGGCTGCATAGTTTAGATCAGCCGGAACCGGGAACACTTCCCATAAATCCTTATGTACTCGTTACATCATATGAAGAATGGCGTCTATGCTAATATTAGGCTCTCTGTTTATCCCGAGGTTTTCGCTGGATCCAGGCCGTATCCAGATCTGATGAAGGACCTGCTCCTGGGTGCGACGACAACGTAGTCCTGAAGTGTCAACTAGTCTCTCCCCTGTGAAAGCCTCCCTCCCTTCCCTTTATCTCAGTACAGATAAAACGTTCTTGGGATAAATCCGGTTCGCGTGGCTATGCAGACACGACAAATTTCTGTATTATACATTTTTAAGGCCATACAAGTAGTTTGTTGAGGGTTGATTTGTGAAGGACTACACGCCTGCGCACATATATATTCAAACACGCATACCTATGGACTGAACACGTGATACGCATGTGCCGGCTGTCACTGTTTTGTGCGGATGAGCGGCCGGAGCGCGTTAAGAGTTTTTCTGTTAGAACGATGTCGTGTAAGCGGCCACTAAGTTAATAACTAATGATCTTCGCACCGGAAGTGAATAAATCAAAACTAAATTTAGCTGGATAAAAACTTTATCCTAATGCTGTTGTACAGCCTAAACAATCTGTTACGGTAATTTCTATTATAACTGTAAAACTGCTTTGAAACAATCCATACTGTTAAAAGCGCTTTATAAATGAAGGTGACTTGACTTGACTTGACTATTGCGGCTCCATTCTTATCTCTTCAGATATCGAGAAGCATTTGTGATTGTGGAAAGGGGGCCGTGGTTCCGCGAGGTCTGTACAGGAGAGAGAGAAAGGAGACAAGTGGTGCGTAAGTAGGTCAAGTGCAAATGACGAACACCTGTGTCTTGTTGCAGTAATTGGCATGGAGAGACCGGATATAAGCCGCTGTGGAGTGAGAGACGAGAGAGAAGGACTAAGGACTCGTACGCCGCCAGCCAGTGGAAAGGCTGATCAAGAAAGTGGAAAGAGTCAGAGCTGATATAGCGGAAAGATTTAGTGTTAATGTGAAATTGTTTTGTGTTGTAGCGTTGACTACGGTGAATGCGCAGTGTGCGCGCCTTTTGTTTTGATTGTTTTCCTCTTTTTTTGTCAATAAACATTCGAGTCCAAGTCACGCCGACCCTGTCTTCTTCCTTCCAAACCCTGAACCTCATCACAGTGATATTATGCAATATGTCTCACTCTTTAATATCCACGTTTTCTCCTCGTGTTGCTGATTTCCCCAGATTCTGAACTAGAATTTGAGAGTGTGTCTTCATGATGCCAAACATCTAGAGTGAGAAGCAGAAGTACATCATCATCATAACATCTTCATCACACACAGGTAATGTTTGATATTTATTAGGAAGAGAATCAAACACACACACATCCTCCTCAGCATGAATGATGATGTAGTTCAGTTCAAATTAGTCATTCATCTCAAACTGAATTCTTGTTTGTATTGTAGCACAATAGTACTGCCTTCAAGTAACGCTTCAGATAAGCGATGTAGTAAATACTGCTATAAAACTTGTTTGCGTGAGAATGATCCAGATAAAGACTCACGGACCTCCTTTAACCTCCCGCTGGTGAAAGAAGGCGAGAGGACGCTGCGTATTCTCCTCCAGTCATCGTCTTCAACGATGGACACGGCGTCGTACAGCTGACCGTTCAGACGGAAGTTCTGCCAGATCAGAGGAAAAATGTGTATTCAGTGAAGATAAAATGACAACACAAGCACAATCTCTGGCCTGAAAAAATTCTAATGATTAATAAAAATAGTTCATATTTATTACCTGAAGTACCTTTATATTTTACAGTGATAAAAGATGGGAGGAAAAACTATATTTCAATGAATCTGTATTCTCTCGTAAAACTTTTGCATCCACAGAGAAACTCAAATCTTTTGTTCCCAAAGAAACTTTGCGTTCTCTCACAACATGATACTGCATGGGTTGGCTGACCGTATTCAGAAGGAGATCTTTACGCTGGAACTTCCTAAGGATCTAAATGGACTTATCGATCTGGCATTACGAGTGGACGCACAGTTACAGCGACTGGCGAGGCGAACTCACCAGGCGATGGTTTCCGAGAACCCGGAGTATTCCAGAGCCAGCGATAAGAATACGGTCAGCCCGGCTTTAGATCATGAACCCATGCAGGTGGGTAGAGCTCGGCTTTCCCGGGAGGAGAGAGAAGGATGAGGGGCCTCTGCATGTACTGCGGGGAGGTCGGGCACTTTTTAAGAGACTGTCCAGTAAAAGATCTAGTCCGGCAGTGGGGTTGAGGTTGCTGTCGGGTGGACTCTCCGTGGAGAAATCCTCATCAACACTCCTCCCGGTAAGACTGCAATGGGCAACCAAGTTTCACCAATGCCAGGCCTTATTGGACTCGGGAGCTGAAGGTAATTTTCTGGATAGAACTTTGGCACTTAACCTTCAGCTTCCTATCATTCTCCTCACTCACAAGATTTCCGTCAGTACACTTAATGGACAGAAACTTCCAGACATCTCATCCACCACCGACATCATCACTCTCATCACGTCAGGGAACCATACGGAGAGGATAACCTTTATGATCAAGGACTCTCCGCTGGTTCCCGTAGTCCTTTGTCATCCCTGGTTGGTGCGACACAACCCCAGGGTTGACTGGAGTCACAGCTCCATCTCTGAGTGGAGTAATCAGTGCTATGCCTCTTGTCTTGTGTCTGCCTGTTCGTCTGTCTCTAGTTCTGTGTTGCAGGATGAGCCAGTGAATTTGTCAAACGTGCCCCAGGAGTACCTTGACCTGAAGGAAGTGTTCAGTTAGTCCCGGGCTGCTTCTCTACCACCGCATCGTTCCTATGACTGTGCTATAGAGTTACTGCCAGGTACGCCTCCGCCTAAGTGCAAGTTATACTTGGAGAAATAAATGTATGATTCTCTAGCAACCGGGTTCATCTGCCATTCTTCTTCTCCAGCGGGGGCGGGGTTCTTTTTTGTGGGTAAGAAGGATGGTTCTCTGCGACCTTGTATTGATTACCGAGGGTTGAACAACATCACGGTAAAGAATACTTATCCTTTGCCATTGATGTCTTCAGCCTTCAGAGGTTGCAGGGTGCATCCGTCTTCACAAAATTGGATTTACGTAATGCTTATCATTTGGTTCGCATAAGAGAGGGGGATGAGTGGAAGACGGCGATTAACAGCCCCAGGGGGCATTTTGAATATTTGGTCATACCTTTTGGGCTTCCTTTTCCAACTCCCCTGCGGTCTTCCAAGCACTCGTCAACGACGTGTTGAGAGACATGGTAGATCAGTTCATTTATGTCTACCTGGACGACATACTGATATTTTCTTCGTCTCTCCAGGAGCATGTTCAGCACGTCAGACGAGTGCTCCTAAGGTTGTTAGAGAATGGGCTTTTTGTCAAGGCAGAGAAATGTGAATTTCATGCACAGTCTGTTCCTTTCCTAGGGTATATCATCTCATCCAAGGGAATGCACATGGATCCTGACAAGGTTAAGGCTGTAGTGGATTGGCCAAGTCCAGATTCCTGTAAGGCCCTACAGAGGTTTCTGGGGTTCGCCAATTTTTACCGACGTTTCATTCGTAACTTCAGCCAACTAGCTGCTCCTCTGACAGCCTTGACCTCCCTGTAACGACGATCAGGTGGTCTGGTGTAGCCGAAGCTGCATTTTTCAAACTCAAGAGCCGCTTTGTTTCGGCTCCCATTCTGATTACCCCTGATCCTTCACGTCAGTTTGTGGTGGAGGTCGATGCGTCAGAGGTGGGGGTAGGTGCGGTTCTCTCCCAGTGCTCTTCTTCGGATGACAAGATGCATCCTTGCACGTTTTTCTCCCATCACTTATCTAATAGAAAACAACCAAAACAATCCAAGATTTTTATTTAACACCGTGGCTTGACTAACAAATAAACAGACGTCACCCGAACAAAATATCCCGTTACAGTTCAGTAGTAATGATTTCATGAACTTCTTCACTGAGAAAATAGAAAGCATCAGAACCACAATTGTAAACGTTCAATCTTCAATCGCGCCTTATAATTCAGCTTCAATTATCACCCCGCAAGAACAATTACAGTGCTTTACAACTATAGAACAAAAAGAGTTAAATAAACTTATCACTTCATCTAAAACAACAACATGTTTATTAGATCCTATACCAACTAAACTACTGAAAGAAGTGTTACCTGTAGTGGAAGAGCCTCTCCTCAATATTATTAACTCGTCTTTATCTTTAGGTCATGTTCCAAGAACATTTAAACTGGCAGTTATAAAACCTCTCATTAAGAAACCACAATTAGATCATAATAACCTAGCAAATTATAGACCCATTTCAAATCTTCCATTTATGTCTAAAATATTAGAAAAAGTGGTGTCCGCTCAACTAGGCTCTTTCTTGCAACAAAATGATATCTATGAAAAGTTTCAGTCTGGATTCAGACCGCATCATAGCACTGAAACTGCGCTCGTTAAAATCACAAATGATTTACTTTTAGCTTCTGACCAAGGCTGTATCTCAATACTAGTTTTACTTGATCTTAGTGCTGCGTTCGATACTATAGATCATACATTACTCTTAGATCGACTACAAAATTATACTGGTGTTCAAGGACAAGCACTAAGCTGGTTCAAATCATACCTATCTGATCGCTACCATTTTGTCTATTTAAATGGAGAAAAATCGATCATAACTCCAGTAAACTATGGAGTGCCGCAGGGATCTGTATTAGGCCACTTGGAAATATTATAAGGAAACATGGAATTAGTTTCCATTGTTATGCTGATGACACTCAATTATATATTTCATCACGGCCGGATGAAAACGCTAAATTTTCCAAATTGACAGAGTGTGTTAAAGATATAAAAGATTGGATGACGCTTAATTTTCTTTTATTAAATCCAGACAAGACAGAGGTAATACTTATCGGTTCAAAAAACCGCCCACAAAACCTCGCACAATACAACTTTAACATCATAGGATGTCCTGTTACTTTATCCTCTACAGTAAAAGACCTGGGTGTTATACTCGATTGCAACCTGTCTTTTGAAAATCATATTTCATATGTTACAAAAACAGCCTTTTTCCACCTTAGAAACATTGCTAAGCTACGTAATATGCTATCAGTTTCTGATGCAGAAAAGTTAGTTCATGCATTCATGACCTCGAGACTGGATTACTGTAATGCTTTATTAGCTGGTTGTCCTGCATCCTCAATAAACAAGCTACAGTTAGTCCAAAATGCCGCCGCTAGAGTTCTTACGAGATCAAGAAAATATGATCATATAACACCGATTTTATCATCACTGCATTGGTTACCTATAAAGCTCCGTATTAATTATAAGATATTGCTACTGACTTATAAAGCCCTAAACGGCTTAGCTCCAGTCTATTTAACGGATCTTCTATCACCCTATAATCCATCGCGCTCTTTAAGATCACTAAATTCAAGGCTTTTGGTCATACCTAGGATATCCAGAACCACCAAAGGAGGGAGAGCATTTTCACATTTGGCTCCAAAACTCTGGAATAGTCTTCCTGATACTGTTCGTTGCTCAGACTCGCTCTCCCAGTTTAAAACTAGATTAAAGTCGCATCTCTTCAGCCAGGCATTCATATAATCCTACAGTTCAAACTACAATCCGGCCTCTAGCTCATAAATGCCAGAGGAGAACTGAGCCTGGGTTCTCCCAAGGTTTTTTTCTCTCCATTAGGTCACCTGATGGAGTTTTAGGACACCATTAGGTCACTTGATGGAGTTTTTCGGTTCCTTGCCACTGTTGCCTTTGGCTTGCTCAGTTGGGGATATTTAATTTAATTTAATTTAATCAATCAATAAATTCCTCTTGAAACAAACTTTGTTGTATTATTTTAATTTAATACTGTGAAGCTGCTTTGATACAATCTGTATTGTGAAAAGCGCTATACAAATAAACTTGACTTGACTTGACTTGACTTGACTTATCGCCAGCTGAACGTAACTACGACATTGGTAACAGAGAATTGGTGGTGGTCAAGTTAGCATTGGAAGAGTGGCGTCATTGGTTAGAAGGGTCGGGGGTACCTTTTATCGTCTGGACCGATCATAAGAATTTGGAATATATCAGATCCGCCAAAAGACTCAACTCCAGGCAAGCTCGTGGGCTCTTTTTTTTTCGGTTGTTTTGATTTTTCTCTTTCGTACCGCCCGGGTTCTAAAAACATCAAACCCGATGCTTTGTCTCGTGTTTTTGACCGATCTGAACGCCCATCCACTCCTGAGTGCATTTTACCTGAGAGACTCATTGTCTCCACACTCACATGGGAGATCGAGTCGAAGGTCAAGTCGGCCTTAGAAGGGGTAACGCCTCCGCCTGGTGGCCCACCAAGTCGGTTATTCGTGCCGGAGGGATTACGGTCCAACGTAATTCAATGGGGTCATTGTTCCAATGTAGCATGTCATCCAGGAGTTAATCGTACCAGTTTTTTGGTTAAGCAACGATTCTGGTGGCTGGGGATGGCTCGTGACATTGAGAGTTTTGTTTTGGCCTGTTCGGTTTGTGCTTGTGGTAAGACTTCCAATCGAGCTCCAGATGGGTAACTGCAACCGCTGTCTGTCCCTTCGAGACCCTGGTCCCACATTGCGCTCGATTTTGTCACCGCCCTCTCAGGGCAAGACGGTTGTTTTGACCGTAGTGGACCGGTTCTCGAAGGCGCCTCATTTTATTCCCTTGCTCAAATGACCCTCTGCCAAGGAGACAGCGGTGGCTGTTATAGATCACGTCTTTCATATACATGGCCTCCCGATGGACGTGGTCTCTGACACTGGGCCCCAATTTATGTCCAAATTTTGGAGGGAGTTTTGTAGATTACTGGGGGCGAATGTAAGTCTGTCTTCGGGTTTTCATCCCCAGAGCAATGGCCAAACCGAGCGGGCCAACCAAGACTTAGAGAGAGTGTTGCGATGTTTGGTTTCCAAGAATCCTTCCTCCTGGAGCCAGCAACTTTCATGGGTTGAGTATGCACATAAATCGTTACCAGTGTCGTCTACGGGTCTCTCTCCGTTTGAATGAAGCTTAGGTTACCAGCCACCAATTTTAACTAGTCTGGAATCCGAAGTCGCGGTCCCCTCTGCTCACGCCTTCGTCCAGAGGTGCTGCCACACTTGGAGTAGAGCCTGTGAGACTCTCCTCCAGGTGGGAGCGCGCACCAAGGCTCAGGCTGATCGCCACCGGTCGAAGCCTCCCGTCTACGTCGTTGGTCAAAAAGTGTGGCTTTCTTCCAAGAACATTCCAATCCATTCCGTTTATAACAAGCTCGCTCCCAAATTCATTGGCCCGTTCCCTGTCACCAAGATCCTTAGTCCGGTGGCAGTCCACCTCAAACTGCCTCATGCGTACAGGAGGATTCATCCCGTTTTTCATGTGTCCAAATTGAAACCCGTATTTCGTTCACATATTAATCGGCCTGCCCCGGTTCCCCCACCACCGCGACTCGTAGATGGGGAACCAACTTATACGGTCAATCGTATTCTGGACACGAGACGGAGGGGACACGGATTTCAGTACTTGGTGGACTGGGAGGGTTACGGTCCGGAGGAGAGAAGTTGGGTTCATGCGAGGGACATTCTGGATAACTCCCTTATCGATGATTACAATCAACGGGTAAGTTCTCCTGGGAGCGCCTGGAGGCGCTCCTAAGGGGAGGGGTGCTGTCACGGTTCATGAATTCACTGTCTCATTCTCTCTCTCTCTGTGTGTGTGTGTGTGTGTGTGTGTGTGTGTGTGTGTTGTAGGCGTGGCCACTGATTGCTGCTGATCCGATGATCAGCGCCAGCTGCTGCTGATTTGATTGTCTATTTAATGCCATGCCATCCACCTTGTGTTTGTCAGATCATTTTGGAGTTTCCTGTGTTCATGTCCTGGTCCTGGTTGTCTCAGTGTTCCTTCGTCTTGTATCTGGATCCAGTGTTTGTTTTCCTGATCGTCTGGTTCCTCGTGTTCCCTGGAAGGCTGGTTGCCCATTTGCGTCCCTGCGCTGCCAAGGAGGGACTTCCGTGCACCTTGTTTCATCCGACCCACTGCTACTACTCTTGTTGGACGTTTTCTAATAAATATACTGTTTATTCACATTTGCAACTGAATCCTGCTTTATGAAACCTGACAACTTTGCGTTCTCTCACAAATCTTTTGCATTCCCCGAGCAACTTTACGTTCTCTCACAAATATTTTGTGTTCCCCAGAGAAACTTTGCGTTCTCCCACAAATCTTTTACGTAAAAGGCTCTTTACGTTCTCTCGCAAATCTTTTGTGTTCCCAAGAGAAACTTTGTGTTCCCCCGCAAATCTTTTGCGTTCCTAAGAGAAACTTTGTCATCCCTCATGATTGTTTTGCATTCGAAGAGAAACTTTGCATTCACTCACAAATCTTTTGCGTTCCCAGAGAAACTTTCATTCTGTCACAAATCTTTTGCATTCCCAGAGAAACTTTGCGTTCTCTTGCAAATCTTTTGCATTCCCAGAGAAAATGTATGTTCTCTCGCAAATATTTTGCGTCCCCAGATAAACTTTGTGGTCCCTCAAAAATCTTTTGCATTCCCTGAGAAACTTTGCTTTCACTTACAAATCTTTTGCGTTACCAAAGAAACTTTGCGTTCTCTTACAAATCTTTTGTGTTCCCAAAGAAACTGCGTTTTCTAACAAATATTTTGTGTTCCCAGAGAAACTTTGCATTCTCTCACAAATCTTTTGCGTTCCCAAATAAACTGCGTTTTCGAACAAATTTTTTGTGTTCCCAGAGAAACTTTGCGTTCTCTCACAAATCTTTTCCGTTCCCAAACAATTTTTTTGTGTTCCCCAAAGAAACTTTGAATTCACTCACAAATCTTTTGCGTTCCCAAAGAAACTTTGCGTTCCCTCACAAACTTTGGCATTCCCAGAGAGACTTTACGTTCTCTCACGAAACTTTGGGTTCCCTCAAAAATCATTTGCGTTCTCAGATAAATTTGCCTTCTCTCACAAATCTTTTGCGTTCCCAGAGAAACTTTGCGTTCCCTCACAAATCTTTTGCGTTCCCAGAGAAACTTTGCGTTCCCTCACAAATCTTTTGCGTTCCCTCACAAATCTTTTGCGTTCTCAGATAAATTTGCCTTCTCTCACAATCTTTTGTATTCCCAGAGAGGCTTTACGTTCTCTCACGAAACTTTACGTTCCCTCACAAATCTTTTGCATTCCCAGGGAAACTTTGCATTCCCTCACAAATCTTTTGCGTTCTCAGATAAATGTGCCTTCTCTCACAAATCTTTTGCGTTCCCAGAGAAACTTTGCGTTCCCTCACAAATCTTTTGCGTTCCCAGAGAAACTTTGCGTTCCCTCACAAATCTTTTGCGTTCCCAGAGAAACTTTGCGTTCCCTCACAAATCTTTTGCGCTCTCAGAGAAACTTTGCGTTCCCTGACAAATATTTTCCGTTCCCTGACAAACTTTACATTCCCTCACAAAACTTTTGCATTTCCAAAAGAAACTTTGCGTTCCCTCACAAATCTTTTGCATTTCCAAGAGAAACTTTGCGTTCCCTCATAAATGTTTTGCGTTCCCTGACAAACTTTGCATTCCCTCACAAATCTTTTGCATTTCCAAGAGAAACTTTGTGTTCCCTCATAAATATTTTGCGTTCCCTGACACACTTTACGTTCCCTCACAAAACTCACAACACGTTCCCAGAGAAACTTTGCGTTCTTTCACAAAAATTGTATTTGCGTTCCCATGAGAAACTTTGTGTCCTCTCGCAATAGCATTGAAATATAATTTTTCCTCCCATCTCTCTTTTTTTTATTATCACCATGTCCTATAATGCCGGGGACAGACTTAACGGATAGCTGTAACATTCTAATACTGAACTGAACACACTTACAGACTCTTTCCAATGACTGGAGCAGATTTTACACACCGACTGAACGCAACTGTCTCTGACTCGGCACATTTGGGCATGATGAGTCTTAAAGGGTTGGTTGATTACGATTTCACTTTTCTAACTTTAGTTAGCGTGTGATGTTGCTGTTTGAGCATAAACAACATCTGCAAAGTTCCAACGCTCAAAGTTCAAAGCAAAGAAAGATATTTGCTTTTAAAGAAACTGTTTTTTAAGGACAACAACAAACGGCTGGTAGGGACTACATGAGCTTCCTCCCGGGTTAGTGACATCACTAGCCCTAACATTTACATAAACCCCGCCCCCGGGAACGCGATTTATAGATTATCATGACAGAATATGCTAATAAATGACTAGAAGATAACTACACATCAGCTGCATACATTCATCAACTAACCGTTCAGAAATGTCCTGTTGCTTCTACATGTTGTCACTTCTTGAATCTCTCCATTATTGTCTGACTCCGGTTTGAACATAAAAGGCTAAAAGTTTAGAAATTTTCAGTGCATGTCTGTGTGAGGTTAAAGGACACAAGCTCTTGAAGCTTCGCCTTCTGTGACGGAAGCACAAGCTCATTTGCATTTAAAGGGACAGACACAAAAATGGTGCGTTTTTGCTCACCCTCAAAAAGTGAAAATTTTAAAGGTGCTCTAAGTGATGCTAGCTAGACCCTCCCTCCTCTTCATCAAGCACTAACACCCCAAACCCCACCCCAAATCCTTCTTGTCAGTTATTGGCTGGAACAGTTTGTTATGTTTCGTGGTCCAGGCTGGGCCAGTTTGTTTTTCTTGCCGTTTGAGGAGCCTGGGCTGTCTGCAGAGACCGTGTTTTTTTTACAGTGTGTTCAGGGGACAGGCAGCTAGCGGATTGTGAGGAGATGTTTGCTGTATGTGACAAAAAAATGTTTTGGCCTAAAAAACGCGTGACATCGCTTAGAGCACCTTTAACTTGATATAAAAAATATCTGTGGGGTTTTTTGAGCTAAAACTTCACATACACACTCTAGGGACATCAAAGACTTATTTTACATCTTGTGAAAAGGGCAAGATGTAAAACCACCCCTTTAAGAATCAAATTATATTCATAATCAGCCTTACAGTCGTTAAGTTTGTCCCCGGCTTTAGGGCTCTGTAGTATTTCAAAACTATTACATTTCAGAATGATGATGGTGATTTTACCCTTCTGTTGGTGAAGAGAGAGTAACATTCTTTAATCAGGATGGTTTTGATGATGGATTGATCCATGATGCACAAAACGGGCTGCCTTGCATCGTAGATACTGTGAGAAACACAAACTATTCAGAAAAACACTACATTCAGAAGATTCATTCAGTTCATTATAACTGTACGATTGATTCTCTGTGATTATCATGGTCTCATTATGATCGTCATCCTCGGCTCTTCATTACAGATCTTACTGATCTCATAATGTTGAACATTCAAACATGTTTGTCATTTCATCTTAAACTGAGTCATTTCTGTTTCAGGTGTTCTGAAATGATTCTTTCAGATGATTCATTGAGATTGATCAGTGAAGTGTCATCCATTAGTCTCATACTCACCCCCAGACTCGTCCATAGTTCTTGAAACACTCGAGGTCGAATTTATGAAACCCCTGAAAGCACAGCGACAGACGAGTTCACATTCAGACACGTTCAGAAGAGTCATAAGATAAACACTGAGAGAAGACTATAGTATCATCCGTGTGATTGACACAGACAGGTTCATGTTAGATTCGCATGGATCATTAAAGAACCTGCGATGGACCGACATGCTTTATTATAAACTCACCTCTCTATATCTCAGTATCGTTCCGAAGAACGGAATGGGTTTGGGACCCGGTATTCCCAACTTCTTGAACTGACTGTGAGGCCAGTATCCATATCTGGAAGTGACATCAAAACCATTTAAAGGAATCGACTCGAGTTGAAGTGCTCCCAAGTGCTATTCCGCCATACATTATAGTTATCCTTTTTACCCACTTAGAAAAGCGCCACATTTTATTTTTTGTCACCATACTTGGTCGTGTAACTACACGTGTAACTGTATTTTAAATAGGGAAAACGTGGAGGTGTTTGGTCGCTTCTAACTTCATCTCTGTTTGGTCCCTAATGAATGAACTGGGCTAAGCTAAGTGCTATCAAAGTGTCGCTGCGCGCCAGAGCGATTGAGTGCACGCACTGAGGAGAGAGGGGTATGTATTAACTCGTCTTAGTTAAGGGAATAACATAGTTTAATATGAAAAAACGGTGGAGTGTTCCTTTAAATCAAAACAATCCCAGCTGACAAAAATATGTTCTGAGAACATTTTGCTAATGTTCTTATTACGTTATGAATTTTTTTTTTCTGAATTGTGTCTGAACGTTCAAAACGGTTTTTTTCTTGGTTATATGAACCTTAAGGAAGCATTCAATTTTTAGCATTTGTCAGACATTATGACAAATGTTTATTATTACATTAAAACATTATTACATTAAAATGTTACTTTTAAATGTTTGTTCATAACTTTGAGGGAACCTTGACAGAACGTTTCCTGTAAGCTGTGATTTTAGACAGATCTTATGACACATACAGCATTAGATTTTTGAAATGGAAAAACTGTTAGACCTTCAGACAGAAGAATATCACCTGATACAGTGACTGTAATCGGCCCTGCATCTACATATGAGTCAAATGAGGTACTTATTGGCTCATTTTTATTAAGATTCTAGAACTAGAATTATAACTAATTATTCAGTTTAGTTGAGTCATGAATCACTCACATAACCAGAAGTGCCACAAACAGCATGAGCAGAGCCCATGTTTCAGCTGAGAAGAACAGACCGTAGCTCATGGTTCCTGATCCCGAGACGCTCAGACTAGAAACACACAGCGAGGAGCAGGAGCTTTATTCTGATCTCGGATTACACATTAACCAATGCAGAACACGTAAACACGAAGAACCTCTGCACACACTGACAAACAAACGGCTCACCTCTGACCAGACTATTCATCAAACTACTGCAATAATCACGTTTGTTTTCTATTTCTCTTACTGTTTTGTGTCTCTTTCCCTCGGATATCACAGGCTCTGTTTGTTGTTTTCGCTTCTGAACGCTTCTCAGAGCTGAAGTCATAAATCCCAGAGGAAAGAAAAATCACATAATCTCCCTGAATAATGGTTCGCTCTGGGTGGCACTGAGATCGAATGGAGAGCATCATTCTTCAAACATCATTCTTCAAACATCATGGAAATGTTACTTTTGAATGTTCTCTGAACGTTCAGAAAAAAGATGTTACAGGAATGTCCAACTTTAATGTTTCAGAAAAAACAGTCCATGAAAGATGTTTTTGTGCTAACGTTTTGAGAACATTATCAAAGACCAGATTACTTTGAATACGTTTTGAACCTTGCCCCCCACTCAGTCAGATGACTGGATCATGCCTCCACAAGCACAGATGTCAATCAGACCGGCGCCATGGATCCTGTCTCCACAAGCACAGCTGTCAATCAGACCGTCACCATGGATCCTGTCTCCACGAGCACAGATGCCAATCAGACCGTCGCCATGGATCATGCCTCCACAAGCACAGCTGTCAATCAGACTGTTGCCATGGAGACTGATGCTGAGGAGACGGATGCTGTGGAGGAAGCGGTGGTTCGTAAAGTTGACGGGAACTCAGAACAGCGTATGTCAGATGACAAAGGGGTGGGGCTTAATAAAGACTCCACCCCCTCTCAGATCAAGGGTGTGTGTTTGCTGCTGTTGCTACAGTCAGGTGCTGCAGCCCGTCGTGATCCTGGTCTCCTAGTCCTGCTGCAGTTGAAGCGCCATCCGTCCAACATCAGCATGTGTTACAGCACAAATCAGACAACTGGAGGAGGAGTGTTTTAACCCTTGTGTTGTGCAGAAAACCCTTTACCTACTGTGGCGTTCCAGTTCAAAAATGACCCGACTTTTTCAATCGCTTATAAATCTCTCATTATGCTAAATTATTAACATATATTGGATTAAAACTTGATTTGTTTCAATTAGCACAGGCTTTGTATTTCTTTGATTGATCGTAGGTCTCATTGATCTGAACTGATGCACCTCAGTTTTTAAATGAAAAAAGTACAGTTGAACCTCAAAAACACTGAGGAGCTTGAGTTCAGATCAATGAGCCCTACGATCATTCAGAGACAAAAAGAAACACAAAACCTGCGCTATTTCAAAGAAAACAAGTTGATAAAAATATGTAATCAAATATTTGGTGATAATATTGCATAACGAGATATTTATAATATTTTTTTCATAGGCGGGTCATTTTTGACCCGAAACACCACAAGTGTAACAAGGTGGAAAAAACCCCCAGAAAAATTACTAATATTTTTTCAAAACAAAAGTTGTTATACCCTGTTTTAACACATGAAGTAAGTTTTAGTCCAAATGTGATATCATTAACAAAAATTTTGGGGGAAAAGAGAATCCCCTCCGGGTCAAGATGACCGGAACACAACATTCAAACTTTACAGGCACAAACATTGTTACAGTTGGTGAGTTTGATTAATTTCTGTGAGTCTTTTCAAACTCTGTTTAAAGTGAATTGGTTCAGTGATTGTTTTTAATAGACACGACACACACATCAAATACATTTCTGCAGACTTTATTTCTTTGATAAACTCTCATATCCATATAATTTCTTAACAAGTTAATCTAATTTCTGGCGTTTTCTCAATCATCAAAGTAAAACCCTTAAACACGAGTCTCAGGGAACAACAGGATCGGTCTGACATTCACTACTGAAGTAAAGTTACTAAACCTCTCAGTCTAAGTCCGAAAGGCACTGAGAACCTCCTCTTCACTGAAGACTAGAGACTACGTCTATTCTTTTATTTTAAAAGACCCATCAAACCTTCTCCTCGGACTGAAAGAGAAGTGTGCAGCGGATGAGCTGCGTTACAATTTGTTGTTGTTACAAACATCTGAAGCTGTCCGAGGCTTGAGTTTGAGCTTGATGGGGTCTTTGGGAGCCAGTAGACCGCTTACGCCGAGCTCTAGAGGAACCTGTGAAGAGCAAGAGAAGGTCAGTGTGAGCGAACGAAGGAACGAACTTCCTCCTGTTACCAGACACCAATCTGTCTGCTCACCTGTGTCTCCGCACACACAGAGACATCAAATCTCTGCAGGATCTCCACGATCGCCAGCTTCATGGTCACCTGAGCAAATCGCATCCCGATGCAGTTCCTGGGACCGAGGCCGAAGGGCATGTACATGTAGGGGTCAATGGTCTCCTTGTTTCCTTTAGTGAACCTGTTAATAAGGCAGGGAAGAGTCACGTTGGGTTGAAGTATTTATACAGACAATTACTCTAAAGAACCAACCTTGGGTTCCTAGTGCAAGTATTTTTTCCTTAGTGATTTTACAGATATTTTCTAAAGAAAGTTATAATCCATGAACCAAGCTAACCAGCTAACAGAGAATGTTCTGAACAATGTTTATGAACAAATGTTCTTCAGTAACATTAATGGAACGTTCGTTCAAAGTTATCTGGTCTTTAATAACGTTCTCAAAATGTTAGTACAAAAACATTATTTATACATCATTCATGAAGCAGTTTGGCTGAAATATTTTAGTTGGATGTTCGTGTGACGTTTTTTTAAAATGTTACTAAATTAAGAACATTCAAAAGTAACGTTCCCATAATGTTTGAAGAATGGAACATTCGCATAACCAATAAAAGTTTAACTCATTTTTTTTAAAACTGGACGTTAAAAGAATTCTCTAAGTGCAGTTTGATTGTTTCGATTCCCTGATTCATGGAGATTTATTTGGGTTTTATGGGTAATGTAGTTTCTCACCAGGATTCCTGCTGATAAAAACAATTCTTTGAAAAAGTAATTTAAAATAATGTGGAATGATGGCTTTATCAAAAGCAGAGACCATAGATGAACAACCTTGTAGCTCACAGTAAGGTCTTTCTTTAACATTTTATAAGTTATCATTAAAAATCAATTCCCCTATGTGGAAAATGAATGGGATTTTCAATTCCAGACCCGACTGTTGCGCTCTATTGTAGCTGGTGGAGCTTGACTGCATGATGAGTGAAACAGGAGAAACCTGTCCTGACCTCTCTGGTTTGAAGCTCTCGGGGTCGCTCCAGTAATCCGGGTCTCTGTGGAGGGCGAAGGTCGGGATCATGACGACCGTATCTTTAGGGATGATGACACCGTTGATTTCCACCGTTTTCTTGCAGACCCGTTCGAGTCGAGCTGCGACAGGGAACAGCCGAAGGGACTCGTTCAGTGCGGCGTCCAGATAGTCCATGTTCATGACGGCTTCGTAGTCCACCGGGGCCTTCAACACACAATCAATGGTTAAAGTCTCAAACTCATCACACCGATCCCAACGAGTGTTTCAATGGAGTACTACCTTATTTGGGAAGGTCTCGTCGATCTCCTCCTGCAGTTTCTTCATGGCCTCTGGGTTGGTTGCGAGATTGTAGAATAAGAACGACAGAGTGCTGCTGCTGGTCTCGTAACCGGCGAAGATGAAGATCATGGCTTGCGATAAGATCTCGTGGTCGCTCAGACCTGCACAGGACACGGTTTAAGGTATGTGTCTTCATATATAGAAGAAAGATCTTTCTCATGGTTAACCATCTGAGATGCTTCACCTTTCTCTGTGTGTTCCTCGCCATGCTGAGTTTTCCCTGCCGTCTGAGAATCGACCATCAGCTGCAGGAAGTCAACTCTCTTCTGCAGGAATTCAGAAGAGTGGTTTAAAACATCATGACTTTAGTTATTCCTGTTGAGGATTTGTTGTACCTTCTTGTGGTCATTGGCCACTCTTTCAGACTTGATCTTCTGTAAGGCAGCGTAGAAGAAATCAGTCACAGATATTGGGAAAAAGCCAAAATCCATTTTGTCCAGAAGGGTGGTGGTGAAAGGAAATAAAGCTACAGAAGAAATTATAAAAGGTTTTAACAGTGAATATTCTCAGAACGTTCTGGCAAGGTTCTCTCAAAGTAATGAACAAACGTTCTTCCAGTAACATTAATAGAATGTTCGGTCAAAATGATCTGTAGTTCTGTAAAAACTTTGTTCACAGAGTTTCCTACGTTAGCTTTTGAAGTGTGTTATCTGACAGGCCTAGTTGAGTTCTTTACCGCTGATTAGGAACACAGGGTTCAGGAAGTCAAACTTCAGCATTTTCTTTATGTTGGTCACAAATGGATCTTTAGGGTTGTTAAGGGAGTCGATGTCCACGCTGAACGCCGTACTGGTCACAACATCCATACTGTACGGACCGAAGAACCTGAACACATGCAGTCAAGAGAAAGCCATTATTCTCATCTGATTAACATAAAGCCTATATACTGTACTCTATATGTAGTGAATGTTTCCACTGTCCGGGAGGTTATTAAAGGTGATTGGTGAGGAAATCGAACACCTTTGCTCTGTTGATATTATTGCGGTGAGATATTATTGATAATGAGAAGCATTTGTAATATAATGCAATGTCTCACTCTTTAATATCCACGTTTTCTCCTCGTGTTGCTGATTTCCCCAGATTCTCAACTAGAATTTGAGAGTGTGTCTTCATGATGCCAAACATCTAAAGTGAGAAACAGAAGTAAATCATCATCATAACATCTTCATCACACACAGTTAATGTTTGATATTATGAAGAGAATCAAACACACACACATCCTCCTCAGCATGAATGATTCTGTAGTTCAGTTCAAATGAGACATTTATCTCAAACTGGATTCTTGTTTGTTTGTATTGTAGCACAATAGTACTGCCTTCACATAACGCTTCAGATAAGCAATGCAATAAATACTGCTGTAACACTTGTTTGCATGAGAATGATCCAGATAAAGACTCACAGACCTCCTTTAACTTCCCGCTGGTGAAAGAAGGCGAGAGGACGCTGCGTATTCTTCTCCAATCGTCGTCTTCAACGATGGACACGGCGTCGTACAGCGGCCCATTCAGACGGAAGTTCTGCCAGATCAGAGGACAAATGTGGATGCAGTGAAGATAAAATGACAACACAAGCACAATCTCTGGCCTGAAAACATTCAAATGATTAATAAAAAAAAATCATATTTGTTATCTGAAGTACCTTTATATTTTACAGAGATAAAAGATGGGAGGAAAAATTATATTTCAATGAATCTGCATTCTCTCGTAAATCTTTTGCGTTCCCAAGAGAAATTTTAAGTTCTCTCACAAATCTTTTGCGTTCTTAAAGACACTTTGCGTTCTCTCACAAGTCTTTTGAGTTTCCAGGGAAACTTTGTGTTCTTTCACAAATCTGTTGCGTTCCCAGAGAAACTTTGCATTCTCTCACAAATCTTTTGCGTTCCCAGATAAACTTTGCCTTCTTTCACAAATCTTTTGCGTTCCCAGAGAAACTTTGCATTCTCTCACAAATCTTTTGCGTTCCCAGATAAACTTTGCCTTCTTTCACAAATCTTTTGCGTTCCCAGAGAAACTTTGCGTTCTCTCACAAATCTTTTGCGTTTCCAGAGAAAGTTGTGTTCTCTTGCAAATCTTTCGCGTTCCCAAAGCAACTATAAGTTCTCTTGCAAATCTTTTGCGTTGCCAGAGAAACTTTGCATTCTCTCACAAATCTTTTGCGTTCCCAGATAAACTTTACCTTCTTTCACAAATCTTTTATATTCCCAAAGAAACTTTGTGTTCTCTCACAAATCTTTTGCGTTCCCAAGAGAAACTTTGTGTTCTTTCACAAATCTTTTATATTCCCAAAGAAACTTTGCGTTCTCTCACAAATCTTTTGCGTTCCCAGAGAAACTTTGCGTTCTCTCACAAATCTTTTGCATTACCAAGAGAAACTTTGCATTCTCTGATTTCTCTCACAAATCTTTTGCATTCCCAGAGAAACTTTGCGTTCTCTCAAAAATCTTTTGCGTTCCCAGAGAAACTTGGTTTTCTCTTGCAAATCTTTTGCGTTCCCACAGAAACTTTGCGTTCTCTAACAAATATTTTGCGTTACCAAGAGAAACTTTGCATTCTCTTACAAATCTTTTGCGTTCCCAGAGAAACTTTGCGTTCTCTAACAAATCTTTTGCGTTCCCAGAGAAACTTTGTTTTCTCTTGCAAATCTTTTGCGTTCCCACAGAAACTTTGCGTTCTCTTACAAATCTTTTGTGTGTTCTCCCAGATAAACTTTGTTTTCTCTTGCAAATCATTTGCATTCCCAAAGAAACTTTGCATTCCCTCACTCATCATTAATCATGCCACGAGCCTCGCGCCGCTCTCTCACGGCCCTCGGCCTTATCCTGCTTGCCACAGCGTTCTCTAACAAACCTTTTAATTTCCCAGAGAACCTTTTGCGTTCTCACATAAATCTTTTGCGTTCCCAGAGAAACTTTGCATTCCCTCACAAATCTTTTGTGTTCCCAGAGAAATGTTGTGTTCCCTCACAAATCTTTTGCATTCCCAAAGAAACTTTGCATTCTCTAGCAAATCTTTTGCGTTCCCAGAGAAACTTTGCATTCCCTCACAAATATTTTGTGTTCCCAGAGAAATTTTGTGTTCCCTCACAAATATTTTGCATTCCCAAAGAAACTTTGCGTTCTCTAGCAAATCTTTTGCGTTCCCAGAGAAACTTTGCATTCTCAATACAAATCTTTTGCGTTCCCTGACAAAACTTTGCGTTCTCTTGCAAATCTTTTACGTTCCCAGAGAAACTTTGTGTTCTCTAGCAAATCTTTTGTGTTCCCAGAGAAACTTTGCATTCCCTCACAAATATTTTGTGTTCCCAGAGAAATTGTGTGTTCCCTCACAAATCTTTTGCATTCCCAAAGAAACTTTGCGTTCTCTAGCAAATCTTTTGCGTTCCCAGAGAAACTTTGCATTCTCAATACAAATCTTTTGCGTTCCCTGAGAAACTTTGCGTTCTCTCACAAATCTTTTGTGTTCCCAGAGAAACTTTGCGTTCTCTCACAAACTTTTGCGTTCCCAGAGAAACTTTGCATTCTCTCACAAATCTTTTGTGTTCCCAGAGAAACTTTGCATTCTCTCACAAATCTTTTGTGTTCCCAGAGAAACTTTGCATTTCCTCACAAATCTTGTTTGTTCCCAGAGAAACTTTGCATTCTCTCACAAATCTTTTGTGTTCCCAGAGAAACTTTGCATTCCCTCACAAATCTTGTTTGTTCCCAGAGAAACTTTGCATTCTCTCACAAATTTTTTGCGTTCCCAGAGAAACTTTGCATTCCCTCACAAAATTTTTCTGTTCCCTGAGAAACGTTGTGTTTGCTCGCAAATCTTTTGCCTTTTTTTTCCTCTAAAAAAAAACATTGAAATATAATTTTTCCTCCCATCTCTCTTTTTTATCATCATCGTGTCCTACAAGGGTTCTGTATTATTACAACACTATTTCATTTCAGAATGATGATGGTGATTTTACCCTTCTGTTGGTGAAGAGAGAGTAACATTCTTTAATCAAGATGGTTTTGATGATGGATTGATCCATGATGCACTTTTGCGTTTCCAGAGAAAGTTGCTTTCTCTTGCAAATCTTTTGCGTTCCCCCACAAATCTTTTGCGTTCCCAGAGAAACTTTGCATTCTCTCACAAATCTTTTGCGTTCCCAGAGAAACTTTGCGTTCTCTTACAAATCTTTTGCGTTCCCAAGAGAAACTTTGCGTTCCCTCACAAATCTTTTGCGTTCCCAGAGAAAATTGCGTTCTCAAGCAAATCTTTTGCGTTCCCACAGAAACTTTGCATTCCCTCACTCATCATTAATCACGCCACGGGCCTCACGCCGCTCTCTCACAGCCCTCTGCCTTATCCTGCTTGCCACTTATCCTTTTCTAGCAAATCTTTTGCGTTCCCAGAGAAACTTTGTGTTCTCTTGCAAATCTTTTGAATTCCTTGAGGAACTTTGCGTTCTCTCACAAATCTTTTATGATCCCAGAGAAACTTTGCGTTCTCTTGCAAATCTTTTGTTTTCCCAGAGAAACTTTGCATTGCCTCACAAATCTTTTGCGTTCCCAGAGAAACTTTGCGTTCCCTCACAAATCTTTGTTGTTCCCAGAAAAACTTTGCGTTCTCTCACAAATCTTTTTTGTTCCCAGAGGAACTTTGGGTTCTCAAAACAAAACAAATTCCCTCTAAATATAATTTTTCCTCCCATCTCTCTCTTTTTTATCATCACCATGTCCTACAAGGGTTCTGTAATATTACAACACTATTTCATTTCAGAATGATGATGAAGATGATGATGGTGATTTTACCCTTCTGTTGGTGAAGAGAGAGTAACATTCTTTAATCAAGATGGTTTTGATGATGGATTGATCCATGATACACAGAACGGGCTGCCTTGCATCGTAGATACTGTGAGAAACACAAACAAAACAAAGAAACACTACATTCAGAAGAATCATTCAGTTCACTATAATTGTATACGATTGATTCTCTGTGATTATCATGGTCTCATAATGACCGTCTTCCTCGGCTCTTCATTACAGATCTTACTGATCTCATAATGTTGAATGTTCAAACATGTTTGTCATTTCATCTTAAACTGAGTCATTTCTGTTTCAGGTGTTCTGAAATAATTCTTTCAGATGATTCATTGAGATTGATCAGTGAAGTGTCATCCATTATTCTCACACTCACCCCCAGACTCGTCCATACTTCTTGAAACACTCGAGGTCGAAATTATAAAACCCCTGAAAGCACAGCGACAGACGAGTTCACATTCAGTCACGTTCAGAAGAGTCATAAGATAAACACTGAGAGAAGACTCTAGTATCATCCGTGTGATTGACACAGATAGGTTCACGTTAGATTTGAATGGATCATTAAAGAACCTGCGATGGACTGACGGAGAACCAGTAGATCATCGAGATCCAGATGTGACCAATGATCAGTTAAACACAATATCAGACTCATGCTGTATTTGCTTTATAATAAACTCACCTCTCTATATCTCAGCATCGTTCCGAAGAACGGAATGGGTTTGGGACCCGGTATTCCCAACTTCTTGAACTGACTGTGAGGCCAGTATCCATATCTGGAAGTGACATCAAAACCATTTAAATCACAACAATCCCAGCTGACAAAAATATGTTCTGAGAATGTTTTGCTAATGTTCTTATTACATTATGAAAAAAAACATTTCTGAATGTTCTCACATTTTTTTTCTTGGTTATATGAACCTTAAGGAAACATTCCATTTTTATCATTTGTCAGACATTATGGAAACTTTTAAAGTTTCTCTGTTCTTTTAAAGAAATATTTAAAGAAATGTTCCCTGAACGTTCTGGAACTGGTTTAAATTGTTTAAAAGATTCGTTTAAAAGATGAACGTCCAAATAAAAAAAATAAAAAAACGCTCCATGAACGATGTATAAATAATGTTTTTGTGCTAAAGTTTTGAGAACATTATTAAAGACCAGATCATTTTGATCTAACGTTCTATGAATGTTACTGGAAGAACGTTTGTTCATAACTTTGAGAGGACGTTCCCCGTTAGCTGTGATTTTAGACAGATATTACGACACATACAGCACTAGATTTTTGAAATGGTAAAGTCAAGTCACCTTTATTTATACAGCGCTTTTTACAATACAGAGTGTTTCAAATCAGCTTTACAGTGATAACAGGAAAATAATGCAACAAACTGTTTAACTGTTAGAATATCAGCTGATACAGTAACTGTAATAATCAGCCCTGCATCTCTACATGAGTCAAATGAGTTACTAATTGACAAATTTTTATTAAGATTCTAGAACTAGAACTAATTATTCAGTTTAGTAGAGTCATGAACTAAAGATTTAAATATTTTAGACAAGAAGAGTCTTGAATCACTCACATAACCAGAAGTGCCACAAACAGCATGAGCAGAGCCCATGTTTCAGCTGAGAAGAACAGACCGTAGCTCATGGTTCCTGATCCCGAGACGCTCAGACTAGAAACACACGGCGAGGAGCAGGAGCTTTATTCTGCTCTCGGATTACACATTAACCAATGCAGAACACACAAACAGGAAGAACCTCTGCACACACTAACAAACACACGGCTCACCTCTGACCAGACTATTCATCAAACTACTGCAATAATCACATGTTTGTTTTCTATTTCTCTTACTGCTTTGTGTCTCTTTGTTCCTCGGATCGAGTATTTGATGATTCTTCTGTTTGGTTCTAGATCCAGATCTTCTAGAGTCTGTTATCTCCGTGTGAATCTCCAGATGAAGACGTACTGCTAGGATGAAATGTTAATGTCATCTCTTTAACCTGAAGTTTGCCATGTGCATGAACCAGAATGTGGCGTATTCAGCGTGTTTTCAGCGTGCAACTCTTTGGCTCAAAGTAGTGTGTGTTTAATACTGGTGATCGCCTCTTATTTTATGGTTCGTCTTTCCTAGAAAATCATGTTTTCATCTTCCACCAGTCAGTCACTGAAGTTCACATGACATCATCGGGTTGTAATTACTGTATAGGTGGAGTAGCTCGATTAGATCAGCATGTGTACATTAATTACTGCCGCTTCATGGCTCATTTGATTTGGCAGTATGGAAACATGACATCTGCCAGTCCCTGGACTGGGAATGAGATGGTCAAACTCTGGTAGTGTAGTGATTTCACCAAAATACAGGTGTTTTTTTCACCCAGAACTGCATATGATTGTGCAACAGGTACTGTGACACCAGCCCACATTTCTTGTGTTTCCCACTTAATCCGGGAACAAAGGAGGAGGAGGAGGAGGATTGTGTTTCACAGCTGATTGTGATTCACTGAGGCAGGTCTGGGCATGTTCTCCTGGGATTGTGGGAAACCGGTCACACATATGAAACCTGTCAGACGGTACGGGTGAAGTTACTCCTGCACCAGCTGCGGTTTGAGCGAAATAAAAAAGAAGTTTTCAAACAATAAAGGTACAATAATCAGACAGAAATACCTGATTTTAGGGTACTTATTAGTCTAAATATACAGTAGTCAGCATTTGAAGTGGATCAAAACCTTTCATCAAATTTATACATGCATTTTGAATAATACCTGTTCTTGTCTTAGGACAAACTTTGATCCACTTCAAATGTTGACTACTGTATTTACATAACAGTTTTTGCACATAATGATCAGTGAATCTGTGGAAAATAAAAACAAAAAACACTACTGTTTTATTATTAATGAACAACATTGAAATCATTTGAAATCATATTATATATTTGTTGTATAAAGTGAAAGGTATCAAAGTATTATGTTGTTGTTTTTTGTAATTATAATGGAGAGGGGTGTAACTATGCGCTCATCTCACAATACAATATTAAGACATATGGTACAAGGTTAACAAATGAACAGGCTTGGACTTGGTGCTGGAAACCCAAAGCACAGGACAATAGAGACACCAGAATAACAATATTCATGATTCTGAAGCTGAAAACAGAATTATTTTAGACGAATATGCTTGATCTTGAGAGGAAAATGGCCGCTGGTGGGGCAGGCATGGTAACAGCCCTCCTACTATGCACTTTCATTGTGGGTTTCATACCATCTAAAGTTGATTTAGACCTCAAACATGCTGACAACAAGCAACAATGTACAGAATGTAAACAGAAAACGGCTAAATCCAGGGATTGCAAAGAACAGGAAGTTTTGTCATTAGAAACCTTACCAAAAAATGTTTCCATCCTTGCACTAGAGATAAAAAAGAAACTATTACAATCCCTAAAAGTAAATATCAAAACTTTGTAGCTGCAGTTAACCAAATTCAGTGGGATGACATTTTACCTTAGTTGACTATGAAAAAGATTATTTCCAAATATTTCTAAAAACACTTGAGAGAACTATCAAAGAATTCACACAAATATATCAAGCACAAACAACACAAAAACACTGTACCCTGGATAAATCCAGACATCATAAAAATCATGAAAGAACGAGATCAAGCCCTAAAACTAATCAAACTAAATCAACTCATGACAGAGGACGTTTCACCATCTGGAGAAATATAGTTATAAGATCACTAAGAAAAGCAAAGGCAGATTTCTTTCTCACTATAATTGAAAAATCAAATGGAAATTCTAAAATAATATGGAACCAGCTGAGAAAAATGACAGGTGATCGCCCCAAAGAACAAAACACTCCAGAAATGAAAATAAATGAACAACTGAACAATCTTCCAGTTGTAGCAGAGGCATTCAATCACTATTTTATTGATTCTGTGGCTATCAAGCTGTTTCACACCTGAGAACGTATACACTCCGTCAATAGACACAAATCAATCAGTTTTCAGTTTAATTACCATCACAGAATCAGAGGTATCACAGACCATTAAATCACTCAGACCATCCAGATGTAAAGATATTTATGATATGGATATGGTGATGCTCAAGGCGCTAAGTACATCAATCTTTCATTGTCCAATATTACACAAATATAGATTACTCAGCTGGGAAACCATGGTCAAATATTCACATCTATGTATTCTGTATAAAATGATTCATGGTTTATCATCCCCTCCTCTAACATCCGAACAGCTGATCACATCAGACCCAGAGGTGCGGCGAGGGGAGATCGTATCATTCCCTTTAGGAAAAGTGTATTTGGCCAAACTGAGTGGAACCATCACCCCCATAACCATCAGAAATCTAAACACATATAGTGCATTTAAGATCCAGTTAAAGAAATGGTTATTATCAGAGCTGTCAACATTAACTTACCTAGAGACCTGCTCTCGCTGCCCACTGCTGGCTTCTTGCCACGTGTGTGTGTGTGTGTGTGTGTGTGTGTGTGTGTGTGTGTGTGTGTGTGTGTGTGTGTGTGTGTGTGTGTGTGTGTGTGTGTGTGTGTCGTGTTTTTGTCTGATGTTCGTTTGATTGTTGGTTTGCTGTGTTTCGATTGTATATTTTAACATAATAGTAATTCTTACTAAATGTATTGTAATTTTTATATTGTTAAGTAAATATGTAATTTGACTCCCTTTTAGGGTGACTTTTGTGACCATCTGTCTAGGGGCTGCAGATGAAAAATAGCCTTTTGGCTAATTCTGGCATATTGACAGAAACGTTTATTAATATGCATTGTCCCTGTAATAAAAATAAATAAATAAAATAAAATAAATCTCTGTAACTGAGATATATTTACAATAATGTAGGCCACTTTTTACTGGTAACATCAGACATTTGGCATTATCAGGACCCACAAATATTCCCCTATTGCATTATTATACATGATATTCAACATTATATATTGTAGTTTAATGTAATTTTAACACTAAACTCTGTATACTTAAAAACAGTCATTTTAATTTTGGGTGAATAATACACAATAAATATTGCCATTATCCATGATACATATTGCTGCATTTTTGTATTGCGATATATTATGACAAGATCTATTGTTGCACCCCTAATAATGGGATATTCCATCAACGGTGGGAATGTTTATGGTGAGCTATGGAGGGAGCGACACTAATGATCTCTGATAAGAGGCCGATTGCTTGACTTTTGCACACACGCACAGCACTGGAATGCAGATGCATGAGATATGACAACACATATTTCACAAGTCAGCACGTCAGCTTATTTTAATATAAGATACTTCCATAGCTGCCAACTTTTGAGTTTTGCTTGGAGTGAGATTTAGGAGGGGGAGGGAGGGGGAGGGGGATGTAAAAAAAATATCTTGCATCACAATAAGTGTATTGTGATTGTCAAAATATTTTAGTAACTAAACTGAATTGTATTAGGTTTAGTGACATGTTACAATGTTTACATGGTACAATTTCTTTTTTTATTATTGACACAAATTTCACGATTTCAGTTCAATTCAATTCTTGTGATTTGATTTAATATTGACTCATTTGGATAAATATTAGGTAGGCCTACACAAGATAGGCGTTCATTTTTCTCAAATAAATTAAAATAAATCTCACCTAGTGCTGTAAACATACAGAGAGCCCTGTCAGCTGGTAGTGTTATTTAAGGTTAAAAATAACTCAAATTAAATATATATATTTTTAAATTATTATAATAACAACTTTATTTAATGATATAAGTAAAAATATAATAAATAAATACTCTCAATAGCTCTTTTTTTTCTAGTCAACTAATGCTCATTAAATGGCTTTCCTGAGGTAGGCTAAATGTTATGTGACATAATTGTTCTCCAGCAGTTTTACCTCTTTCCGCGGATGAAAAACACTGATTGATCGATATTCGGTAAGTTTTACTGTATCTTTCAACATTGTTCGAGTTTATTTACTATTAACGTCAGCTAGTAGAGATGATCGGGTCACGCACATTTAGCGCCAAAACGGTATTTATTGTTTGAATTTCGTAATAAAATGGACAGAATCTGAGAGCTGATTTTTTTAATCATAAGTTCTGCTCCCTCTGTAGTCTGTCGGTCCATGTCCTCTTTGCTGCGATTCTTCTGTGCGTGAGGAAGTGGATGTGTGTCGTGAGAGTGTGTGGAAATCGCGTGAGTCTCAGGGAGAACGCGGGAGAGTTGGCAGAGCTGTACTTTTATTATTATTCCCATTTTAACTGATATCGCCGGTGGGAGATAAACAATAAGAGGGAGAGCCGAAAGCATCGCAGTAAACCCGTGAGAGGGAATGTGAGTTCACTGCAGTGAAGAGCAACATGTTGATCACAGAAATCTGCGTCACGTGTTGTGTTTATGATCGTCATCATAATCATGTTCATAGGGCAGCAGCCTCAGTGATTCCAGAGTGCGCTGTTCTCGTCCATGAAGTTGACTTGGACATTCGATATTCGCATTAGGATCTATTTTTCCCCAGAGTATTTATTGTCTTGTATATTTACTGTCATGAGGTTATTATTTTTTTTTAAAACAACAACAACAAAAAAAACCCATTTATTGTGTATCTGCACTTATGAAGTCTTGCGTAATGTTCCGTGTTGCACCAGTCCTGACTCCTGACTCCTGAAGAAACGCCATCTCGTCCCGATGTTATACAGAGGAATAAGTGCACTTGACTTCTCACGCGTTTCTAACTTCAACAGCATTTGAAGAGAATGAATTACAGTCACAAACCCACTGTTGTGTTCAGGTGTCACGATGCACACCGTTAAGATTTTTTTTTATATTTAACCCTAAATGCATGAACCAAAATATAAAAAAATTGGTTTTCTTCACACACAAAAAATAGATGTCCTATTAATGAAACAATTAAAGGAACTGATGATACACAAATGTTTTAATATATGAAACACGTTTATCTGTTTTCTGCATCTTATTTCTGTCAGAGAACTATGGGAAAATGGAAGCTTGTTCTGTCACAGAATAAAAAAAAATGAAAAAGATCATTTAAAATTATCTCACAATCCTGACAATACTTTATATCACAAAAAAGGTCAGAATTGTGAGATCTCAATTATCTGTTTTTTTTTTATTCCATGGTCGAAACAAGTATGAGGTGCCTTGTTGACTTTTTTGGAGATTTAGTGTGTGTTTTTTTTTGTTTTTTTGCCTAAATTGCTGTCAGTGTCAATGTTTACATATGATTTGACAGTTTATTTTAATAAATATTTTTAAAAAATCAGTGCATCGTACCTGGCACCTACATGAACACTTTTCAGTTGGTTTTATGAATATAAGTCATTCTCTTCAAATGCTATTGAGCTTTATATTTTGCATGAGTGAAAATAAGTCTTTAAATGCTCAAGTTAGAAACGTTACTTTAAAACAATGTCGAATGCAACTTTAGAGACGCTCCCTAAATGAGCATACAGCGGTCTCCCTCCACAGCCATTGTTTTGGCAAAAACTCCCATTGTCCCATTGCAGATGCAGACTTCGGAAGTCTTGAAGGGATTAGAGACTGGGTGAGATCAGGGAATCAGGGAATAATGGGAATGAGCGGTGAGTTTCGGTTCCTCCAGGGCAGCAGAGGGCGCTGTGACCTCATGACCCCCGCGGAAGACCGAGTCCTCGCGGCTGCAACGCTCCGCTGGTGCGTGTTTACTCTATTTATCTGTTTATTATCTCCTAATATGATTGATGTTTTTACCACTTTAGTGCTTTAATGACCGCAAACGAAGCGCTTCATGCACGCTTCTCGCTGTTATTGTACCGGACTGTTTCATTCACAGTTTCAGGAGAAGTCTGGGAGTATCACGTTTAATTTCTCACACATATTAACTTATTAAATCCAGCGACTGAACATAAATGTGTTAAATGAACGAGGCGGTACTGTAGAAGAGACCGGGGCTAGTTGTCACGGACAGATATGAGGATTAAGTCAAAATTAACTTTAGTCCGAATGAATGCGCTTTTGTATTTGTGTGTGCAGTGAATGAGTCTGTTGATGTTTGCACAGTTGCATGTGTTGGGTAATAAGTGAACTTATAACACACTGACATACATTTAGACCAGACTCATTTATGTAACGAAGGTAAATTTTTTACAGAAAGTTTGAACTTTGTTTCTTATGGTAACGTTAAGGGTATTTCCCCCCTAAAAAGTCACGTGACAACCCCAGCTAACAGGGAACGTTTCTAACTACGTTCTGTAAATGCTATGTTAAGATGAAATGTTCTAAAAAATAACATTCTTACAACATTACTGATGTTCTTGTGATTAAGAGAAACCATTCTCAGAACAAAGTATGATGTTTTTACTTGAAAACGTTCTCATAACGTTGAGAGAACTCTTATGTTCTTTGTGGTTGATGAACGTTCTCATAATTTAGACAAAGTTGTTGTTATTGATATTTGCTGTTAACGTTAATTTGCTTAGAATATTACAAATACATGTTCAAAGAATGTTATGTGGGTAAAAAATAAGGGAATGAGGATGTTGTTAACATTATAAACGTAACCTTTTTAAAGAATATTCTAACAGTTTGGAAACATTGCACATCAATGTTGCCACAATTATTTTTTATTTTAGCTGGGATTTAACTTGTAAGTTAATATTCACTAATATTTGACATCTCTTTTTGCAGATGTAATCATGTAAATGTACTTGGCATTATGGTACTTGTCTTTACCCCTGCTGTGGACTAGCATAGCTAGCGCTAGTTAGTGGCAGGTTAAGTCCTCTGCGGACTGGGTTGAACTGGTTTTCGTTGTGTCTGTTAAGTGGCGGCAGGACCGGGGTCACGTGACGACGCTGAAGACTGACGGACACAGAAGCTGCTCACCCGAAGGTCAGACATCTGCACTATTATTATTGTTATTGCACAGAAGAAACAGCACTGCTATCGAAGTCTGCACAAATCATAACCACGATTATTACTGGTCATTATTGTAATTACGATTATTCAACGCGCTTATTGGTGGGTGATATGATATCTAGAGGTCGACCGATATGGGTTTTTTTCAGGCCGATGCCGATGCCGATCTTTTGAAATCCGGGTCGGCCGATGGCCGATTAATGCTGCCGATTTATTTTGGCCGATATTTGGCCGATTATGTGCTTGTTTTTAACCTCTATTTGAAAGATAAAATGTAACACAAATAATTACTTAAGATAGACAAGATTTCTCAACAAAAACATTTAGTGAACACTTGACCAATCTGCACTTGTTGTGACCTTGAGATATGTTTGGTGATTGTACCTGAATGAATTGAAAATTAATTTGCTACATTTCAGATTAATATATTTGTTTTCCTTAATTTTAATTAACAGTAACTTAAACACTTTGCAGTTTGAATGATGTCTTGTATAAAAAAAATGACGGAGTATGTTTTTATGTTTCCACTGTTCGATCGCATCTGCGCCTCACACACACACACACACACACACACACACACATATATAAGTAAACACTTTGCGACTTTAAACACAAGCGACTTTTCGATCGCGCCCACGCCCCTCTCTCCCTCTCCCGAGTCTCCCTCTCCCTCTCTCTCACACACACCATATTCCAGCATTGCAATCTTTACATCGCAGCCTGCTTCAGAGCTAAGGCGGGGCTACAGATTAGGTGTCCCCAAAGAACCCGCGTATCTAACAGGAGTTTCGCATTACATTCATTAATTTGCACGCGAGTTTTATTTATTTTTATACCATGTATTCTCCGTGTAAATTTATACACCGAACCGTGACGCCGTACCGTTTCGGTTCAATACGAATACATGTACCGTTCCCCTAGTCTACAGTGAAATTCAGTCACACATTACACTGTTTGGCCAGCATTTTAAACGCTAAAGTTAACTGCTGACTAGCGTCACGTTTCTAACGTCCGTTTTCAGAGCATCCAAGAGAAGCACAGGCATAACAGTAGCACCGAAATGAAGCACAGAAATCCGCATTGATATTCGGTCCGGTAAATAACGGTCGTTAAGGCACCAGTGCCGTATTAGCACCGGGTCTGTCTGTAGCTACCCAACCCTAGCGACAACGCTAGCAAAGCCAGTCCTTCACTAACCTATGGCCACTTTTTTATTACTTATTTCTCTGCATTGAGTGACAACCCTTTCAAATATAAGACACTCAAACAGAACAAATAAAAGTATCAGATTCTCTGTCTGTAATTGCAAAATTCTTGCTTACTTATTGTGACATGATAGCAACCCTTCTGCTGTGCTAATGCAACCTCAACTACGCTATCAATATCCAAAGTAGCCGAACGTCATGTCGCCTATTCATATTTTCCTCGAAGTTGGCAGTAACATATCAAAAGGTTTTAATTAAATATAAAGGAGTTTTCTCCAAGGAACTTAGCTCCTTCCTTAGGCACTGGATGAGGTCTGCTCACTCTGCTGGAGAATGACTCTAGGCGCAGCGTGCGTCGAACACGTGTTCCACAACAACAACAACACTAGGCTGCCCACAGATGCGCCCGCCTAATAATCGGCTTGATATACTGGATATTGGCTGATGCCGATTGTGTTAAAAAATGCAAAAGAACAGGCGATTAATCATCCGACCGATTAATCGGTCGACCCCTAATGAAATCATATATGATAAGTCTTATTTCATGATAAAAAGGTTAACTAATGTAAGAAAAGGTCCTTAAAATGCAATAAGACAAGTAAACTTTCAGCAATACAATAAGAACAAAGCAACTAATTACAAATCAATACAACGAAATGAAAATATAAATATAGGGTTTTAAGTTTTTCAGGAGATGTGCTAACAGTGGTATTCAGATACAACAAAAACTTTAATCACATGTAAAACAACACTGCATAGTCTTACTGTACACATTACATATATATTAATATTATTATTAATATATTAAAATTAAGTGAGTGATGTTCATTCGTCATGTGTTGTTTAGTTATGATTAATGACGGACGGCAGCAGGTTTATTAGGCTGCTGTCCCTTTAAGAGCTAATGCACAGATCCAATATACTGACACACCAGACATAACTGACTGTTTACTCGAATACTCTCCAAAAATACATTTTGTGTGTACGTGTTTAATGGCGCTTTTCCACTACACAGTACCAGCTCGCCTCGCCTCGCCTCGACTCGGCTCTGTTTGGTTTTCCACTGTGTAAAAATTGTACCTGTACCTGCTTCCAGGTACTTTTTTTCGTACCACCTCCGGCGAGGTTCTGAGCGAGCTGAGGTGATACTAAAATGTGACGTGAAAACACGGCAGACTGCTGATTGGTCAGAGAGAATCGTCACTATTCACTGCGTCATCATTGCACGCGCCAGACGGAGTATCCTGAATAAAAAACAGCAAAAACAAAAACATCCAAAAACAGCATACACTCGATTTCCTCCATTGTCCTGTGTGTGTGGGTAGCGGGTGTGTCTCGCGCGTCTCGCGTAAAAGATTAAGTCACGGCAGTTTCCATAGCGTCGCTATGACGACCAGGTACTATTGTGGAGGTACTATCTGCAATGGAAAATGGAGCGAAAAGCGAGCCGAGCCGAGTAGAGCTGGTACTGGTAATGGAAAAGCGCCATAAGTCAGGTCACCTTTATAAAGCCGCCTGGGGAACAACGTCTCTTTTGCGGCTAAATGCGCTTTTAATAATGCTGTGAAGGAAAAGTGGCACAATAATCACTTTATCTCGATTATCTTGTTTTCATAATCGTCGGAAGCCGAAATCGAAAATCATATACGATTAATCGCACAGCCCTATGTCTTACTCGGATAAAGTCACTATGTAAGGAATTATGAAGTAGTTTTTAAACTTTTTTTTTTTTTAAAGTCGAGTATATTTAATTTGTAATTTGTTATTAATTAATCCCCAAAATGTATTTGTGTTTGTTCCTTTTCCAGCACTATCATGGTGAGAACGTATAAAAGGAAGACGACCCGAGCGAGTACGGCGCCGGAGACCATGCTGAAGGCCGTCCGGCAGGTGCTGGTGTTCAAGAAGACCATCCGAGGAGCCGCGGAGGAGTTCGGGATCAACTACCGCACGCTTGCCCGCTACTGCACCAAGATCCCGCGCGAGGAGGTGGAGGGAAGCGCGGAGCATCCCAGCTGCCCCGTGGGCTTCATCGGCGCCAGACAGGTCTTCAGCGCGGAGCTGGAGGCGGAGCTGGTCTCCTACGTGCTAATGGCGTCCGACGTTTATCACTCGCTCCCGCCGAAGGCCATCCGGAAGCTCGCGTACCAGCTCGCTAAAGGCCAGCAGCTGCAAACGCCCCCGTCGTGGCGGGAGAACAAACAGGCCAGCGCTGACTGGTTCGCCGCGTTTATAAAGCGGCACCCGCTGCTGTCCATCAGGACGCCGGAGCCGGCGAGTCTAGCGGGCGTCTTTAACAAAGAGATGTTTTACGTGAAGCTGAAGGTGCTGATGGAGCGCCACTGCTTCAAGCCCGAGGACATCTGGGTGATGGAGGAAACGGGGATCACGACGGCTCCGAGGCCGGATCGAGTGGTGTCCCGGAGGCAGACGGGATCATCCGTGACGTGTCCCGACCGCGGGCCCCTCGTGAGCGTGGCCGGCACCGTCTCTGCCAGCGGCGCCGTGATCCCGCCCTACTTCGTCTTCCCCCGGGTGCAGTTTCGGGAGCACTTCCTCACAGGCTCGCCCTCGGGGAGCTCCGGCGGCGCGCACATCAGCGGGTGGATGCGGGAGGAGCAGTTCCTACACTTCTTGCAGCATTTGGTGCGGCAGACCGGATGCTCCCCGGATAAACCCTGCCTCCTGCTCATGGACGTCCACGTGTCGCACCTGTCCATCGACGCCCTCAACTTCGCTAAAGCTAACGGCGTGGTCGCGCTGTCCTTCCCGCCGCACCTCGAACGCTCGGTTTGCGGCCCGTTCCAGAAGTGCATCAACGCGGCCATCGACAGCTGGATGCTGGGAAGCCCGGGCAGGAGCGTCACGATCCATCACATCCCGGGGATCGTGGCGACGGCGCTGCCACAGGCCGCCACTGCGGACAACATCACGGCGGGGTTCAAAGCCTGTGGGATTTTCCCGCTCAACTCGAACGCTTCCGGACAGCAGGACTTCGTTACGGACTGTCCGGCCGCTCCGGCGTCCAATGGCTCGGATTCGACCCGGGATCCTCCCGATCCCTCGTGTCCGTCAGCTAAACCCGCACTGGAGACGGACGGCTGTCGACTCGACTGGCTTGCCTGCGATTAGTCCTCGGATTAAAGACAGAAGCGGGACCTTGATCTCGAACATTAACTCCACTTCTCACACACTCTGCCGTCTTTTTATACCGTTTCCTTCAATCCTTTTTGTTACTTTTCCTGTTTCATGAACTGCTCTTGATTCTCTGCTGTATTACGGTGTAAATTATTGCTGATAGGAATTAAATGACAGATTTTACATGCATACATTGTGGAAGATTACTTTCTTGTTACTCTAGATAGTGTTCTTCTCTAGTTAGCTGCGGTTGTGACAACATGCCCCACTGTAGGTCAGACGTTTGGAATGATTAAGATTTGTTAATGTTTCTGAGAGAGTCTCTTCTGCTCATTTATTTGATCAGAAATACAGTAAAACAGTGTAATATTATTCTGTGATATTTTCTATGTGAATATATAGTGAAGTGTAATTTATTCCTGTGATCAAAGCTGAATGTTCAGCATCATTACTCCAGTCTTCAGTGTCACATGATCCTTCACAAATCATTCTAATATGATGAGTTGATGCTCAAGAAGCATTTATAGAATTTTTATTATCAGTGTTGAAAACAGTTCATATTTTTGTGGAAACGGTGATGCATTTTATTTTTCACGATTCTTCATAGAATAGAAAGTTCAAAAGTACAGCATTTATTTGAAATATAAAGTCATTTTATTTATTATCAGATCATTTCTGCTCTCATTTTGAGTTTGTGTGTTGTAATGATGATGATGTTTGTCTTCAGATGTGCAGATGGATGTGATCTGCTGTAAATCAGTAGGGACGGATCTGTCCATGCTGGACATTGAGGACCTCATCACTGAGATCTGTCAGCTGAAGAAAGAGGTGTCGTCACTGGAGGCGAAGCTGAGAGACAGAGGAGAACACCCCAGCGGAGAGGTTTGAGCAGCTCAGTCTTAACCCTTAATATCAGCAGGTCGTTGTTTATCTGTGTTGATCTATGATGTGTTTGTCAGCATCTGGAGGAGGTTTCAGTGTGTGTGACTGATGGGACAGAAGCTCAGGATTCAGTCTGGAGATCCAGAGACACACAGGACTCAGAGCTCAGCCTCACTTTACTGTGTTACACTGATGCTCAGGATCATGGGTCCGCTGATCAAACCTCTGACTGTAACGCTGGAGAACAGCAGATGAAGATGTGCTCCGTCAAACTGGAGGACTGCAGGAACATGATCCAGAGACGAGGAGGAGAAGCCACAGCAGAGGAACAACAGCAGAGCCAGGAGGAGGAGGAGGAGGAGGAGGATGAGGATGAGGAGGATGATGATGAGTTTCCTCCTGCTGGTGTGTTTCTTCCTTTCTTTCTACCTTTTGTTGCTTTTCCTGACACTTGAATGCCCTTCGTTGGACGTGGAGCTGAACCTCTGTTAGTGATGGGATTAGTGAATAATTTTGAACAAATCTTTAATTTGACTCATACAGTGCTTAGCATAAGTGAACACACCCATGCTAAAGGGCAACTGGAAATTGACCTAAATGCCATAATCCGTAATGAATAATGTTTCGTAAATAAATAAATGTTCTTCCTTAACATACAAGGGTGCATTAGTCAGGACACCCCTATGTTGAGACAGGCAGATTTTTATTTTTAAAGGCCAGTTATTTCATGGATCCAGGATACTATGCATCCGGATAAAGTTCTTTTGGCCTTTGGAATTAAAATATCCCCACATCATCACATTCAGGGGTTTTCCTGGCTCAAAACCAGGCGGAGGTGGTAAAAGCCCCATCAAATTAGTATTTTTCGTAGACCATCATATAGCCGACTGTGTTTCCCACAGTATTTTAGTGGGTGGACCTCGGTACCTTTCGGGGGGTCGGGGGTCATGCACCCCCGGAAGGACATTTAGTACATTTTAAAGATATATTCATTAATCTGGTGCACTTTGAGTCTGGTTACTAACCTGACTTAAATAATGAAAACATTAAGAAAACTTTTCAAAACTTCACAGCTAACTAAGAAAATGACCTTTCATGTAGTGTGCCTTTTTATATATATAATGACCACTAGAAGGAGCTCTAGGCATGTTTTCCTTGATTGCTTTTCCCTGAAGAGAAATGCGTTGTTGAAAACGACAGTAAGAATGGCGCTCGCTCGTTGAGTTTCACTGTGAAACGAGAGTTCAGTATCAACTACACAGTGCACAACCAGAAGCAGAACATCTCAGCCTCCGGTTTCTCATCTTATAAAACCTCTTCATGCATTCTCTGTAGTCCGAGGCCTCCTGATCTGGTCCATCGATGGCAACTGTGCAACACACATCCCAGTGCCTCTTCTTTAGTCTGTTGTGTCTTTTAACCTTAAAAAAAAAAAAAACCCATTAGAACATTAAGAAACTTAGTGTTTATCTTGACAAATCAACACATGATTTGTCATACATGGGATTTTGTGAGACTGTGTTTGGTGGACGTTATCAAATACATCTTAAGATAAATGTATTAATCTGGTGCGTTGTGAGAGTTGAACACTAAGATCTCCATCTCATGTTCAGTGTGCAAATTAAACACAGAAAAGTGCACTGACTTTACCTGAACTCTAGAGGAAACTAAACCCTCTCTTTAGTTATGATTTAGTGTTTTAGTCTACATTACATTCACACTGGTGTTTTAGGAAGTAGAAAATAATAATAATAATTTAATATTATTATTCCTATGTCAATAATAGCCATATATTGTAAAACAAATGCACTGTAAAATAAATGAAAATTACTTTTTCATAGGTATATTATCTAATGCTACAGTAGGGAAATTACAATACTTTTGCCCTACTGTGAACCCCTGCAAGAGATAAACCCTTGAGCTTTTGACGGAAACCAGTTGAGTGTTTTATTTTGGGGGAAAATGTCCATTTCTGTGAATAGCTCTAATAATAAAAGTCCTGGAGCCGCGTTCCGACTCCAGTTTTTCTCCCTAAAGGAATTAAAAATGATCACTTTAACAATCTCATCAAATACCTAAACTAAAGGTAAAAGCAAAAGAGGCAACTCACCAATCATCACTGCGGCTCCGTCACTGGAGTACGAGGCTAGCTCGTTGGCCCCAAAAAACTATATGAAAACTATATTTTCAGTCCAAGTAATTTTAATTAGAATATTCACATCAATTTTATTTAATTGTATGAAGTAATCATGTTATTCATAACATCAGTAACGTGAATTATTACTTTGTAACTGCTTGTAATCCTCAGCTTGTGTCTGCACCTGCACTCATTCTTATCCTCCTCGCTTAAAGTAATCGCTGATTCTACCAGAAGCCATATCTGCAAAGCTGAAAACATCAAACTAATGGGTTGTAACATTAATTTAGGGAACCTTTTTAAGAAATTAAACATACTTGGATGGAAAATAAACAGTTTACCTGAAAGTTCCCCAATTCACAAAAAGACAATGTCCTTTAGCATTCACTATTGTTTTGGTAATCTGTCTCTGCTATCAGTAACTGTAATGTGATTACTGATGAAATTATACTATAATTTTTACATTTTCATTGATGAAATAAAGCAAAAATAGTCTAAATTGACTATTGTGCCTAAATATTCCACACAAGTGGGTCTCGGAGTGTGCAGTCAAAGAAACAACAACAAATTCTGTTTTTCTGATGCAAGACTTTTATTTTGAAGGATGTGCGTAAAAGCGGTTGAGTTTTCTGTCAGAGGCCACTCTTTAGGAGCCGACCCCTCATCACTCTGAGAGTCTTACTGTCTGCTGTCAGATGAGATGCTGTCAGGCTACGTCAGTGTCATTATGCTAACGTTATTCAACTTTCCTGTCCTGTCAGACGTCACTGTGCTCGTAGACACACCCTGTTTATCACTTGAATGTAAATAAAGCGCAAAAGAAACTACGATCACGCAGCGTACATTAGTAAGCCATGAAGTTACAAAACAGTACTAGTAAATTACGTGACTGCTACTTGTGATAGCATTATTCATTCACAAAGAAAACTGGTGTCCTTAAAGGTTGGAGTTTTCCTCATTTTTTTAATTAAGGCATTAAGATCAATTTCCAAAAGATGATTGTTTTATTCCTCTTTTTAGTCCACTTTAGCATGGGTGTGTTCTCTTATGCTAAGCACTGTAGGTTCAGTACCGGAGAGAGAAATCATAAGCTCATCGAGTCTTCGGGTCTGAGTCTTTTGTCATGTGACGTGATGTGACAGCGCTGGAGTCTGGACACATAAATGAGTTAATAATTCCCAAACGTTCTCATAAACAAGTGCGTAGTCAGTTATTTTAACAGTTGCATGCTGCGTTTTTGGTCTCAAATTATAGCTTTTTTATTTCTCTCAATTTATAATTTTTTGAATTTCTGTCATGATGGTTGTTTTCCATATGAATGTATGAATGTGATACTGTATGAGTTGGTAATGCTTTAAACTTTATCTATGATCACTTTGATAAGGATACCTATATATAGCCTAATAACAACATGCAGTTACGTGACATAAAACCGAGCGACTCGAACCCGAAGACCCTGGAGATGAACTAATCACGTCTGTATCCGGCACTACAGACTGCAGTTCATGAGGATCACGGGATGAACGAACGACTCCGATCGGGAGGCGAGACCCAGAGAAATGAATTAGTCGTTTCTGTTTCTCATAATTTGGCCCTTTTCCTTGCATTGCAATATTTTGTTATTCTAAATGCGATCCACATTTGATGTGTTTGGGGAATTTGGCTGTTTTAAATACATTCTGCTAAAATGAACGAAATGACCCGGAAAAAGATTCGTTCATTTTGATGAACGAGATTCAAAGATCCGAGTCAGTAAAATGATCCGAACTTCCCATCAGCATAACCCGATCTTTAAGAGCTCCAGGTTTGCTGTCCCTGTTTGTAGGACTGCATGATTTGGCCAAAAATAGATTATTAATAATAAAATAGATTATTTTCATATATTATGGTAATGAATATTGGTAACACTTTAAAACAAGAACTCGTTTGTTAAGGAATAAACATGAACTAACAAGAAGCAATATATTTTTACAACATTTATTAACCTTTTGTTAATGTAAAAATTTTAATAAATAAAAAAAATGTATCTTTAAATTAGCATAAATAAAAGCTGTATAAATTATAGTTCATGTTAACTATTGTAGTTAACTAATGTTAACAAATGCAACCGAATTGGAAAGTGCTACTGTATTATTAAGTCATGACATATTTAGCGGTTGTAATAATGCTATAAAAGTACATTATAAATGTGGTGAAATAGGTGGCATGTGCCGGCATGAGTCCGTTTAATTAACTTACAGGCTTTACAATTAATAATATCACGATCGATACCCACAGATTAAGAGTTCATACCCTTGTTTTAGTAAATCATGGCCATTTTGTAATCATGTTTCCATTGTTTTTTAGACAGTGTGTCCACAGTTTACCAAAACAAGGGAACAAATTACGTCATGGGAATGAATTCTTAATTCATGGCCACAATATATAGTTTTTTAGCCTAAAATATACAGAATTTATATGTGATTCCTGGCGGATACATTATATTTTAAAGTTTGAAATTGTATTGCCATGTTATTCCCTTCAGATGAGAATGGAGGTTCATCTTCTGAATCGAGAGATCAGCCGACGGACAAGAGTTTCTCCTGCGGGAAAACCATGAGCTCACGGGGACATCTAGCGAGACAGGAGAGAAGACACGCCGAACTGAAGGACTGTACGAGACGCAGCTGTCCCTCCTCAGAGGAGCGGAGGCTCCGTGTTAAACAGCACCAGGAGTTTCGCTGCCAGCCGTGTGGGAAGCTGTTTCCCGTCCCTTCAGGTCTGAAAGTTCACATGAAGACGCACACCGGAGAGAGGCCGTTCCACTGCGGCGAGTGCGACAAGTGTTTCAGATCCAAAGGGAATCTTGATGCTCACAGGCGAATCCACACGGGGGAAAAGCCATATCAGTGCCCTCACTGCGAGAAGAGCTTCCGTCACAAACCCCATCTGATGAAGCATGTGCGCGTGCACACCGGGGAGAGGCCGTTCCAGTGCAGCGAGTGTGGGAAAACCTTCACCAACTCCAGCTGTCTGCAGACACACCACAGAACACACACCGAGGAGAGGCCGTTCCACTGCGGCGAGTGCGACAAGTGTTTCAGATCCAAAGGGAATCTTGATGCTCACAAGCGAATCCACACGGGGGAAAAGCCGTATCAGTGCCCTCACTGCGGGAAGAGCTTCCGTCACAAGCCCCATCTGATGAAGCATGTGCGCACACACACCGGGGAGAGGCCGTTCCAGTGCAGCGAGTGTGGGAAAACCTTCACCAACTCCAGCTGTCTGCAGACACACCACAGAACACACACCGAGGAGAGGCCGTTCCAGTGCACACACTGCGAGAAGAGCTTCCGACAGCGCTCTCATCTGACGTGCCATGAGCGGATTCACACCGGAGAGAGGCCGTACCTGTGCTCCTCCTGCGGGAAGAGCTTCTCCGACCCGCGCCATTACCGGATCCACCAGCAGCTGCACACGGGGGAAAAGCCTCACGACTGCTGCGTCTGCGGGAAGAGCTTCAGCCAGAGCTCACACTTACTGAAGCACCAGAGGATCCACACGGGAGAGAGACCGTACAAGTGCTGTCTCTGCGAGAAGAGCTTCGCTCGATCCGATGTGCTGAAGGTCCACAAGCGAGTCCACACGGGAGAGAGACCCTACCAGTGCTCCGTCTGCGGAGAGAGCTTCGCTTATTTAGGGGTTTTCCAGAGCCATCAGAAGAAACACGCTGAAGAGCTTCCCTGAAATCAGCTTCTACAAACTCACTGTTTATCCGGCTATCAACATCCGGCATGCTGGGAATCAGGCTCGTTCAGCCCTGAGGATTTGAAGTTGATGTTTTAATGACTAACATTGTTGTTTTAGTTTTCTGAATGTAACTTTACTAAGCAACATGGAAACACACAGTTAATTAAAATATACTATCATACACTAAAAAAAGCAAGACTTTGAAATGAATATACTTCTGTCAGCCCAGTTATTCCTTTAAAAACACCTTGTAAATGTTTATTGTTGGTAGATCCTCATGTTAAGGAAAATGTTAAAATGTTATTTTTTTCTCAGTTTTCTCCCAGGGATGACGAATAATAAAATATTATGTTTGATTTGTTTTAATGCACTCGCTAACATTAAAAACACAAGTTTTTAATATAAGTTTTTATAAGTTTAACTATTTTATAATGTAATCATTTCACAGTTAATCTCCAAATTAATGTAGAAATAACTTAAAGACGGTATATTTTAAATACTTGGATGAAGGCCAGGATCACTGATACTAATAGAGCTACTGTCTTGATTAATCCCCCCTCCCATTTTAAACATTATAGTCATTCAGTATTACAGTGTAATTGAAAGCTATCAGGTTTTTTGACATTTATTATGCTTCAACAATATAACAACTTTTAATTTAAGTGAACTTAAAACAATCCTCACATAAACCCAAAATAAATGTCATATAACTTAAAATTAATTTGCATAGTTACAAAATTAATTGATTGGGATTTATTGAGTCATTTGCATAGAATTAAGGCGACAAATCTAGTGAATGTGTGTTTTCTAATCGGGCACTGAATAGAGTCCCTCATTAAAGGTCCTTCAGCGGCTCTGCAGCTCAGAGTTCAACTTCTAGGTGTGTTCTGATAAGACGTTAAAGAAGAGAGGATAATATATCACGGTAAGTTCAGTCAGTCGTTTAATATCGTGTCATGTTGTTATATGTGTTTATAAGATCATATGAAACGCTACTATCAATCTGAAATGAACAAAAACGTTAACCCCCATAAAAAGAATTGGATAGTGAAAGTCAAAAGTGAAAATAAAAGGATCAATTTGATATCCGTCTCTGTTGATCTATGAACATCTGAAAAAAGTCATTAAAGAGACGTTATAAAGTGATATTCCATCTCTCTGAAACATGATTTGACATCAGAATGTCAGGGATTTTCTAATCGAAATTATGTAGCCTAAAAGTTACAAAACCGTTATGTAGCCTATTTCCAGTGGGGATTTCTTTAAGACTGCAAGGGAAGCTCGGCTTCCCGTATAATGTCAAAAAATTAATGGTCAAATATGTAGCCTACTTTTGTATTAACATTTTATTGACTGAAAATGCTTTAAGAAAAACGTTCATCTCAAAGACGAGTTCGTTCAGAATCAGTTACATAAAGCAGGTCGGCTGACTCGATCTCCTTCTCATTGACGCAGCGTCAGTTCATTTCCCTGTTGAAGCCTAGCGTCAGTGACTTCAGTGGAGCTGCTCTGAACAGTTTCTTTCTGTGCTTCGAAACTCATTAGTCATTAATGCAAAATGACCTGTCAGTCCGCATCTGTAGCAGGATTTGTTTGAATCAGCACTACCTTTTACTACATTGCATTCGTTTTCTCTGATCTCTCACTCCTTTTCTGGACAGTGGACACCAGACTCACGGTCTCTTTCACTTCCGTCTCTGGAGAAATGTGCAACAGTTCAACACGTTCGCACTGCGCTGCGATTTCTAGAGTGCGAGCAAGTGTCAAAGCCGTTCCTTCCTCCAGCAATTTTCTACGCACATACTCAGAACAGCATCCCTTATTTGATTGTCTTTATCAGCTCCAAAATCACTATCTTTTGCCGCTTGCCTTTAAACACGTGGTAAACTGTTGCACGGTCTCCCGGTTTCTGCTTTAGCTGATAAAACGTCTGTCTTGCAAACGCCATTTTTACCTGAGGCACAAAGTATGCGTTCAGTGTTGGCCCTCCTCTGTCACCGAGTGAATGTTGTTACTAGTAGAAATCTAATTCCTGATATCAATAACTACCATTTTAACTAGTGAAAATTGAATTGTTGATATCAAGGATTCATATCCTGGAAATGAATAAAAGTCAGTCAGGATCAAACCCTTTCCATCGGCAAAAAGTTCAAATGCATTTAACCGTCTTGTCCACCGCGGACCCAACGTGGCTGGATCACTGTAGCAGTCGAACTTGGCAACAGTACCGTCCATCTTTAACGCGCGCCGCCTATCTCCACTTTTCAGTTAACTGAGATAAAATAGTCTTGTGACGCACATCTAACTCTCTTTCAGATTTAACTAACGAGTGAGTCCTTGTTCCAACATCCTCGTCGCCAATGTTGTAACCTTTCTAGATATTTCGGATCGAACCACACAGACACCAGATTTAACTTCATCCGTCCTTTATCTCCACTTTGTACGTAATGACGTTGATGACGTCACCTCAATACACAACAACACCCATTCCTGTGTGCACACTTGCCACAATAGCAGGGATCTGGCAAACCTTCAGATTTTGAGATTACAATCTCAGGGACTAATAAACTGTCCTTTCTTACAAAACCATCAGCATCTACATTTAAGATGGAGGTGGCGTCTGTAAATGGTGCTTGGACCCAGAGCTTCTGTTGATAATAGGCTCTTTATATATGTTTTCTTGCATTAGTTGAGGTGCAAGCGGTCTTCTCAAAGTCCATCTTAAGGGCATTACTATCGAACGCAGCAATGCGCAGGTCGTCAAATGTCTCCATGTCCGTTGATGGTTTGAGACATTTGACCAAGAATGTTTCCGCCATTTGTATTGCACAACTAAAAGTTGCAAACAAAAGTTGCCTTAAGGATGGCATGTCACTTTTCAATTTTTTTAACCCCCATAATCCACAGATAAATTGAAATTAATTAATTAAAGCTTATCTCACCATGTTTCCCGCTGTAGCCCAGTCCAATGAAGTAATATCTATGTGACACTGGATGGATAAGTTGTTCTCTCACTCTCTCCCGATCTTTTGAAATTTTGTAAGATAAGGTTTCAAATATGAGTAATTGGTACCAACTTATCTGTTCTTTGTGAGGTATAACTTCATGACATGAAGACACTGTAACTTCATCAACTTGTCTGAGACTATGTGATCTACATAGTTGTGATGTACTGGTGATGACATTTTCCCCATTAAAAAAAAAAAAAAAAAACCAAAACATTAGCAGCTAGCTAGCTAACAAACTGTAGTTAGATAGATACAATACACACCAAATTAAATATTAAACCGATACAAATGACCTGCATACAAATCTTACCCAGGACCTCTACTACATTGGATAAATGCTGCGATTATGTCCCGCCCGCGGATGCTCGGCGTCTCTGGAGTGAATGAGGAGTGGGCTGGCCTGGACTCCGGCTTCTGCGTGATGATTGGAGGATCTGTCGAAAGGCTGCGTCTCCTTTTGATTGACAGCGATTTCATACAATAAAAAGTCGCTGCCGCGGAATCTGTTCGAGCTCAGTCCCATCGCGGATATTGAAAGTATAGTCGAAAGACAAACTGCTGCAACCTATTTCTTGGTATTTGCTTGTCGAAATTGCTAGCCAATTTTCATAATACATTTCACACAATTATACATTTATACCTTTATTATATTAGTACATTTATACAATTATACCTAGCTCTGCTGGCCATTGAGAGGACACTGGTCAAGTCACTGGAAAAGACGCCTAGTTGTACAACAGGGTCACAGAGCATTTTCTTGAAAAGGAACGTAGAATTTACGTATAAATAAATGGAAAATTTTTGTGATGTAGGCCGAAAATGAGCTTGCCCTCTTTGAAAGACCAGCAGCCGCCACTGATTTCCACTAAGGCTATGTTTAGGTGAACTAACTAGTCTGTTAAATTAGAAGATAAATATAATTGAGTCCATTTATGATTTAAATGATCAATTCGTTGTGTTATTTATGTTAGCAGGGAACATGTGCTGAAATGAACAGCTTGAATCCACTGTAAATCACTTCAAATTAAAGCATCTGCTAAATGTAATATTAATGTAATTCTCTCAGTGTTTCCATAAAGGGAAGATGTCAGTCAGATCTTCATCTCCAGAACCCAGCTGTGTGTCTATGAAGAGCAATCAATCCATGGATCCTCCTCTTAAATTCAGCGATGAACCAGTGACCTCTGACCCCAGGTGAGACACCGTCTAGTACTGGAAACAATACACAGACTTATACAACATCACAGATCATCTGAAATAATTATTTACTTATGGCGCTTTTCCACTGCATGGTACGATACGGTACGGCTCGCTTTAAATGGTACCTGGTCTGTTGAGGTTCCAAACGTACCGTACCGATACTAAAATGTGATGTGAAAACACTGCAGATCATTGATTGGTCAGACAGAATCGTCACTACCAGCGTCATTGTATTTACGACACGAGACACTAAACCCGCTAGATTTAAATAGCCACATTTAAAAACATCCACATGCCGAGAATCAGGAACACCATCCACTCGATAGGCTCCATTGTTCCTGTGTTGTGCGTTTGAAATGTGGCACGTTTATGATGATGTCTTGGCAGTAGAGGCGGCGCAACTATAACGATCAGTCCCACACACTTTGAAGCGGTACTAACTGCAGTGGAAAAGCAAACGAGCTAAAGCGAACCGAACCGAACCGTGCCGTACCAATTCGAGTCGTACCACGCAGTGGAAAAGCGAAGCGAGCCAAACCATTCCGCGCCGAGTCGAACCGTACCGAGCCGTACCATGCAGTGGAAAAGCGCCATTACAGTGTAAAGATGTATACAAATTATTATATCTTAGTAACTCCAGCAGAGGGAGTCAGAGATCTTCATCTCCAGAACCCAGCTGTGTGTCTATGAAGAGCAATCAATCCATGGATCCTCCTCTTAAATTCAGTGATGAACCAGTGACCTCTGACCCCAGGTGAGACACCGTCCAGTACTGGAAACAATACACAGACTTATACAACATCACAGATCATCTGAAATAATGATCTTACTTACAGTGTAAAGATGTATACAAATTATTATATCTTAGTATCTCCAGCAGAGGGAGTCAGAGATCTTCATCTCCAGAACCCAGCTGTGTGTCGATGAAGAGCAATCAATCCATGGATCCTCCTCTTAAATTCAGCGATGAACCAGTGACCTCTGACCCCAGGTGAGGATAAATGTGGGTGATTAAACTGCTCTATGAGAGTAAAAAAAAACCCCACTGAATGCAGACAGATAGTAATCATTTTATTACTCCAGGGCCCAGTTTTTCAAAAGTAATCCAGTGGGATTTCGGATCACGGATTGGATCAAATCTTGGAAATGGGTTTTACAAAAACAAAAGAGGGATTCTGAACTAAGATCAGAGCATGTAATCCGATCTTACATTTGATCTGGATCAAACCTGCCCTTTGGGTTTTTCAAAACTTTGAACTCTGTTTGGGATCTATTTGATCTAAAAAAAAAACAGGATTATCCTGATCCCATCAGAAGGGTGGAATCAGTTGTGGTTTTTCGAACCAAATAAATCAGAGAGTTTTTTTTTTAAGTGATTGATCACAAAATTAATGTTTACTGATGATAAATACATTTCTTCATATTTGAAGCATATATGAAGCATGTCACATCTAATGAGATATGGTAAACAAAACAAACAAAAAAAAATCATCCGATTTATCCTTATCATATGATCGTGGTTGTATCTCTCTATTAGTGTTACTCGATCTTAGTGCTGCATTTGATACTATTGACCACAACATTCTTTTAAATAGACTCGAAAATTATGTTGACATTAGTGGAACTGCATTAGCATGGTTTAAATCATACTTATCTCTGACCATTATCAGTTTGTAGCAGTAAATGAAGAGATTCATTGCTTTCAATGAAAAATGCGCAACAGTTAGTTAATGCATTCATGACCTCAAGGCTAGATTATTGTAATGCTATCATGGGTGGTTGCCCTGCACGCTTAATAAACAAACTACAGCTGGTCCAAAACGCAGCAGCTCGACTTCGTACCAGAACCAGGTAGTATGACCATATTAGCCTCGTTCTGTCAACACTGCATTGGCTCTAGGGCTGTCACTTTTTATTCGATATTCGAATATGCCTTCGAACATGACGTGAAATATCCGAAATCAAATTATAAATAAACTATCCGGTTTTTAAAGTGCCATGTTTTGCGCATTTTTTACAGTCTATGATTAGATCGTTTGTTTTTTATTTTATTGTTTGACATCTCATCCATTAGCAGGCGCTCTAAACGTATTGTAGCGTAGGCCCATGACCAAATCAAGCGAATAATAGCCAAATAAAATATGCGAATAAAAGCGAATAGATGCGTGTCAGGATGGAGTTCTCTTTCGGGCTTGAACAAACCATAACATAAATTATGCCAAATGTCCGTTTTGTCGAGTGTCCTCATAAGAGCAGTCTTAAATTATTTAAATAAAGTCTTAAATGAATGTAGAGATTTGTGAGATAATGGGACGTGTGTCAGATCGCGTCTCTGTCCGTAGCGGCTAGTAGGGCTGGGCTGGGCGATATGGCCTAAAAAAAAAATCCCCGATTTTTTCACAAAAAATTCGATTTACGATTTAAATCGATTTATTTTTCTTCCCTTAGCCTACTTAAAATCAATCTGCAGATGACAAAGAAATTGTTCAAAACAAGTTTTAACTTTATTTTGTTTTGATTTTCCCTTCTGGGATTTGATCTGGATTTCCCCCTTGGGGTTAAAGTTCAATCAGAAACAACAAGCCAAAAAGACATGATGGCAGGCCCTGCCTTTGTAAACAGTGAAAATGTAACATAACATAACGTAACATAACATGAAATGGGTGGATTGGGATTGGGGTGGAACGTAAAAAAAAAAAAAAGTACATCACAATAAAGTGTATTGTGATTGTCAAAACATTTGGTAACTAAACAGAATTTTTAGTGTTTAGTGACAACACAATGTTTACATGGTACAATGACTGGTATGCTACTGTTTTTATTATTGCTTTCACAATTTTAATTAAATTCTTGTGATTTGATTCTGATCTTGATTCAATATTGATTCCTTTGGATAAATACTAGGTACAGTAGATACACGTTAATTTAAAGCCCTGTCAGATGGTATTATTATTAAAGGTTAAAAATAACATCTCAAATAAAAAATAATGCGTTTTTTTATAACAGCATTATAATATTTTAATGATATAGGTAAAAATATAATAAATATGTAATATAGGCTAGTTATCATATTTGGCGAAAAACTCCTCTCTACAGCAATTATTTTAAATGTCCAACTAACGTGCTATGGTCATTAAATGGCTTTCCAGAGGTAAATGTAGGCTAATGTTACGTGACATATTGTTCTCCAGCTGTTATTATAGACCTCTTTCCGCCGTTGAAAAACACTGATCGATCGATCGATTTTATTTCATTTCGGTAATTTGAACTGTAACGTTATCTTTCAAATTACCTACTGATCATTCGTGTTTATTTAGCCTATAATTAACTAGTAAGTTAGTAAAGAGTAACAGATGATCGGTTCACGTGTTTGAACTCTGTCAGCGATCTGTCAAGCGCCAAAACGGTGTTTATTGTTTGAATTTCGTAATTAAATCGACAGAATCTGAGAGCTGAGAATTTGTTTCATTGCAATAGTAACCTACTTCTCGGTCTTGTCTGTCGGGGTCAGTGTCCTCTTTGCTTCGCGATTTTTCTCTGCGTGAGAAAATGGATGTGTGAAGTAGTGAGAGAGCGTGTAAAAAGTGACGATTGCGTGAGTCTCACGGTGAATTCGGAGAGTTTTTTGGCGGGTGTGCTTGTGCTGCCGCGGTCTAGTTCATTTGCCATATTGTTTGTATCTCTATGGCAAACGCGCGGGGGGAGGAATGAGCCCGTTCGGAGCTGCGGGAGCCCAGAGGGGAGCGTCGGCAAATGTTAAAGAGAAAACCGATTTTCATTAAAAAAAAATCGACGTAAGCTACACATTCGAATTAATCGATAAAATCGATTTATCGCCCAGCCCTAGCGGCTAGTCTTAAAGGTCCCATTCCATGGATAATTTTATTATTTTATAATGTTTCCTGGGGTGCCCTTATAATGTTAGTATGTTTTTTAGATCAATTTTTTTTTATAATTTAGAAATAAAAGGCATTTTTCCTAGCCTGATTTCATCACCTGATTTGAACACTCTGTTTGAAGGGGCGTGTCTGCTGTGAGACTTCAATGTAAACGCCCTCTGCTGTGATTGGCTGACATGCTTGCATATGAAATGTCTGGCATTACATGTGGAACTATCTGGAAAGCTTTTACTATTACAGCTATTATACGTTTTTACTATTACAGCTATCTGGATTAACGAATCGTGAGAAGTTTTTTAAGCATTTAGATCTATTCCCATCACATAAAAGGTTGCAGTGATGAGCATTGAGCAGATGACAGTCTGTTGATCGCGTGAAAAAAGATCTTATCATTGCAACGCAGTTTCTGCACTCACTAATGATTTCACCAATGCAAACATGAGGTATATAAATACAGTAACTGTGCGTTCACACCGCCGCCGACTTGAGCTTCCAAAGTTACCGGAAGTCATTCATTTTCAATGGAAGCTGGCTTCTCTCAGCTGCAAGGAGCGTCAAATCCATCGGCGTCGCGTTTTGGGCGTTTTGAGCGTTTTGAGCGTCAACCAGAAAGTTGAAAGTATCTCAACTTTATGGTAATGAGCTATGACGCGTTTCAGCGGCAAGCAGCGGCAAACGCCAGCAACCAATCGGAATATAGACGTCCTTCGCGCTGGCTGATTCCGGAGAAACATACGATGTAAACTTTCGTTCCTACCAAAACATTAGTTCCGAGAAAATGGAGGAGAAACTGATAATCGTTGTTGCTGGGTTTCCTATCATTTATGATATGACGTTATTTTCATATAGGGACCAGTTACAAAACAGAGAGAGCCCCGGCCGCGCGCGCGCACTCACCTTCACCGTCTTCAAACAATACGTCTTGCTCTCTCTCCCTCGCGCATATTAATCAAAATATTTTTTTTCCCGACCAAATCGGTTATAAAAATGCTGTCATTATAAAAGGTTCCTAGTATCAATGTATTGCTTGTTTTTTTTTCTTTTTACATTTCATGGTGTGACACAGACTTCAGAGCGGCCAAAGCGTCAACAAGCTTCCCCGTACTTTTTTGACAAGCGTCCTTGACTGGGCGGCCAGAGCTTCTTTGCAGCTCAAGTCGGCGGCGGTGTGAACGTACAGTAAGAGATTCGTTGTGCAGTGTAACAGCGTCATTGATTTCATAACGAGTTTTGGCAAGTGTCCAGATAAACTCGCGCTGTGTGATTGACAGCTTGGGCGATTGGAAAGGGATTGTTCTTTGATCGCTATCTGTATATTAATCACAGTTTAAGTAAGATTATTTTCATCCTACTAAGAGAAACGATGTGAAGTTGATCGCTACTTCCATAGTAAATCACTACTTACCGCTTGCTGGAATATAGCTGAAATTGCCCCCTTCGTCAGTATGAAACGCTGAGAGAAGTCTGCTTGATATTATCCCAGGTTAGAAAAACAGTCCGTGGTGAAATGGACAGAGCAAACTAACAACTTCGAATTAAACTTTTGCGGTATCCGATTATAGATAAACATCAACCACGTCTGTCGTTCGCCATCAATACGCCTGTATTCCTGTGGGCGGAGGTTAGTCAAAAAACGGTTCTAGTGATGTCATTAAAGAAGGAAGTAGAGGGGTGTAGTCCAATCCAGCCGTTTTTTGTAGGCGACTTCTGTTAAATAAAATATCTCGCTTGGCATTGAACTTTGAGCTTTATAATTTTACAGATACTGTATTATTTATACTCTAACAACAACTTTACACACTAACTAAAGTTTGAAACATGGGATCACGAAGAATGGGACCTTTAAAGTGTCATTAATGTTAATCAAAGAACAAAGGTAAGAGAGTAAATTACTAACTTAGACCTGGCGCCAAGAGGATTATTATACCGGTAGCCTAATCATGAATGCACTCCGCTATCTTTTAACACATCTCTGGCGAACGGCTTTTTCAGCCGATCAGATGGTGGACCTGCACCTAGACACGACCACAACTCATGATGTAGTCATCCGGGCCGTATCCAGATCAGATCGAGGACCTGCGCCTAGACACGACCACAGCGCATGATGTAGTCAGCCAGATCCGGACCGTATCCAGATCAGATGGTGGACCTGCGCCTTGACACGACCACAACACATGATGTAGTCAGCCGTATCCGGGCCGTATCCAGATCAGATGGAGGACCTGCGCCTAGACACGACCACAACACATGATGTAGTCAGCCGGATCCGGGCCGTATCCAGATCAGATGGTGGACCTGCACCTAGACACGACCACAACTCATGATGTAGTCAGCCGGATCCGGGCCGTATCCAGATCAGAGGGTGGACCTGCACCTTGACACAACCACAACTCATGATGTAGTCAGCCGGATCCGGGCCGTATCCAGATCAGAGGGTGGACCTACGCCTTGACACAACCACAACACATGATGTAGTCAGCCGGATCCGGGCCGTATCCAGATCAGATGGTGGACCTGAACCTAGACACGACCACAACTCATGATGTAGTCAGCCGGATCCGGGCCGTATCCAGATCAGATGGAGGACCTGCGCCTAAACACGACCACAACACATGATGTAGTCAGCCGGATCCAGGCCGTATCCAGATCAGATGGAGGACCTGCTCCTAGACACGACCACAACGCATTATGTAGTCAGCCGGATCCGGGCCGGATCCAGATTAGATGGTGGACCTGCACCTAGACACGACCACAACTCATGATGTAGTCAGCCAGATCCGGGCCGTATCCAGATCAGAGGGTGGACCTGCGCCTAGACACAACCACAACACATCATTGAAGTAACAGCAGAGATTGTGCCAACTAGACTCTCCCCTGTGAAGGCCTCATCAACACGACAGCCAGTGGCACTGATCCTCAACAAACCAGTCTCCATACCGGCATGATGACTCCGATCTTCAACCAGATGGAACTAGATAAAATATTTTGAATATTCCGATCCCAATCTGACTTCTGACCTGTGATGCTTCCTGAATCATAATCATACAGTGTTTGTTTGTTTGGCCTGAGGAGAACTGACCCCCCTACTGAGCCTGGTTTCTCCCAAGGTTTTTTTTCTCTATTCTGTCACCGATGGAGTTTTGGTTCCTTGCCACTGTCACCTCTGACTTGCTTAGTTGGGGACATTTAATATTCAACAATATTATTTATCTGACTGCATTGACACCATTGTATGAGTACTGAACTGAGCTGGACAATGACATTACTGTTTTCTCACAGCTGCTATAAAGCTACCAGCTGCCATATTACTCTGTAGCCCAAGACTGGTTGCCCACTGAAGTACCTGGATTGGGAGACCTGGGAAAACCAGGTTGCTGCTGGAAGATTTGTTAGTGAGGTCAGTAGGGGGTGCTCACCCTGTGGTCCGTGTGGGTCCTAACTCCCCTGTAAAGTGATGGGGACACTATGCTGTCAAAGAGCACCGTCCTTTGGATGAGACGTTAAACCAAGGTCCTGACTCTTGTGGTCATTAAAACAATCCCAGGATGTCCTCCGGAAAAAGGGAAAAATCCTGACCAAATTTGCCCAGTGGCCTCTGTCCATCATGGGCTCCTAATCATCCCCATATACTGATTGGCTTCATCACTCTGTCTCCTCTCCACCAATAAGCTGGTGTGTGGTGGGCGTTTTGGCGCAATATGGCTGCCGTCGTATCATCCAGGTGGATGCTGCACATTGGTGGTGGTTGAGGAGATTCCCCCTTCCATATGTAAAGTGCTTTAAGTACCTAGAAAAGCGCTATATAAATGTAACGTATTATTATTATTATTAGATAAATGAACTATTATTTTTCATTTTATTGCCATTACTCTCCTGTATGACTGTAAAGTTGTGTTAAAACTATCTGTATTCTAAAAAGCGCTATATAACTAAAGGTGACTTGACTTGACTTTGTGAACAACTCTAGACGAGCTTGATCGATGTTGAGTTGGCTGCTGGTGCGATCGTAGAGGAGAACTCTGAAGGGCTCCTCTATACAAAATGACCTCCTTTGGAATGCTTAGTACTTAGCAACAGCAGCTTTTTAAATCCTTTTCTTGCAGCATCTGTGCAACTTGAACTTGTTTTTTCCATCCACTCCAGAGTTTGTTCCTCTTCAGAGCGGCTGTGATGGGTTTTGTTCCCTGTGTCCTCTCTGCAACAAAGAGTTTGTACCGCTTTTGGCCCATCCTCTCTGCAACCTAAATAGCATCCACAATAGCTTGGTCTGCTAATTCTCTTGAGTCCAGCTTCTGAAGGTTGTTGCTGTCCTCTGTGAAGGGGTTTTCCATTTCCTCAATCACTTCAACCAATGCACTCACAACCAATGCACTCACATGTCTTAAGAATTTCAGCTAGTCACTTTTGGCCTGTTAATGATGTCTGTTTTCAGAGACACCTTTACTGCTGAACTCCATGGCATTCTCAAACTAATGAATTAGATGAGACGCTTCTGGTCCAGTGACAGTGAGGGAATCCTGGTTTTGTATCAGACCAACTGTTCCTCCATCTCCCTTCACATGAACATTGTTTTGCTGATGCTCTTGATCTATAGCCATTGTTGAAAACCCTTTTTTTCTTTTTTCCTTTGCCACACCTGGGTTGGTTTTAGATAGACCCACCATGTCTTTAACATGAACAGGCAACCAGCGTGCATAATTTGTGTGGTCAAGGCTGAAGCACCATGGGACAAGCTTTGTCATGCTATCAACAGAGAGACTGAAGTTAGCCTCACGCAGGGATCTTACAAATGACTAGACAATGATCTCCATCTACAGGGCACTGTGCCAAAACAGAAACTGAGGACTTTCTTGCTGTCTCGTGGTACACCAGTTGTCAATGGTGACAAGCAGACCAGCAGATAGTCTTGATTCAGTGTACTGGTTGTAGGATTTTGACATCAGGATGTGGAGATTACTGGCAGTTGCTTGATGTGCACACATTGTCCGTGTGACATGGGATGCTTTCCGGAAGGACTCTGCAACTCCATGGGTAGCTATATTGGCTTGACCAAAGGCTTCCACCCAACCACTACCTTCTAGCCAGTCTCCTAGTATCTTGAGACCCGCCACCTCAAAATGCAGTCTTCCTAAGACACTGACAAAATTATCTTCTCCATGTGTAAAGGGCCAACTCAACTGTATTTGTTTGGCTATGCTGTACCGAGGCTGGTTCACAGGGACAATGGTTAGCCTACTTGTTCTGTATTTACCCTCTGTACTGCTTGATTGATGACATTCATTGCATGATGATTCATGGCCACTGATTTGGAGTTATCAGAATATTGGGGAAGTTGAGCTAAGATTGCAGGAGGGAGCTCCTTTCGTTGCAGCCGATTGGCATGAAAGGCTGGCCAGGAAATGTGTTCTACTGGTCAATCTTACAGGACACAGTTAGATACTGCGATTTCATTGTAATCCTTCTCCTTTCATTGTAATCCTTACCCTCCTTCTCTCTACTTTCAGAGGCAGAAGTCTCCAATCTCCTCCTTTCCAAACGCCCTACCACCTGTCCGCTTGATCCTATTCCCAACTAACCTGCTTCAAGCTATTTCATCCTTGGTTGTACCCACACTCACACACATCATAAACACCTCTATTCACACTGGTACCTTTCCCACAGCATTTAAGCAAGCTCGTATAACCCCACTGCTTAAGAAACCCACTCTAAATCCAGCACATCTGGAGAATTACAGACCGGTATCTCTCCTTCCATTCGTCGCGAAAACATTTGAACGAGTTGTTTTCAACCAGATCTCTTCCTTCCTTACACAGAACAACCTCTTGGACAACAATCAGTCTGGTTTTAAAAGCGGACACTCAACTGAGACTGCCCTGCTCTCAGTAATTGGAGTTCTGAGACTGGCAAGAGCAGCTTCCAAATCCTCAGTTCTCATCCTGCTGGATCTGTCTGCTGCCTTTGACACAGTTAACCACCAGATCCTCCTGTCAACCCTAAAGATGAAGGGCATCTCGGGAACCGCACTCCAATGGTTCAAGTCTTACCTCTCAGGTGGGTCCTTTAGGGTATCGTGGAGGGGCGTGGTGTCTGAGACCCAACATCTAGCTACTGGAGTGCCTCAGGGCTCAGTGCTTGGACCACTTCTCTTCTCCATCTACATGACATCACTCGGATCTGTGATTCAGACACATGGCTTTTCCTATCACTGCTACGCTGATGACACACAACTCTACCTCTCATTCCAGCCCGACGATCTGACGGTAGCCGATCGTATCTCAGCCTGCCTGACAGACATTTCTGGCTGGAAGAAGGACCATCACCTTCAACTAAACCTTGCGAAGACAGAGCTACTCGTGGTCCCGGCCAACCCAACACTTCACCACAACTTCACCATTCAGCTAGACTCTATACATCTATAACTCCATCTAGGTCAGCCAGGAACCTTGGTGTGGTAATTGATGATCAATTGAACTTCACAGACCACATTGCTAGAACTGCCCGGTCATGTAGATTTGCCTTGTACAACATTAGGAGGATCAGGCCGCTTCCTATCAGAACATGCTACTCAACTCCTTGTCCAAGCGTTAGTTTTATCCAGACTTGACTATTGTAACGCTCTCCTGGCTGGTCTTCCAGCATGCAGGGTCAAACCTCTGCAACTGATCCAGAACGCCGCAGCTAGAGTGGTCTTTAACGAGCCGAAAAGGGCACATGTCACTCCTCTCCTCAAAAAATTGCACTGGTTGCCAGTTGCCGCTTGCATCAAATTCAAGTCACTGACGTTTGCCTACAGAACAACCACTGGTTCTGCTCCCTTTTACTTTAACTCTTTACTTCAGACTTATGTGCCATCCAGGAACTTGCGCTCTGCAAGTGAACGACGTCTTGTGGTGCCATCTCAAAGAGGCACAAAATCACATTATCTGACCTTCACCTGGACTGTTCCCTGCTGGAGGATTGATCTGCCTAACTCAACCAGAGCTGCTGAGTCCATAGCCACTTTCAAGAAATGGCTGAAGACACTTCTTTTTCGACAGCACTTGATCCAGTAATGCTAACATTATTAAAGAACCGCTATAAAGCCAAAACAATCTCTGTTACCTTAAATTATACGTTTATCTCTGTGAAGCTGCTTTGAAACAATCTACATTGTTAAAAGCGCTATATAAATGAAGATGACTTGACTTGACTAACACTTTCTCTACTACTCTATTCTATTCTGGTCTATAACATACATTTAAAAAAAAAAAAATCTGCGTTAGATTATTCTGAGAAGGGTCATAGCACTTGCATATTGTTGTGCTATTGTTGTACTGTTAGTTTAACTGCTTCTATTGTTCTCATTTGTAAGTCGCTTTGGATAAAAGCGTCTGCTAAATGAATAAATGTAAATGTCTCACAACGCCACTGAATTAAAAATTAACTGTTCACCTGAACAGTTTATGATGTTTTATATGTAATTATCATTGTAATCCTTGACCATCAAATAATAGGGGCAGACATTTTCCATGTTATCATGTTTGGTTCAGGAGATATAATACATCAAAATACATAATTTGGTTATGGCATAAAGCAAAATGGCCACCATTTCCGCCACAAGGGTTTTTTTGTGATGGCTCCATTTCTGAAAATGGTCAGGGCCCCAAACTGTTTACCAGTTTACCAAGTTTCATGCTTTAATAATAAAGTGCCGATTTTCACATATTACCTGGACTGTGTAATTTTTGATTTCAACTTAAATCTATGGACCAACTGAAATGTAAGACAATTATTCAGAAAATACAAGCTTGACATCTGTTTGATTTACTATATTATTTACATTTTGATTTAATTCATACATTAAATCCTTCATTTTTTTTTTATTGTTTCAGCAGTGTGTATAGAGATGATCAGACTGGAGACCAGGATTTTCCTCAACCAGTGAAGGATGAACTACAGAGAGTCAAACACAGACACAAAGCCAGCATGAAGAACAAGTATGAGAGATTATTTGAGGGACTGAAACTCCAAGGGAATGAAACCCTCCTGAACAGGATCTACACACAGCTCTACATCACAGAGGGAGAGAGAGAAGGAGTGAATGAAGCACATGAGGTTTTACAGATGGAGACAAAAGACAGATTGCAACTCTCACAAGCCCCTCCAATCTACTGCAATGACATCTTTAAAGCCTCTCCTGAACCAGGACGCGAGGAGAAAGAGCAGATCAAGACTGTTCTCACTAAAGGCATCGCTGGAATCGGGAAAACCGTCTCTGTGCAGAAGTTCATTCTGGACTGGGCCGAGGGAAAAGACAATCAGGATGTAGATTTCATGTTTGTGCTTCCATTTCGAGAGCTGAACTTGATCCGAGATCATCAGTACAGTCTTCACAGACTTCTGCTGGACTTTCATCCTGAACTTCAAGATCTGGACTCAAAGATTTATGAGGAGTGTAAAGTTGTGTTCATCTTTGATGGTCTGGATGAAAGCAGAATCACACTGATGTTTTCAGACGCTCAGGAAGTTTCTGATGTGACTGAGACTTCATCAGTGGGTGTGTTGATGTCAAAGCTCATGAAAGGAGATCTGCTTCCCTCGGCTCTCATCTGGATCACCTCCAGACCAGCAGCAGCCAATCAGATCCCCTCCGAATACATCCACCGTCTGACAGAGATTCAGGGATTCAATGAGCCTCAGAAGGAGGAATATTTCAGGAAGAGAATCAGTGACGAGCATCAAGCCAGCAGAATCATCTCACACATCAGAAGAACAGAAAGCCTCCACATCATGTGCCGCGTACCCGCCTTCTGCTGGATCTCCTCCACTGTGCTTCAGAAGCTCCTGGAAGAAGATCTGAGTGCAGAAATCCCTCAAACTCTGACTGAAATGTACATCCACTTCCTGCTGATTCAGATCAACATGAGGAATCAGAAGTATGAAGAGAGAGATCCAGAGAAACTCCTGCAGTCCAACAGAGAAATGATTGTGAAACTTGCTGAAGTGGCTTTCCATCAGCTGATGAAGGGCAATGTGATGTTCAATGAGGAGGACCTGATTGAGAGCGGCATAGACGTCACTGACGCCTCAGTGCATTCTGGGATTTGCACTGAGATCTTTAAGGAGGAATCTGTGATTCATCAGAGGAAAGTCTACAGCTTCATTCATCTGAGCGTTCAGGAGTTTCTCGCTGCTTTCTATGTGTTTTACTGCTATTTAATGAAGAACAAGGAACCACTGCGGCTTCTGGGTGAATTCAGGTCTGATGAAGTCTCTCTGTATGATCTACTAACATCAGCAGTAGATAAAGCCCGCTGGACTAAGAATGGACAGCTGGGTCTGTTCCTGCGGTTCCTGCTGGGCGTCTCACTGGAGTCCAATCAGAGACTCTTACAGTATCTACTGACACACACAGAGAACAGCTCAGAGAGCATCAGAGAAACCACACAGTACATTAAACAGAAGATCAAAGATCCAGATGGTTATAATAATATGTTTCATCTCTTCCATCAATCCATCAGTCTGTTCCTCTGTCTGCTGGAAGTGAAAGATCAGACTCTGGGCAGAGACACTGATGAGTTTATAAAATCAGACAAACACTGCTCAAAAGTCATGCGCAACATTGTCAGTACAGCAGTCTTTTGGAGTATAAAAAAGGAGTTTGATAGGTTGCGTTGCACCAAGAAGGATTCATCTTAAATCTAGATTAAATCAATGATTATGTAATAATTCTGTTGCACCAAACTTTAAACCTTGTTTAAAAATAAGCAAGTTTATATTTAGGATGGATTAACTTTAGTCCTGTTGCTCCATAACTTTAAATTTATATATAAATATTAATTTGGGATTAATTTTAAATTTACAGGGAATAAAATGTAAATAAAATAAAGTGCACCTACGATAAAATATGTGGCTGATTGAACAAAGACAGAAACAATAAGTGTGTTGTCAGGTATCAGGTGTTTATTACAGATAAAAATGAAAAATAAAGTGCATTGATCCGGCTTGTGTGAGGGCCTGCTATCAAGTCCGGGACGAGGATCCGTCACTCATCTCACCTCGATGTTAGACAAAGAAAAGAAGAGAGGAATACATTTATTATTTAATGGCAGTGGTGATGAGGTGAGCGTCCGTTATCCCTGTCTCTTGATAATTTTTCCAGCCCTGCTCCACATACTGGGTGGCACTCAAACGGACAGGGCGGCGCTGTCAAGAGAGGAGATAATTGATTAATTTATACTATTCATACCTTTAAATTAAACTTAAAATATATTTCCAGGCTTATGAAATATGCACATGCTGCCGCAATGTTTGCTTGATCAGTAATGGTCTCTCTATGTAGCAGTTTATAACGACAGCTGATATTTTACGTCATTTTACATTTAAGTTTATTTCCTTTATCGGCAAGAGCTACTTATGTCAGAGAGAGAGTTTCTGGTGGACAATAAAGAAGGAATTTAAAGCTGTTTAATTAAAATGGCGAATCCATCGTGGCAGAGAAAATTCAGCATTCATTTGATTTGTGGATTAATTTCAAGTTTAACCGCCATAGACTGAAAGTTTTTAATTTGCACATGTTTTGTCTTGCTAGTTTACACATTCAATCAGTTTTAAACCATTCCAGCGCTAGAAGAGGCAAAAGAGAATTAAATTCGGTACTCGCACACTGTTTTCAGAAGGGTAGCAGAGCAGTCATTTGGGAATCTGTATCCAGAAAAGCCCAACACAGTGCTGTCTTGAGTTTCTGCACTCAGAAAACTTACACCCCTGTGTGTCTCTGGCATTTCTTACTCTTACTCTTACTCTTACTCGACGTGTGTAATTGGCATGATACATTTTTACCTAACAAATAAAATGTTATATTTGATATCTGTCTATCATTGACTTGGCAGGTTGTATGGAAGTGGCTTAGTAAACTACACTTTTTTTGTACAAATGAGCAGTAGGCAACTGTCTAAAGAGGTATTAGCTAACTCTACACCCTCTGACCAAAATCAGACTGGCACGATTGTGTCTGTGAGATCCACGTAACCCGGGGCGTGTGACTCTGTGCGGCATTGGGTGCCGAATGAACGGATAATTGAAAGTATGGGATACCCAGAATAATTAAATATCTAAATTAATCAATAACCAATATATATTATTAGTTCCTAATTAGAAACACGATCCAAATTTGATAATTATATAAAATTGGAGTCAGATTAAGTGCGGAGCTTAAGTACTATTGAAACTAAATTCTAATACATTAAGTGAACTTCACTGAAGCGCTGAAAAGACATACACGCACTATCCCTTCGCCCACACCGTTGGATCCGCAGTTGGGCTGACGGGTGGTCCTGACATCACTCGCCTGTCTCATCTGAGAGAGAGCAAACCCCTGATGCTGAACACCCACATGCCTCCAGTGGCTCCCATTCCTGATACTCAGACTGTGCTCCGATAGAAGAAGAAATCAGGGCAGATTAATCCAGCAATGCATGCTTAGAAGTAGCACCCCCTCCTCACAGTCTTGCTCATCATCCCCTTGCCCTGATAACCTTGACCGTCAACCAGGAGTATCAGCACAAGTCCGTCAGACTACAGGTGACCATCGGCCCCCTCCTCTTCCCCCTTAGCAGCAGCTATTTAAAAAGTGCGACCCCCCCCTCCCTCCTCTTCCCCCTTAGCAGCAGCTATTTAAAAAGTTTTTAACATTATAGCCATTCAGCATTACACTGTAATTGAAAGCTATCAATCTTTTAACATTTATTATGCTTCAACAATATAACTTTTAATTTAAGTGAACTTAAAACAATCCTCACATAAACCCAAAATAAATGTAATATAACTTAAAATTAATTTGCATAGTTAAAACATATTAATTGATTGAGATTTATTGAGTCATTTGCATAAAATTAAGGCGACAAATGTAGTGAATGTGTGTGTTTTCTCATCGGGCACTGAACAGAGTCCCTCATTAAGAGGCTAAAAGCAGGTTTAAAACTTGCCCCATTGAAGTCAACAGGGTGCAAATTTTAAAAAGAGGATAACTCGGTCTAGGCAACACCGATTTTTGTCGTTGTTCTCTATATTGACAGCACTCCAAATTTACAAAAAAATGAGCTCAATGTTAAAATTGACCGGAGTTCTCCTTTAAGTCCGAATCTCGCGATAATTAGTACGTCACCCAGGTAATTCTCGCCTACTCTTTTGGATTCGTAGGTGTTGTGTTTGTCTAACACAAATTAGAGTCGAGACAACGATGGGTAATTCTTCTTTTCTTTACTGTGCAATATCAGAATGAACAACTTTTGTGAACACATGTGTTTCTTCTTTCTTTAGACAATTCACTGGCCAACCAGAATCTAACCCTGAGTAAATCTAGATTGGCCAAGCAGTGCTTATTCCTGAGTTTACTCTTGGTGCATTCTACTCAATACACTACAGTAGGCTACATACTTTTTCGCTCGCCTACTCTTTTTCCCATACTAAATAGTAGGTAAGTATGCGGTTTCGAACGTAGCCGTGTAGAAACTCTTCAATTCGCCTCAGGGTTTTCATGTTTCAGGTCAGGTGAGCTCTGATGCACAGGAGCAGGTGGAACAGGTGTGACGACTCTCTCCTTCAGGAAACAGATCGTCAAAAACAAGTTAAAACACTTGATGGATGAGGAGAAGACGCCATTTCGGAGACTCTCACAAATGTCACACTTTACGGTCAGTTATTTGCTTCTGATTTGATGTGTAGGCCTACATATTATCAGAGATGGGGGACTCGAGTCACATGACTTGACTCGAGTCAGACTCGAGTCGCAAAATTAAGGACTTGAGACTTGCTTGACTAAATAAAGAAAATGACTCGACTTGACTTTGACTTGAGATCCAATGACTCGAGACTTGACTTGACTTGAACTGTATGACTCGAGAATGACTTGATATACATTTTTATATAAATCATCACAACATCAATTGATGAACAAAATGAAAGCAACGGAACCATTGACGCCAGTCATCAGATTCTGCGCGATTGCGTGACGCTGCACAAGCCCTGAAAAAACAAACATCGCGGTGAGCGCGGCAGCGCGCTAAATACAAAAACATCTCCCAGCATCGTTTCTTGTTGGATATAAAGACTAAAATTTACCATATTCATACAAGAAGATTTGCTGTACGCATAATAACTGGCAAGGGATATCGGACGACCATCACAAGCTCGAACAGTCGAACTTCATTCACCACGTCTAAAAGTAAGCTATGGCTTGTTTAACCTGTTTGTTAATTTGACTTTCTTTAAAACTAAATCTTTAAAACTAGAGAGAATATTGGTCAAAACAGCATGCCTCTTTATACACAATTATGTTTTCAAATGTAGCTTAATGTTGTCAATATTCAAATGATAATTAATGATGGCATATGTTTTGTATAACATTTGCCACATTTCTTTAGAATCATGCTTTAAAGCCAAATATATTGTTCTTTCCAATGACAAAAAACAACATAGAAAACATAGTCGTGTTTTATGTTTCTCTTAAAGCAGGGTTAGATGTTATCAGGGGGTTGGGGGCAAAATGCCAGCAGAATAAATATGCACCCAAAATTCAAAATGTGGTGGAAAAATTGCCCTAGTATGAGTTATTTTTATAATTAGCCTAGGCGGATTTAACTTCATATTTAAAAATATATAACTTATATAAAGGGGATGCCAGTTTGAAGAATGCCATTTGGTGGCATAGGAACCATTATACTTTTTGTGAATTGTTTAAATACCTTTTAATGGTCTTCTGCAATGTTTGAGGCATATTTTTTTTTTCATGATTTAATGTTGGCCTAATTTCAGTTACATTTACATTTTAGGCTATGTAGTTTGAAATTTTTTTTTATTTTTATTTTTTTTATTTTTATTGTAGTAATCACTCAGCTGTATGTGGAAATGCATATTTTAAAAAAAAATGTTGCAAATAAAACCATAGTCCACAACTTCTGTAGTTTTAACTTATTTTAATATATAAATTCAGTGAAATCATCAAACGTGTGTATGACTTGCCAGTGACTTGTGACCCAAGCTATGACTTGACTTGACTTGCTTGACATAAAGCAGTGACTTGACTTGACTTGACTTGCTTTTCGCAAAATTGACTTGGACTTGCTTGATACTTGAAGGTTAAAGACTTGAGACTTGCTTGTGACTTGCACATGTGTGACTTACTCCCACCTCTGCATATTATTATCACACGTGCGTCGTTAGATCTGTGTGTCTGTAACTCGTTTGTTGGCTCAGTTTATGCAGAACAGAATAGCCTCTAAACCGCCTTTCTTTTTTCTGTTTCATGTCAGAAATAAAGCTTGATTTCTTATTCTCCCATTCATGTATACGAAATGAGTTCATGATGTTTAAGTTTATTTGTCATGTGCATAAAGTTAGTGAGAGATTGTACATTGAAACGCTTGTATTCTACAACAGTACAATTATACCTGCCGTGATTATTGATTAATCGTCTGCTCGCTGTTATTCTATATAATCTCAGTTATTTGAGAGAACCACAATAAGTTTTCAGTTTACATTTGAGTCGCCTTTTGCCAAAGAATTAAAAACCAGCTTTCTGAAGTACACAAAGATTGTCAGAAAGACCCTTAATATGAAATGAAGGGTTGTGGGTTTGATCAAACTGCATTAATTTATTATAATTTTCGCAGCGTCTAAGTACATAATATGGGCTTTTTTTATTATAATTTTATTATGATTCCAAGTTAAAAAAATTAAGTTTTTCAGTTGTATTGGTGTTTATTCTGTTTAGCATATGAAGTATTTCACTGATCATTCTGATTCAATTTCAGTGAGTGAGGAACAAAATTATACTCGCATGCATATTAGGTGTATTGGGTGTAGCTGCTCAGTTCATTGACTTTTGAAAATCAAGTTATTTTTTACCAGGAAAGTGGTTTGATGTACAACTTTGTTTTTATTGTTTCTTATAACAAAAACCTTTTTTTTTTTTAAACCCTTGAAAATGCAGGTCCTGTTGTAAATAATAGAGAGAAATCACTTTTTAAAACTGTTGTTGCATTATTAACCCTTAGCAGATTTCGACTCATATATCAAATAGTCAGTATATATTAGTTTGTATAGTATTGTATGTGTGTGAAGTGACATAGATGTTCTGACTGTAAACATTGCTATTGCTGTAAACGTCACAGAGGAATATGTGCACAACACTGTAAAACATAATGAATTCAGCATAATTATTTATTATAGTTGGTCAGGCCTGACAAGCCCATATCTAGTGAAACTTCATCTTCTCGTCTTCATTCTCGTCTTCATAGTCTTTAACACGTCCAGTGTTGTGAGAAGAACAACAGCACATGAGCTTCTAAACAGAAATGTGTCTTGATGGGCAGTTTAAGGTGTAAAAGACCAAAGAGATGTTTCCCTTCACATCCTGAAGTTATCAAGCCTATCAAGTTGTTTTTTGCTGTATTAACTATTTATAAACTGCTTATTAATGTCTCAAGTCTTAACCTTCAAGTCTCAAGCAAGTCCAAGTCAATTTTGTGAAAAGCAAGTCAAGTCAAGTCAAGTCAAGTCAAGTCACTGTTTTATGTCAAGCAAGTCAAGTCAAGTCAAGTCGTAGCTTGGGTCACAAGTCATTGGCAAGTCATACAAACGTTTGATGATTTCAATGAATTTATATATTAAAATAAGTTAAAACTACAGAAGTTGTGGACTATGGTTTTATTTGCAACATTTTTTTTTAAATATGCATTTCCACATACAGCTCAGTGGTTACTACAATAAAAATCTATAAAATAAATAAAATTTCAAACTACATAGCCTAAAATGTAAATGTAACTGAAATTAGGCCAACATTAAAGCATGAAAAATAAATATGCCTCAAACATTGCAGAAGACCATTAAAAGGTATTAAACAATTCACAATTCATGTATAATGGTTCCTATGACACCAAATGGCATTCTTCAAACTGGCATCCCCTTTATATAAGTTATATATTTTTAATTATGAAGTTAAAATCGCCAATAGGTGGCGCCAAATCACCGTCTTAATGTACGAGTCATAGAAGCATTCATTCAACTGATTTGTTCAAAACGGCAGATTCGTTCTGGAACTAAGCAACTAGGCCACTGAATCACAAATACGCATAACTCTTTCTGTGGCTTGTTTGGAACTATTGTCATTGGAGAAATAGAGCAAAAACAGATAATATTTGGAATATTATGTCTAAAATGTCACATCACAATATTCACTCTTTGTTTACTAAACTGTTTTTATAAAACCATTATCACATTTGCAATCGCGCCAATATTCTGAAAATATTTTTTAATATCATATGTTGTAGGCTAATTATAAAAATAACTCATACTAGGGCAATTTTTCCACCACATTTTGAATTTTGGGTGCATATTAATTCTGCTGGCATTTTGCCCTCAACCCCCTGATAACATCTAACCCTGCTTTAAGAGAAACATAAAACACGACAAAACATTAACAGTCTTCTATGTTGTTTTTTGTCATTGGAAAGAACGACATATTTGGCTTTAAAGCATAATTTGAAAGAAATGTGGCAAATGTTGTATGTATGTTTTATGTATGATGTATGTTTTTTCTGGGCTTGTGCAGCGTCACGCAAACGCGCAGAATCTGATGACTGGCGTCAATGGTTCCGTTGCTTTCATTTTGTTCATCAATTGATGTTGCGATGATTTATATAAAAATGTATATCAAGTCATTCTCAAGTCATACAGTTCAAGTCAAGTCAAGTCTCGAGTCATTGGATCTCAAGTCAAAGTCAAGTCGAGTCATTTTCTTTATTTAGTCAAGCAAGTCTCAAGTCCTTAAATTTGCGACTCGAGTCTGACTCGAGTCAAGTTGTAATTGTCGCAACATTATAATAATGTATACTTTGTTTTCAACCAATGTCATAATTTAGAATTATAAATCGCATTTAGTATTATTTAGTGATTTTATTTGGTAAAAGTAAAGTGCTTTTATTTTGAAGTTTCCGCGCAAGGTCTTTTGGGACGCTCGTGAGTGAGAGAGTCGACAAGCTAACAGCAAGTGAAGCACGGACAATTTAATGCTCTGATAAAAGTGTTAAGGTTGTTATAGTGGATGTCAGCGATCAGAAACCTTTATTCCCTTGTGTACAGCATGCAGCCAACGAGGTATGCTGTTTTGTGTCTGTATTTTACTTTGGTGAACGTTATTTTACATGCTGCGCATGTCATTGTATGTTCATATTAAGCTAATGCGGTCTTTATTTTCTCGTTATACTGTATGTTTAGTTTTCACGGTGGACATGGAGAATAAGCTTCAAATAAACCTGTATCAAGAAAACCACTTGTGTCTGCCAGTGCTTCGAGGGAATTACAGTCAAAACTCGGACTGTTCATCAACGCGAGTGGACATTAATCGACGGCGCGCAAGTTCAAAGGATCAGCATCAGTCGGTAGCGCGCAGAGCTGTCATCAAACGACTGAAGCCGAAAACATTCACGCACGCAGACAGAAGTAAGAGGACGCACAGATCTTCAAAGCCATAAAGAACTTGAACACTAATAAGTCAAGAGTGATCTAAGAAGAGGACTTCTGTTAAGGTTTGCCAAAAAGATTTTTGCGTCAATATAGCATCTGTAGTGTGTGTAGTAAATGTTTTGACTTATGTGACCATGTAATATATATTGAAGCTTGCCATTTGTAGACACACAGTGCCAGAGTTAAAAGGAAATTATATTCAAGTTTAAATAGTGTGTTAGGAAATAAGTGAAGGTTATTGGCCATTTCATATTTAAGTGTCTAAGTTTATAAACTCTGCAGAGTTCATGCATAATGAGCACATTTTGAAAGGTAATATCCAAAGTTGAGTTTAGCTGGGGGTTTTTTTGTTGCACATTTTCAATTTTCTAAGCACATTTGAACCTCATTGAAAACTTGTATTTGAAAACCCTTAAGTCATTTAAGCTTACAAGTAACAATATGTAAGTGACATTTACATTTGAGTAAGTGTTAAAGGCAAACATAACAATTTAATACACCCTTTATTTAGAAAAGTGGGTCAATTTAAAGGATTAGACAATGTCAGAGTCAAGTGAGCCTACAACCCAGGTTAGGGAAAGCATAGAAGATCAAGTTGGTGTTGCTGAAGTCCAGCAAGAGGAAGCGCAGTGGCCAAGACGAAGTCAAAGAGTCAGAACTCTAACCGATAAAGGTAAAGAATTGCAAGATGAAAAAATTAAAGCGCTTCAGCAAAGGTTCAATTACATTTACGACAAATAGAGAACCCAAGTTAAATCTTCAAAGAAGTCATTATCACAGTCAACAGAGCCCTTACCTGATGATCTGCTTAATGACATCATCGGTTGCGTCACGGGTCTTTCTGCAGACGTTCAGCGTGTTTATGATGAACTACTTGACGTCTCAATTCCAGAGCAAGACACACGTCGAAGTCAGTGTGTAGAGATTTCCAAATTCATTGTATCCAGAGCCTTAAGTCGACTGGATGGAAAGATTCCAGAAGGAGAAAGGCAAGATTGGCCTGAAGCAGGCTCTCTCTTCAACTCAAGTACATACAAATCGGGTTCTGTCACTTCTCTCTTGAAAAGCAACTCAGTGCATTCAAGTAGGTCTTCTGTTAAACGACAAGAAGCTGCCGCTGAAGCTGCTGCAAGCCAAGCTGTTCTGAAAGTGTTACAAGAACAAGAGAGAGAACAATTGGAAATACAGCGCCTAGAAGCAGAAGCTAAAAGGAAGATAGCTGATCAAGAAGCAGCAGCAGTAAGGCGTCGTTTAGAACAAGAAGCAGAGGAAGTGAAACGAAGACTACAGAGAGAGGAAGACGAATCTAAAATTAAGGCTCAACTGGAAGAAGTTTGGAGCTCTACAGAAGACTCTGGAAGAAAAACGGAGGAAGATACAGCATTTGGAGGCAGTAAAAGGTCTTAATGCAGCACGAGCGAGAATGCAGGTATATGATCATAGAAGAAGAAGAACGGGAAGACATACTAGAGCATGAGCTGGTAGTAGATAACAAAGTCCCGGCTCCTTCAAGTCCTCAGTCTCTACGTATGACCTCCATCCCACAAGCTATGACCACCTCAAATGAAAGTACATCAGAGCTCATTAAGGTGCTTGTAGGCGCTTTAAGTGCCAACAGAATTCCAGTTCCTGAACCTTCAGTTTTCAGTGGGGATCCATTGCAATACCACGATTGGAAACTCTCCTTTGAAACACTGATCGACCAGAAGAACCTTCAAGACAAAGAAAAGATATACTACCTTCGAAGATATGTGAGTGGACAAGCTTAGAAAGCCCTAGATGGTTATTTTCTTCTCGGAACTGAGTCTGCCTATGTTGCTGCATGGGAGATTTTGGAAGAGAGATACGGAAACCCATTCATAATTGCAAAAGCATACAGAGACAAGCTCCAAGCATGGCCCAAGATGGGATCTAAGGACAGCCTTGAGCTCAGGGAGTTCAGTGATTTTCTCCGTAGTTGTGAGGCTGCCATGGTTTACATCAAGGCATTGGAAATCTTAAATGACTGTAATGAAAACAGGAAAATTCTCTCCAAGTTACCTGATTGGCTAACGGCAAGATGGAAACGGAAGGTTATCAAAGTAGAAGAAGAGAGAAACCAATTTCCCTCCTTTAGCCAATTTGTCAAATTTCTGGCAAGGGAGGCCAAAATTGCCTGCAATTCTGTCACATCATTGCAGTCACTAAAACAAGGTGAAGCTGAAAACCCAAAAGTCCAAAAACATCAAAGCTTCAGAGCAAAGACACTGACCACAAGTTCCAGCGAACAGACTTTTACTACATGCACTTTCTGTAAGAAAACTGGGCATACTTTGCACAAATGCAGGAAGTTCATGGAGAAAGCAGTTTCAGACAGAATCAAATTCATTCGAGTTGAAAGTCTATGCTTTGGGTGTCTCAGATCTGGTCACCAGTCAAAGAGCTGCAACAGTAGGAGTGTCTGTGACATTTGCAACAAGCGGCATCCTACCTGTCTGCATGAGGAGCGAGACAAAAAAGAACAAAGACCGCCACAAGCCAAGCAAAATCCAAGTCAAGAAAGATACAGAGAAATACCTCAATCATCCCAACATGAAAAAACCACAGCCGCTACTTCCAATAGAGTGATACTTGGTGAAGCTAATGCACAAACAGCTGCAGTAATTCCTGTCTGGCTTTCATCCTTAACTCAACCAGAACAAGAAGTCCTTGTATATGCTCCAGAGGTGGGAGTAAGTCACACATGTGCAAGTCACAAGCAAGTCTCAAGTCTTCAACCTTCAAGTCTCAAGCAAGTCCAAGTCAATTTTGAGAAAAGCAAGTCAAGTCAAGTCAAGTCACTGCTTTATGTCAAGCAAGTCAAGTCAAGTCGTAGCTTGGGTCACAAGTCACTGGCAAGTGTAATGGAAATTTTTATTCTAGCCAGCTAATACCATACATGGTGTTAAAGAAACTGCAAGTTGCATATCATCTTCCTTACTGCTGAAGAACAAGGTCAAAATGATATTTACAGAAAGGACAGTTTGTTCTTTCTAAATACAGATAAGCTCGCTTGCACTAAGAGCAAAGGTGTTGCATTGGAAAAGATATACTCAATTGTTTTTAATGACATATGTGTGTAAGTGTGTGCGCATAAAGGGGTGTTAGAATAAGTGTGATAGGTTTTCTGTATATAAGCTGGGCAAAAAGGAGAAGTCGGCGCGCTTCTCTTATCAGACTCTGACTGATGGGTGAACAGCCTTTCTTGCAAGAAATAAAAGATCTTTTATAACTTTTGAAATTTCCAGCTGTCTTCCAATTATTATTTAAAGTCGTGAAAGTAATTTCCACGACAAACTGGCGACGAGGACGGGGATCGCAAAACTGATGACCTCCGTGGACGAAGCAATTGACTGATCATCCCAAAGACAAGAAGTCTCTGGCTCCGATACCCCAACGCTAAACTGCAAGGGACGGGAGAATTGTGGACGTCACGGCAGGCCTAGGTGGACGCGATCCTGATTAAAAGAAACCAAGCTGCAAAAGCACGGTGAGAAACATTTTTGCACTAATAAAATATCCCAAAAGGGTCAGTGAGAAGAAGATTTCCCAAAAGGGTCAGTGAGACGAGTTCTCAAAGGTAAAGACCAGTAGTGACGATTGCTGGCAGGGTGCGGTGACTGCACGGGAAAATTCTCAAAGGTAAAGACCAGTAGTGACGGATTACTGGCAGGGTGCGGTGACCGCACGGGGATTTTCAGACGGTAATCTGAAAAAAGGTAATTAGTGCAAAAATGGGTAATGTTAATAAAAAAGAGTTGGAGACAGTGGATTTCTCAAAAGGGAATTATTGTTCCATGACCAAGAAAAATGGAACGGGGTGGCATCATAGGATACCACAGTTAATTAAATTGTACGGATTTAATGTGTGTTTAATGTCTGAGTGTAAGCCATCTGCAAAAGACAAAGGAAAATTGGACAAAAAACAAGTCCAAAAAGAAAAGAACCATATAAAGATAATTATGACTTTGATGGTCGAATTATAGATGTATGGTTAAATGAGGCAATTACCAGACAAAGAAAACAGATAAATGCAGCATTAGCAACCATTAGAGAGTGCAAATAGTAGAGAGACAAAGGCAGAGGAAGCCAGAAAAAAAACTTTACTAAACTCTGTTTCTAATTCTTCCGAGGAAATGAGATGCATGAAAACCCGCCTGGCTGAGGACGACCGCTGTCCGGCTCCCTACTCCCCCTACCAACCACCACCAGCAGTGGCCCTACACGAACCACAAAGACAACCAGGAGCGACGGGAGGTCAAGATCCTGAGGAAGACAAAGAAGAAGAGGGAACGAGTCTGCAAGCAAGACCACCAAGACACCCTGAACATCGAAGCTTGCTAGGTTTGACTACCCTGCCCTCTGCTCCTCCAGACTACACTCCTCCATCTCCAAAATTCGTAAATGTTCACCAACCCAAAGAGAAGCACAGGCCAGACAATCAAAGATAAGTACGTATGAAGAATATCTGAAAACTGTTTTTTCTGGACGGTCTGGACCCTGAAATAGGGAAAAAGGTCAAAACAGCTTGTGTGGGGTACCACCAAGCACGTATGAAGAAACCCGGCGACACGCAACGCATCAACAACAGCTGCTGAGAGACCAAGCCAAGAACAAACAGAAAAAGACTGACAAAGACACTCAACTGGCTCTGCTGAAGATGGGCTCAAGAAGAAGAGGAGGAGGAAGAGGTGGCAGAAGAGGACGAGGCAGAGGAGGAAGAGGACATGGAATGGGTGACCGACCCGCAATGGACCCTGAAGTTTGTTATAATTGTGGGCGAAAAGGACACTGGAGAAATGACTGTCCGGATCCTCCAAAGAAGAGAGGATTCCAACAGCCACCAGAGCCACAAGGAGATTGAAAGAAGGAGGGGGAGGGGAGCGACGGTGAAGGGTCTGACTCCCAGGTGGTAAATATGTCTAATCTTATCTCTTTTTCTGCTCCTTGCAATGAAGAAAATATGCTTGCTGTTTCTTGCAATGAAGAAAATTCGCTTGCCGACACTGAACTTTTGGTATAAAGCATTTGCAAAATTACCAATGATTGACATTAGTGTCGAGGGAAAGAAAATTAAGTTCTAAATTGACGGAGGAGTGAAGAACTCAGTAATTAAAAATGAACAATTGCCTGATTTAATTGTATTATCTGGAAAATGGACAACCTCCAGAAGTGCCACAGGGCATCTGGTAAAGGAACCATATACAGCAGATTTGTCTTGTCAGATTGGTGATCACTCATTTTCTCATGCTTTTCTTGTGACTAATACCTGTCCTTGTAATCTTCTGGGAAGATATTTGATGTGTAAACTGAAGCTGAACTTGTATTGTGATGACAGTGGCCTCACTGCTGATATGAATATGGTGCGAATGCCAACTGAAACATTATATGTTTTTGAATGGAGCACTCCTCAGTGTGGTCTGCAAAACAAAGCCACAGATAGGATGCCTCCTGACCATGATTTCATGGAAGAAAGTGATTTGCATTGCACATGTCATGTTAGCAGTGAGCCAGATGAAATTTTTGCTGAAAAATGGTCTGAACTAGAGATTGAGGAACTGAAAACCTCAGAGTTAGTTTGGTCAGATAAATGGTGTGCTGTGAAGGTTGAATTGACTGATAGCCAAGCATCACTGTATGATGTTGAGGGGGCCGTCCCTCACATCTCTTTAGCTAAACCACAGACTGCAGAGTGGAGAGAATTGGGGCTTTTTGTGAAACAATGTGACTCACTAAAAGATTGGTGGCTGACAAAATGTGTGGCCATCTGAGAGCACAGGGTTTTACAAACAGTCACTACTATAAGAGAAAATATTAAGGGAATCAGAAGTGATGAATAAATAGTACTATATGAATTGCACGTGTTTAAATATTATACTTTTTATATGAAGGCGTCTAGAATTTGTATCCCGTTATCCCTGGGAGACAGTGTGGAAAAATGGTTTTGATCTATGAGATTCTAAGAGTCAATGGCTTACTGTATGTTTAACTAAGATAATTTTTGTGCATTGTGCATATGGGAATGAGATTGGGTGACCAACTTTAAATATAAATTGTGATTTGACAAAAATATTGGTCACTCCATTTCATTTAAAAGGTAATTTTCTACATTCAATAGAAACAATGTTTTCTAATTATAACCATTTGAAATCACATGCTGTCATCATCAGCGAGATAGAAATGTTTTTTATTTTTGTCCATGGATCAAAGATTGTGTGAAGATTTCTAAATCTTCTTTTAAAATAGCTTATGAGCAACAACAAAAAGTTGGAAAATTGAAATTGTGCAAAGAATGACAAATTGCATTTGAGAAATTAAAACGGATTCTCTCAACTGCAATTGTAGGTCTATACGATTTCCAACAGTGAGAAAGTGATGGCAACCATCCCAGAAGAAGAACGTGCCACAATCAAAGATCTAGACATGGCCTTGAGTTCACCGCACATGGATAGAGCTCTAGGAGTAGAGTGGTGCATCACATCAGACTCATTCAAATTCAGAGTTCAAGTAAAACCTAATCCGCTAACAAGAAGAGGTGTGCTCTCTACTGTAGCCTCTGTGTATGATCCCCTGGGGTTCATGGCACCCTTTGTCCTTTTGGGGAAACAAATACTCCAGCAAATGTGCAGAGAGAAGATTGGCTGGGATGAGGAACTGCCAGAAAACCTAAGACCCAAGTGGGAGTCCTGGATCAAAGACCTACCCAATCTGGCTGAAATGCAAATCAAAAGATGTTTTTTACCTTCAAATTTCGGCAACGTGAAAGGATATGAACTTCACCACTTTGCGGATGCAAGCGTCTCCGGCTACGGTGAATGTACCTACCTGCGAGCCATGTCCGACGAAGTTCATTGCTGTCTGGTAATGGGCAAGTCAAGAGTGTCACCAACCAAGGTCACAACTATTCTGAGACTTGAGCTCTCTGCGGCAGTTGTTGCAGTTCGAACTAGTGACATGCTTCAAAGGGAATTAGAAATCCAAGATCTGCAAGAGTTCTTTTGGACGCCTAAGTCAAGCCACGTTACACCCACACGTTAAGCATCCTGCAATACTCCCAAAGAACAGCCACATGTCAGCTTTACTTATTAAGCATTTTCACGAAAAGGTACATCATCAAGGCCGTGGAATGACAATAAACGAACTGAGAGCTAATGGATGGTGGATCCTGGGGTGCAGCAGTGTAGTCTCATCACACATCTTCAAATGTGTCAAATGCAGAAAGTATAGAAGACCTGCAGAAGAACAAAAAATGGGTGATTTACCGCAAGATAGAATGGAATCATCTCCACCATTCACTTACGTCGGTATTGACTGTTTTGGTCCAATATATGTCAAAGAAGGAAGGAAGGAACTCAAGAGATATGGTCTTTTACTCACTTGTCTATGTTCAAGGGCAATACACATAGAGATGATTGATGACATGACAACTGACTCATTTATTAACGCTTTAAGAGCATTCATTGCCATAAGAGGAAATGTGCGTCTACTGAGATGTGACCAAGGAACCAATTTTGTTGGAGCAAGGAGAGAGTTTGCAGAACTCATGAAAGGAATGGATCAAGAAAGAGTGAAGGTTCTCGGATGTGAATTTCTTATGAACCCTCCAGCAGCAAGTCATATGGGTGGTGTCTGGGAGAGACAAATAAGAACCATACGAAGTGTTCTTACCGCTATTCTTGACAAGTCAGCACAAAGGCTTGACAGTTCCTCCTTAAGGACATTCCTGTACGAGGTTATGGCCATCGTTAACAGCAGACCACTCACCACTGAACATTTGAATGACCCATCCGGACCTGAACCTTTAACTCCGAACCATATCCTAACAATGAAGTCCACAATCATTCTGCCCCCACCTCGACAATTTACAAGAGAAGATCTGTATCTTCGAAAGAGGTGGTGCAGAGTACAGTTTTTGGCTAATGAATTCTGGACTCGATGGAAGAAAGAATATCTTTTGAACTTACAGCCAAGACAAAAGTGGCACAAGAACAGAAGAAACGTAAAGATCAATGATATTGTCCTCTTACAAGATGATCTGGCATCACGGAATAAATGGAAGCTGGCCAGAATCACAGAAGTCTACCCAGGGTCAGATGGTAGGGTGAGAAAATTAAGATTGCTAGTAGGTGACACCACATTTGATAAAAAAGGGAAACCCACAACTAAAACTGTGTTCCTTGAAAGGCCTGTACAGAAGGTTGTTACTTTGCGTGAGACAGATTAAGGAGTATAATGTTTTCTTGAACTTAAAATAACTCATTGAAAAGTTGAAGTGGATACCAGTAACACCCATTATGTGTAGAGAAATCCACATTAATGTTTGTGTGATTTGGTGGGAGTGTAATTGTCGCAACATTATAATAATGTATACTTTGTTTTCAACCAATGTCATAATTTAGAATTATAAATCGCATTTAGTATTATTTAGTGATTTTATTTGGATTTTTATTGGCTTTTATTTTGAAGTTTCCGCACAAGGTCTTTTGGGACGATCGTGAGTGAGAGAGTCGACAAGCTAACAGCAAGTGAAGCACGGACAATTTAATGCTCTGATAAAAGTGTTAAGGTTGTTATAGTGGATGTCAGCGATCGGAAACCTTTATTCCCTTGTGTACAGCATGCAGCCAACGAGGTATGCTGTTTTGTGTCTGTATTTTACTTTGGTGAACGTTATTTTACATGCTGCGCATGTCATTGTATGTTCATATTAAGCTAATGCGGTCTTTATTTTCTCGTTATACTGTATGTTTAGTATTCACGGTGGACATGGAGAATAAGCTTCAAATAAACCTGTATCAAGAAAACCACTTGTGTCTGCCAGTGCTTCGAGGGAATTACACAAGTCATGTGACTCGAGTCCCCCATCTCTGGTGTTTATGCAAGAATTGTTTTCAGATTTAGATTCTGCCCTCATGAGAAACAATCAATGGTGAAACATTTATCTCACGCACAATAAACTTATGAATGTTTGTTTCTTTTCTATGTAAATGTGGACTGTCATATATGTGTATGTATTGTGTGGCCATTGGGCATCCGCTGTAGTCACGTGCAACGAGAGTGAGGAGGACAATACAAAGTGACTGGCATCTGAGCAACAGTTCCGAGTCCTCTCATCAATATAAAACTAGGCATGGACGAGGTGAAGAACACAAGCTACTGCAGTCTGACTCTCTTTAAACTCATCTATTTTCTTTTTCTCTCTTAGAGTTTTACTAGTAAAGCCTTGACTAAAACATATGAACTTTTCACATGGTGGTTGAAGAGAAAGGGTAATTTATTATTATTTTAATTGGTTCAATTATCTTTTGCACATTTATAAAGAAGAAATTATGGATATATTGTCTTGTTTTCTGTGTTTCTATATCCAGGACAGGTGTCAGTTCCTCATTATGGAGAAAAGAGAGAGAGTTTCATCTGAAATGATGCAGGAGACACAGAGATCTTCATCTCCAGATCCCAGCTGTGTGTCTCTGAAGAGCAATGAATCCTTACATCATCCTCCTTACCTCAGTGATAAACCAGTGACCTCTGACCTCAGTGATGAACCAGTGACCTCTGACCCAATGTGAGTGTGAACCACTGATCTATATAGAATGATTGGATAGCTCATGACGTCATAAACAGTGAAGCCACCGCGCCGCCATATTGGTATTCCCTAGTGATCTCATGTAGTTCTATTGAATCAATTGGAAATTTTATGATTTGAATGAGAAAACACTGCCTAACGAGACACCGTTTTAAATCTAAAGTCTCCCTGTACATTCTTACAACGCAAATATCCTAAGCATTTAAATGAGTATTTGTTTAAAGTCTGAAATTGTTCCTGTTTAATAAAACGGCAATGTCTTCACTGAAGAGCTATCTTCACAGGTAAGAAAAACAGTTTGATACTATTGATTAAGTAGTGAATGCTAAAGACCTATATTTTTTGTGAATTGATGAATATTCAGGTGAATATTGTTTCGTGGCCACAAATGAATAATACCTCAGCACGTTTTACTAATTTGTTCCCTCATTTTACTATATTGTGGTCACATTGTAATTCGTTAAATCAAAGTGAGGGAGGGAATTGGTTAAAATTGTCCATGATTTATTAAAACGAGGGAACAAATAAGTCGTCGTAACGCCGAATTATTTAGATTATTTAGATCAGATTATTTAGACAGGGCGCATATAAGAACGAGTAGAGAGAAAGAGAGAGAGAGCACTCTCATCCTCACCGTCTTCAGACAACATGAGCGCTGTATCTCTCTCCCGGCCGGCCTCGCGCATATCAACATCAATTGACATGATAGTAAAGGGTCGTAAGACCGATTGTGTTTTATAGATTGGTAGTTTGTTCAAATAAAGTGTTTGATTAGTTAGCAAGTACATGATCAGGAAATGCATAATACTAATTATATGGGGTAACGGTAAACGCACTCTACACAAAGCTCTTTTGAAGCTGTCAAATGGTGTCTCTATTGGACACTTAATTGACCTATGGCTAAGCCACGCCCCCTCCACTCACTCGGACAAACAGTCAACATTCGTTAACAGGCGCTATGGCAGCTGTCACAATAGGAGACATTTCACAGGAGGAAATTGATGATTTTTGGAGACAGAAAGATTATATATAATCTCAAAGTCACCAAAAGGGCCTTAACTATGCATTGGAGGGTTATATTAATCATTTTATTTTGAGAAGGTCGATGAAAAGCTTCAGCTCCAGATAGGGCTGCACGATTAATCGCAATAAAATCGCACACGATTTGGCAAAGGCTGTGATTATTTTGTGCGCAGCTTATCAGTGGAGTGCGGCTGATCGGTAGTAGATACTGCTCCATCTGAACGCCAGAGGGCGCTCTCACGCAAACACGCTAAATATGCCGGCGCCCTGAACGCAACTAAACGCAACTAAAACAAAAGTAAACCGATCTGCTTCCCAGTTATCTACTATTACAACTTACATCAACTTAAACACCAGAACTGGATCAAGAGACAACGTGGAAACCTTGGAAAAGTTTATAGATCATTACTTCAACAATTTGACCATCATGCCACAACCACAAAAGAAACAGCCGCGACGGGAATACTCAGCAGAGTCCCAGGATGAATCCACTACAACAATAGAGGTGGGTCTTCTAGAATCCATAAACAATAAACTGGCAATTCTTGAACTACTCCATCAAGATATCAAGGATCTTAAAACCAGCCTCGAATTCAGTCAATCCCAGATAGAGTCGTTGCAAAAAGCCAACAACGAAATGCAAACAAAAATATCAGAAATCACAACAACAATAGAATGTCTCTCAAACGAAAATAAACTATTGAAAGAATCCTTATTAGACATCCAATGCCGCAACATGCGAGACAACCTGATCTTTTCGGGTATACCAGAACAAATCCAAGATAACCCGGAACAAGCGATCAAAGATTTCATGCATTCTTCTCTCAAACTCCCAAAAGAGACTGTCAACAATATTACCTTCCACCGCGTACACCGCCTCGGATCTAACAACAAAAACGCCGACACTAAACGTCCCCGTCCCATCATTGCAAAATTTGAGCATTATAAACAGAAAGAACTGGTCAAGAGCAAGGGCAAAGAACTGCGTGGAACTACCTTTGGACTTAACGATCAATTCCCACGGGAGATTCAGGACAGACGGAGAATATTGGTTCCATTCATGAAATAAATTTCGCCAAAAATGGAAGGAAAGCCGTTCTCACGGTAGACAGACTATGTTGATGGCCATCTTTACAGGAACGACACTGTGTACTGGTTATAATCCACCGCGAAAGGAAGATCGGAGAAAAAAAAAAAAAAAAAAAACATGTCGCCAATGAACGCAATATAAGATCAGTTATAATCACCTACTTCATGTATTTAAAATGTTAACTGTATATTCATTGGAAAAAAAGTGTTCTCATTGTTGCATTATGTTTTCTTTTCTCATTATTTTTTTGTCTGTCATTGATTATGTATTGCATGTATGTTTTATATTCACATCATATAATAGGGTACAGATACTAAATATCGAACAAAACTATATAGTAGTATCATAAAACAGAATGTCACACCTAAAACTAGTAAGCTGGAATGTACGAGGCATTAACTCAGCAGTTAAATTTTAAACCACATTAAAAAACTCAAGGCAGATATATGTTTATTGCAAGAAACACATCTTTCAGAATCAGAACACAAGAAATTAACAAATACACAACTAACACAAATATACTTGGCATCCTACAACTCAAAGAAAAGAGTTGTAGCTATATTAATCAATAAAAACATAACAGTTATCAATCAATCAACTATATGTGATCCAGAAGGACGATATGTTATTATCAATATAACCTTTAACAATAAAATACTGACCATTGCTAATATTTACGGACCAAACATAGATGACCCCCAATTTTTCCATAATTTTTTTTTCTTCAATAGCCAACGTTCCCCAATCAGCCATCATAATCGGAGGAGATTTTAATACAGTTATTGATCCAACTCAAGACAAATCGAATACACCATCACACTTTAAACCATGGCAATCTACAGAAACCATTAAACAATACATGACTGACCTTGGTCTTGGCGATAGCTGGAGACTTACAAACCCAAACTCAAGAGAATACAGTTATTTTTCAGCAGTTCATAAATCATATTCACGTATTGATTATTTTCTAACAAGCAATTCCCTCATCCCTGACATTTTAAATACAACAATACACCCTATTATTATTTCTGACCATGCACCAATTACTATAACTATTAACAACAGGAATGATACTAAAAAGTCATTTAGATGGAGGATGAATACTTCATTACTTCAAGATAATGAGTTTAATGAATACTTTAAAAAAGAATGGGCATTCTTCATGGAAACAAACGACACACCAGACATATCTGCTGCAACTCTCTGGGAAACCGCTAAAGTTGTACTAAGAGGAAAGATCATATCATACTCTACATATAAATACAAAAAGGAACAAAGTCGAGAAAAAGAATTAGAAAATAAAATACATTCATGTAGCGAATATGCATCTGGGTAAATATGAATTAGCTCAAGAATATGGGGAATCTTGGGATATTAATATCTATGACTCATGGTCATAATTCATAAGTCGCATGTACATTTATTTATTTTTTTATTATAGGAAATGCCTCGTTCTGTAACTGGTCTGACCAACCTTTAACTCGGCCAGCGAGTAGATGTAAGGTCAGTACAGTTAAAAAAAGGGGTATTCACAAACTCCACTAAAGTTTAGGTTCTGGCCAAGAACATTAAACTTTATTGAGTTTATTAATTAAAACTACTGAATGTAGTCTAATATTATAGAGCCTGTAGCTTTATAGATCTTTTGTTTCATTGACTTTATAAAAAGTGGGTTTTCAAACACAGAGACAGTTAAAAGTATAAATGGGTTTATTAATAAAATGGCACACGCTAGAGATTATAAGCTACAAATATAAACGTACGTAAAAATGCAAACAAACACATAAACATTTAAACAAACATGACGTGATCGGAATGAAAATGGAATGAAAGAAAGAAAGATATTGAGGGAAGATAGAGGGTAACTTAAATCACAGACCTAAGACCTAGACACCTGGAACAGCTTTTATAGGAATCAATATACTTGCGAGATGTGGTACTCTTTCAGTGTGATGCTGAAAAGGGGACGCGCGTGCGCGTGCGCGTGTCCGGCTGGTTTGCGTCTAGCTTCTTCTTCTGGGTCGTTTCGAAAAACGATGTAAAGGCTCACTTGAATTTAACGTTACCGGAAAAGTTCAGATTCGTCTCCCGGGATGGGAGAGGCTGGAAATCTTAGTTGCAACGAACGGCAGCTACGACTCGAACATGTGTTGGTCCGAGGAGAAGGCCAGGGCCTCCTTCAGATGTTCCTTGGAGAAACGCTGCGCCGAGGAAGAGGGTCCAGAGAAGTTGGATGAGTTGAGTTGGAAGAGAGGAGAGAGAAGAGAGCGAGATGAGGGGGCTTCTGACGTTTTATCAGACCTCTGTTTACGCCCCCTCTTGGAACGACAGCGAATCAGATTGTCTTTTCTGAAGCGGGAAAATTCTCTTTGTGTGAAGAAGAAAACGCCTACTTTCACCATATGTCTTATGAGAGAAAGAATTCATATTTCTTCTTAAGATTGTACACCTGGAACAATACATCTTACTGTAATACTATGTGCGGGACTGGCTGAATTAAAACAGGACGGTCAGACAGATACCAAGAATTACAGGTAGATATTGGACACACATAACATTACGTTCATATGCCTCATTACACACAAATAAAGCTTGATTAAACACATAATAAAATTGTCAGTGTTTCCGTTATGGCAAATGACGACACTTTGAGAAACATAGGAATACATATCAAACATTTAGTGGCTTGTTATGTGGAAGAATATCTGTTTCCAAAGTTCCAGAGTGTGTGTGTGTGTGTGTGTGTGTGTGTGTGTGTGTGTGTGTGTGTGTGTGTGTGTTCTGGAATGCCTTTGAGGCTTGGGTCGTAAAGTTTTATGGTCTGAGTTAGGGTTACAACAAGACACGACTGAGGAATTCCCTTCAATGAACATTTAGAATTCAAAACTATACTCTAGCAAACCAAACCTCTATCACACGTGCATATAGGAAGGTACACACATTATAAAGGAAAATAACAGATATTTCTCTTATTCTCAGTTATACACAAAAGGGTGTTTGTGTGTGTGTGCGGAATGCCATGAGGCCGTAAAGTTGGGGGATACGAGTCACATGGGCGCTGGTAAATGGGTCCTCGTGGGGCAATTATTAACCAGCAAGGACACAAGACGATGTGTCTTCCCATATGATCACTTAACGCGAGAAGCAGATGTCGTTGTGGCTACATTCATTACACAATATTTACTCTCATACTCCCAATGAACAGATCCTAAAGGAAATAAATAAAACAAAAGATGAACATAAAGACATAATACATAAAAAGATAGAATTCCAAAAACAATGCCTAAGACATACACACTTTGAACATAATGACAAATCAGGTAAATATCTTGCTAATCTACTCAAACGTAATAGAGAAAAGACACTTATCCCGGTGATCAATAATCCAGAAGGAAAGACACTTCATACCTTACAAGACATCAATGATACTTTTCGTACATTTTATAAACATCTATACAGTAATGCAAAAGAACCAAAAATTAATGACACTAAATAATTTCTTAACAATGTATTTTTACCCAGTCTAACCACAGCACAAAGAGAATCATTAGAAGAATCTATATCAGCAACTGAATATAAACAAGCTCTTGAATCTCTATCAAACAATAAAGCCCCAGGTTTAGATGGATACCCACCAGAATATTACAAACATTTCTGGTCAACTATATCACCATTATTCTTGCGAATGACGGCAGAAATTAAAAACACTTCTTTTATTCCACCTCACATGAACACAGCACTAATTTCAGTCTTACTTAAACCAAACAAAGATCCAACTTTATGCTCTAGTTATCGCCCATTATCTCTTTTAAATACTGACTTAAAAAGTATTAGTAGAGCTTTGGCTACACGACTCGAATCAGTCATATCATCCCTCATCCATCCAGACCAAACGGGTTTTATCAAAGGACGCCAGTCATCAAATAATACCAGACGATTATTCAACATTATGAACCTATGTAATCAAAACCAAAAAAAAACCATAATCGTATCATTAGACGCAGAAAAAGCTTTTGATAAAGTTAGTTGGCACTTTACATGACACTTAAAAAATGTGGGTTTGGAGACTGCTTTATTCACTGGATTAAAACGCTATATAATACCCCACTAGCATCTGTTATAACGAATGGCATAATATCATCACCATTCCAACTTCAACGAGGTACTCGCCAAGGATGCCCCTTATCAGCACTACTTTTCGCCTTATTTTTAGAACCTCTTGCTGCTGCAATAAGACAGAATGATAAAATCATCGGAGTTCTATCAATTAACACTAATCATAAAATTTCATTATACGCAGACGACATACTACTATTTTCAGAGGTGGACGAAGTACACAACTTCCTTACTTGAGTGAAAGTACAGATACTACTGGTCAAATATTACTCCGTTACAAGTAAAAGTTGTAAAGACCTATTTTTACTTAAGTAAAAGTACAGAAGTACTCGTTTTTAAAAATACTTAAGTATCAAAAGTAAAAAGTAAATGTCAATGCATTGTTTTATTATTGTTGCATTGTTGTATGTAATACTTAAAGTACCGTATGCCTCTGAATCTTTGCCTGCCTTCCCTCATATCAATATCACATTTATTTCTAGAACACAGTTCCAGTAATGGGATTGAATGTGAGATTGAATAAGTGCACTCAATAACGTCCACAATGGTTTTGGACACCCAAATGGCTGTTCCCTCAAATATTGCCCTATTTAAAGTTTTTTGGCTTTTAGTATGAATATGTTCGCCTTACTGTTATCTATAAGCTAGTGTGCAAAAAAGTGACAAAATTCGCATTTAGAAAATCAAACCCAACGTTGAAAATGAAAATCAGGTTTATGTCAGAATCCAATGTCAGATTGATGTTGATCTCCAACGTTGGACAGACATTGTATTGTGGTTGAAAATGAAATGTATAACGTCAGAAACCAACATCAGTCGGGTTCTGACGTCAACCCTACTTTTATTTTCAATCAATATCCAACGTCAATCTGTCGTCGGGTTCTGATGTCAATCAGATGCAGGGTTCTGACGTAAACCCGACTTTCATTTCCAACCAAAATGCAACCCCTGCAACCAAAGTCATCCACTGACTGATGTTACTTTCTACTCAAGGACCTTGACAGAATTGTAGTGGAGTAAAAAGTACGATATTTGTCTTTCAAATGTAGTGAAGTTAAAGTAAAAAGTTTCCAGAAAAAATAATACTCAAGTAAAGTACAGATACTCAAAAAGTGTACTTAAGTACAGTACTCAAGTAAATGTACTTTGTTACTGTCCACCTCTGACTATTTTTACAAAATCCTAAAACATCACTTACAGAAATAATTAAACTCATCAATGAATATTCTATCATATCAGACTACTCCATAAATTGGACGAAATCAACAATTTTACCCCTGAACATGAAATCGCATGACAGGAGCATACAAGACACACCGTTTAAAATTAATAATATTACATACTTAGGAATAAACATATCCCAGAACCTCTCGGAATTGTTTAGCCTCAATTTCAATCCACTGTTGAAAACGATAGAAGATGATTTAACTCGATGGATGAACCTACCGCTTTCCATTATAGGTCGTATTGCAACAGTAAAAATGTGTATTCTACCAAAACTTCTTTATCTATTCACCATGACTCCGGTACAACCAACTAAGAAATGGTTTACATCATTAAATCAAATAATCAACAAATTCTACTGGAAAAAAAAGAATCCTAAAATTAGTTTACAAACACTTCAAAAAAATAAAGCTCAAGGTGGTCTAGCAGCACCAAATTTTCAGCACTATTATTTAGCATCCCAACTACAATACTTTTGCAAATGGATCAAAGGGGACAATCCCCAAAACCCATGGCTAGAGTTAGAACAAACAGAATGCAAAGAAATAACCATATCTGACCTCCCATCCGTCACAAAAAAAATCAAACAGAACAATCTTTGTAAGAACGTAATGATTAAAACAACTCTCACTGCTTGGTGGCAAATTAATACACTGACAAAACATGAACTGATACCACACATCAACTCACCTATATGGCATAATCCTGATTTTACTATCAACAAAATTCCGCTTAACAATATTAAATGGAAAGAGAAAGGTATCACACATCTACATCACCTGTTTACTGGCAACACCTTCGCTACATTTGTAGAACTAACACAGAAATTTAACTTAGGAAAAGAACAGTATTACTATTACTTACAAATCAGGAATTCTATTAAAACCACAATTGGAAACAAAGACATTGCACAACCTCCCCCAATTCTAAAACATATCACCACAATTAGTAATTCATCAAAAACACTTAGTAAATTATACACCCTAATATCATCTATAGACTCTAAAACAATAGTAGCACCAGTTAAACAATGGGAAAAAGATCTCAATATCAACACAAATGACGAATTCTGGAAAACAATTTGCAGAAACACTTTTATCATAAGTACAAACATAAACATCCAGTTAATTCAGTATAAAATTATACACAGAACACACATAACACAGCATAAGATGTTTAAAATGGGACTAGTAACTTCCGATAGATGTACTAACTGCAGTGTAAATACACCAGACACTTTCCTTCATGCATTCTGGCTATGCCCACCAGTTCATCAGTTCTGGATAGATGTCGCTAATAAATTATCGAATTTCTTTAAAATTACAATTACTGCACTCCCATTATTATGTCTTTTAGGTGACACATCTCAAATTAACCCTCCCTTTGAACATTCAAAACCTCTGCTCATATCTCTAGCTATCGCCAAAAAAACAATACTACTCAATTGGAAAAATAAATACCAAATATCAACGACACAATGGCTACATCTATTAAGGGACCATATTATTAAAGAGAAACAAACGTTAGCAAATAAAAATTATCTAGACAAATTTTATAACATTTTCAGTCCACTCCTTTCATCCTTAAATATTGATTACAACTAGCTAGGTAGTCGATGCCTCAACTCAAATCTTTGGTATACTAAATGGATTAATAATAAGGAATCGCAATATGCATAATTACAAATTATTTCTATACTAAATAATCTCTGAGTATTATTAAATACATCAGTCGTGTATACATATATATGTGTGGGTTTATATTGTGTTCTATAAGCTATACTTTTCGTTTTACATGTAAAAGCTGCATATTTTTATTATTTATTTATTGTTGTTGGTAGGGGTGGTAGTAGGGATGGTGGTATTGGTATTGATATTATAAAACCATTTGTATTCTTTTTTTAATCTGGGTCGGGCGACTATTCTGGGTGCTGTCGGTGGGTATGACTAGCACAACCTGTCGGCATATTCATTAGTAACTCAGTTCATGGATTTACTGGCCTCTCATTTTTACCGCCTTTGCCCCAATTCCAGGCTTCTGATATGCAAAATAAATGTGTTGGACGGATATCTGGGCTGGATGTGGTGTCTCTGGCTAGGGAGCTAACCAGTACACGCTAGGGTCCAAGCCATAGATCACCAAAAAAATGTAAAAAAATAAAAAAATAAAAAAATAATTGGGACTTTGGTCCTGTCAGGTCACAGCCAGACTAGGTGAGCCGGGTCTGGAGGTGCCTGTAATGGTGCCATAGCATATTCTGCAGAGGAAGACTCAGCGAAACATAGAAGCTTAACTGCTGGGGTTGGGTGTCACTAGCCGCGTTTCCACTGTCGGGCCAGGGCTTTAAACGGGCCGTGCCGGGCTGATAGCCTCGGGCTAATAGCACCAGGCCTGCGTTTCCACTGTCGTGCCAGAAGCTCCACAGCGCTTCACTAAAACACGCCCGTAACACGCCTCTCTGGAACAACGTCACACTAACCCATTCACCAACAAATGGAAGTTTTATCAGAAAACTAATCAGAAATCACTGGAAACAGCGTTGGAAACAAACATGATAAAAGCGGCCGTTTGCTGGCATTTTTGTTGTTTACTTGAATATTTAAAACCCAAGCATCGATGTTTTACCACAGGTTTACAATAAAAAGTGATACATTGATCATAATGAATTAATTTATGTCAAAACTGCACATTAGTCACTCAGAAATAAATTACCGTTAGGTCTATTTCACAAAAGAAAGAGGACACACTTACTTCTTCAGTCGCGTCTGTTACTGTTTATCTGGTAGTTACAGGACATATTTACATCACATTTAGAAAGAATGATCATTTCTACAAATAGCCTATATGCCACCAAAAATACGACCTGAGGAGCTTTAGCACTCTCTCGACTCCCATACAGATATTTTCCGTCAGAGAAACAGAGGAAGCTCCCGAAAAAAAAGTTGCTTTATTTTATGATAGTCCGGTATAATGAGACGAGACGTAGGCTACTGGCAGATAAAATAAAAACATGATTGTGATAGCCTTTATGATTGGTCTGATTTCTTCAAGCGTATGTTTTTTTTTTACTATGCGTATCTTCAAGCGTTTACTATGTTTACTATGGTAATGGTTAGCGCGCATAGTCTTTTGCATCACAAACACAAGGCATTCAAACATGAACGCGAGTTAAATTATTTTAAAAGTCTTTAATGCTGACAGAATCATCCGGCGCTGCCGTCTCCTGACTCAGGTGAACTCTGCCTCTGTTCGTAACCACTCCTCTAGCCCGCTCTGGCCCGCTCTGGCCCAAGGTATTCGACGGGCCAGAAATCCTGGCCGCTGGCCCCGAGTAAGCCCCGATCAAGCCCCGGAAGTGACAGTGGAAACGCGACTGGCCCTGGCACGCACTAGCACGGCCCGGCCCTGGCCCGACAGTGGAAACGCGGCTACTGATGGTGGTGGTGGGAGGGGCCAGGTGGATCGGTGAATCTGAGGGAGGTGTCTTTGTTGGGGGGGTCTGTTGTTCGTGCTCACTGGCAGTAGTAGAGTGGCCCCCAGGCCTAGAGAATAATGTGTATCTATAATGATTGTATTGAATGGCCTAAAATATGGTATTAGTATTATTATTGTAATTACAGTACTGACACTACTACTACCCCTACTATTATTATCATGAATATGAGTGTTACCATTACTACCACTACTATTGCTACTACTATTATTATTTTTGTTCTAATTATTATTATTATTATTATTATTATTAATAGTAGTATGAATACTACTATTAATACTACTATTAATAGTAGTATGAATACTATTTTACTACAAACTCTGTCACAATTATTATGATCTCTTAAAATTGCCTCTATCTATATCACTAAAATATCTCATTGCTTAAACTTACCAATGTACCTGCATACTTCACTATATTGATATTTATATTTAGTTGTTTTCTTTTCTTTTCTTTCTCTCTTTTTTTTTGGGGGTGTTATGTATGTTCCTCTCTCTTCTGTATGTGTATATATGACATTGATCTTTTACCTTGTATAAGCTACAATGTTTTAACTTGCAATAAAAAAAAAATTTAAAAAATTAAAAAAAATTAAAAAAATAAATAAATGGGACATACCTTTATCTGCACGGAGGGAGGGTGTTCCCGAAATTTAAAAAAAAAAAAAAAAAAAAAAAAAATATGCCCCGCCGCAGAAGTACAGTAATGCGCATCATTCCAGGAAACCCCTATCGCTGTGGCTGAATAAACAGAAGATTGAAACGCTTTGATTAAACATGACTTGTAAACACACGACTGCCTTATTCTGTGTAAGAAGCACATCATCTCACAGAAGGAGGAGCTCAGCTGTCGTTATGAAGTGAGTTTGGAGTAAATGCATGTTACTAAATGTTGCATGTTATTAAAACAGGGTTCCCACGGGTCCTTGAAATCCTTGAAAGTTTGTGAATCTGAAAAAATGTTTTCAAGGCCCTGGAAAGTTTTTGAAAATAAACATACATAGAGACAGGTCCTTGAAAGTGCTTGAATTTATTTTGTGCAATACGTTTTCTGGAAAAAATTCCATATTCCAGGCATGAAAACTCCTCACCTTTCGGCGAAATTTGCCGTTTTAAAACCAAAATGGGTCACCTACGTGATTTGTGCAGATCCGATGAGAAAATATTTATGGGGTGGGAGGGGGGGTCGTGGTCGTGGCCAGCATTTACCCGCTATATCTCTATAGTTACCATAAACTTAGCAGCTTTAAAAAACCAATCATCATTCCTAATGCCGAAACCTGACAGCCAATCCGAGTCAGAGTAGGGCAGAATTGTTTTCAAAGTCTTTAACACCGCGAGTCTGATGACACACTGCCGAACAAAGAACCGCACGTCGGAAAGCAAGCCTGAGGTAAGTTAGCTTACAATGTTAACTGTCCTGTCAGATACAGACAGCGACGTTGCCAATTTCATTATTTTTAATTTTGACATAGAAGAGGGCGGGATAATATCGCGAGCGGGCGCGGGCGCCGTGAGCGCTGAGCGAGCAGGAACGAGTAACGTTAGTGAGTTGTCGTCGAAAAAGATGGATAACGCAAAAAAGCTGTCGGGGGCTAAACATAGAAAAAGAAAGAGAGGAAAGGAGATGGCATGTCAACTGATGCGACATCAGCTAAATAAGTGGATGGTGAAAGGCTACAGGTAGGATTTTGTTTTGTGTGACGTCCAGGCATGTAGGCTAATGCCATCGGGACTACCGGGAGATTCCCGGTTAGCCGACGAGCTTTTTGGGCCGATACATCTCATACTTTTTTGTTTCGTTTTTTGTCTTAACGGCCCATAAAACTCGTACATCGGCGGCCCATTCGTTTTGTTTTGCTTAATTGGCGGCGCTGGGTTAGTGCGTAATTAGTGTGTAATGCATTGGTCAATAAAAAGTCAGCGTTAGTTTTTTTTTTTTCTGACACCCCATGTAACACGTAGATCAGCGGCCCATTTGTTCTTTTCTTGATTGACACTGGGCTAGCCCAATCACACCTTTAATGTGAAGTATAGAAATATACTCTTTCAAGTATAGAAATTAGTACAAAACTAATTATGAAAGTTTTCAGTGCATTTGTTTTACAATATATGGCTATTACTATCATGGGATTAATATTATAACTATTATTATGTAGGCCTAGTAGTAATGTAGACAGACACTGTAACTAAAATAATTTTTCTTTGTTTAATTTTCACCAGATTGATGAATTTAACATTAAAAAGCACTATATATATATATATATATATATATATATATATATATATATATATATATATAAGTTGATTGGATTGGATTTTTTGCTGCCGCATCCTTCTCACCTTTTTTACCCCTGACCTGTTTTCATGCCTGATATTCACTCCGGTCCCCTAATGTGTTATTTCGCCAACACTCCATGGCCTATGCATACTAGCTTGCTTGATTTACACTAGTGAAGCGCATTTACGCGTTACGTTATCAGGGTTTTTCCTGCATAGAGAATTATGAGGCGGCCGCCTCCGTCAAATTTCGTGCCGCCTCCGGCTCTCGACAATCAAAAATAACTAGAGAATCACCGAAAACGTGAGGATGATTCTGTTTTATTTCATTTAATGTAAGTGGTGATTGATAGCCTATAGTTGATAATAATATAGGCCTACCTAATGTAGGGGAGCGCGGGGCACAACGTAACACGGGGCTAGTTGTAACACGCTTGTTTTAAATACTTCCGCACATGCTTGGATGATGAAACTTTGTGTATTTACTAGTTGCCATATCAACACTATATAGAAAAAAAAATTCCGCCAAATTTTAATTTTTTTGGGAAGATATCCATAGACATTTATTAAACCATAGCAAAAGTAAATTTCTTAAGTTAATTTTTCATCTCTATTTTTTGTGTTTATTTAAAATAAGACAAATCTGATATTATTTTAATCTCCAAGATGTTATTTAACAGTTGAGATAGTTATTTAATGCTTCGCTAACTAGCAGAAGACACTAGCAGGGTTTAAATCCCAGTTGTGCAGGCGAGGAATGTTGTAACACTGCGTTACAATGTGCCCCTATTAGAAATATGCTATTATATTCTATACTTTTATTAATTTTATTGAGAAAACGTGAGAAAAAGGTGAATAAAGACTGAGAGTCAATGTTCAGAAATGACTAATTATTTATTTGTTTTTGAACTATGTTGTATAGCTGTGTTTTCATGTGTTCGTAGTCAAAACTCAAAAATGAGTTTATATTTAATTATTAAAAACTGCCATTATTTTATATGAAAAAGTTTTTTTTATTGTATTTTATTTAGAAAATATTTCTTATAAAAAAATGTTATGTTACAATGTGCCCCTCACATGTTACAATGTACCCCACCTATGGGGTATGTTGTCACATTTCACTTCCATTCTTTCGGGGTATGTCAAGAAAAAAGTATATACTGTATTAATAAAACAAAAACACATAATTGTACTAGACATGTGGGAAAAAAAAAATACTCTGAACCATAAGTAGATTTACACAAACTGAGAAAGTCAAAAAGCGTTACTTTGTGCCCCGCTCTCCCCTACTGACGGTAACAATGTTGCGCTGTTGAGGCTTGCGCAGTTATTTATAACATAAAATAGTTAAGAAACAATATATAGCCTTGGCTACACACGACCAGAGAGCTGTTTTCCTGAATGGCATCAAGATTGAAACCGAGACTGATTTCATAACAGTTCAATAAACAAATAGTTAAAATTAAGTAACTTACATTTTAGACTGTTTTTGTTCTGTTTCAGCAGCGAAAATAGTTCCAAACAAAGATCACAGCAGAACCATAGCGCATCTCACAGCAACACTTGCTGCATTACTGAATGATTCAGCGTTTTGAACGAATCGGTTGAGTCAAAGATTCAATTACCCATTCTTAAAGTGCCTCATTCTGAATAAATCAGCCGTTTGAATGAATCGTTTGAATGAATGACTCAATGACTCGCTCATTAAGACGGTCACCCGCCGCCTCCTACTGGGGGATAGTTATTTATTTATTTATTTAAAATTATTTATTTTTAACAGTGGATTCGGGTGACTCAAAGTGCACCAGATGAATGAATTTATCTTTAAAATGTACAACATTTTCTTACGGGGGGGCATGCCCCCGGACCCCCCTAGAGGTACCAAGCTCCACCCACAAAAACAATGTGGGAAACACATAAGGCTATATGATGATCTACAAAAAATACAAATTGAATTATCTTAATATTAAAATACATTATTAGGATTTTACCACATCCGCCTCATTTTGAGCCAGGAAAAACCCTGGTTACGTTAAGTGTTTCCCGCATGAGGTACTTTGTGTTGTACGTTGCCATGACGTTCACGTGCGCATGAAACTACCATTGTACCTCATCGTTTGTTGTTGGCCACAACAAATGTGTCCCCACATTAAGTCCTTGAATTTGAGGGTATTGGACCTGGAAAGTCCTTGAAAGGTCCTTGAATTTGAAGTTAACCAAGGTGTGGGAACCCTGTTAAAAAGAGGTTCATAAAAGCTTCTCATGTTTTGGAAAGATGTTTGACACGTGTTGTTTTTTTCAAATGCACGTTATAAGCGACTCAAACTCACAGTGCTTTCAGATAGAGCAGCGTTTACTGAGCCGATCATCACTGACACACTGCGCATAAAAAATAATCGCAGCCTTTGCGATTTTAAAATCGCGATAAGCGATCTCGATTTAAGTGCGATTACATGTAAATTGCGATTAATCGTGCAGCCCTAGCTCCAGACAAAGATTTAACGTTACAGGTCAGTGTGTAAACGTTATATTTTGGTGCTATTTCGCTTTAAACGCTCGCTTTATATGCGCGTCCTATTCGCTTTGGAGGCGCGAATGGATTCAAAATGTTCAAGGGTCGAAGTAGACGTGATACGTGCGAATTTGACGCTCTATTCGCGTTTGGTGTGAACGCAGCATAATGAACAGGCTGCGATGTCAAGATTGCAATGCTGGAATGTGTGTGTCAGAGAGAGAGAGGCACGGGCGCGATCGAACAGTGGAAACATAAAAACATAAGTACTCCATTTTGTTCATACAGGACATCATTAAAACTGCAAAGTGTTTAGCCATATTTGTGTAAAACACAACATTGTGCTTTTGTCAAACTGTACTCTTGTCAAACTGCAACACAGCTAGAAGCTAGGCTAACGTTAGGCTAACGTTACATGAGAGATGTTAAAGATAACGTTCAAATACATTGTTGACTTACCTTAAAACAGATGTAGACATCCTTGTTTAAAGGCCATGTTGCAGGTTAACCACCACTGTTGATCAATGGGTACATTAATCACTCAAGATATGTATACCATTTTTAAAATGTCTCAAAAATGGTCTTAAAGACCAGTTTTTTACGTTTTTGGTATGAACGTTTTTTTTTACGCAATTCGGTGATGACGTCACGTTGGGGAGAAGCGGAGGAAAGCTAGCCTCAGCCAATACAGTTTGTATTAGAACTATGGCGACTGACTGGGAAAAATGAGTGAAAAATCAACGTTTTCTTTATATCTAGTGGCAGTGATCATGACATTAGTTCAGATAAGTACCGGTAAACTTTGTCTTCATCTAGAAATAGAAGGCATCATGCTAGCTATGGGCTAATTTGCCAGTCCCACCTGTTATCCACCCCCTCCAGATAATCCCTAATTAAGTCTTTCCCCCAACGAGGTAAACACATTAATGATTAGTTATCCCACGTTTTGATGGTAGCCTACTAGCTCCAGTAAAAGCATCATTGCCAAGTGTTTCTAAGCGTTTACCTCTTCCTCCGGTGAAAATGTTGCAAACGCAGCCGCCGCGTGTCTGTCGCTGTTTGGCAGGTGCTTGTGTAGGCGCCGGCGGTGCCGTCCCATGGAAACTGCGTTGGAAAGCTTGTGCTGTAAGTGAGTGCGTTTTGGTCGCTGGTCGAGGAGCTCACCCCGCGACCAGATGTGACGTGCCTCACTCAGCATCCAGGATTTGCATGCTGCCTGAAGGCCTCATTATACTTCTGCGTCGGACCTACGCCGGAGCCTCTACGCCGTAGGCAACGTGTTGGTTTTAATTTATACTTCTGTGTCGTTGTCCGCGTTGACGCGTACCTAGGGAGCGTGTGAAACCCCGAGGGAGGGGTTCTGGCAGACCAATCACAGCGCTTGTGTCCGCGTAGAATTGACGCGTTGTTACATTTTTGGAGAGGTGCACGTCAGGGTACGCCGTAGGGTACGCGCGCTACACACAGCCTACGACGTAGCTACGGCGGCAGTTCGACGCAGAAGCATAAAACAGGCTTGAATCCGTTTGTGCTGAAGATAGCATAAACCCATTTCACGCAGGATCATGGTCCCCTTCAAGCCGGCACGCACGAGTATGTTAATTGTTTGTTTACTTTACCATTCTTTTTACACAAAGTCTTATGAACCAGCTTAAACAGTTATAGGTGACTAGCAGTGGCGGCTGGTGCTAAAAAAATTTGGCGGGGCGCAACAAACTGAATTATTAATCCAGGACTGAATGTAGGCTAATTGTTAAATAACAATTTAACAGTGATAATGTAGCTATCATTAGCCTAAAGTTTAGCTAAAACTTCAGCCGGTAGGGTTGGGAAATAGCCAATTGCCAAATAAATCTGAATTTTTGGGCTAAATGGCGATGTATGGTATAATCTGAGTATTTAATTATTATTTTTCTATTTGAATAAAAAAAAAAAAAAACTGTATTTAATTTTTTTTTTTTTATATTTAATATCCTGATCAATATTGTCCTACAAACAATGTTCATATTGAAGGTTATAAAAACAAACATAGTGAAACCTTGCTGTCTATCTGCAGTCTATCCAAAAAAGGGGTCAAATCACATTACATTCTAACATTGCAACATTACTCAAAAAAAAAAAAACCTGCAACATGGCCTTTAATTTATCCACGTTTAGTTGGTGTTGTGGTCTAAATTACCGCATAAATTAATCCAGAGCAGACACTTATCTCGGTTGAGATGTGGCTTGGGAAAGGGTAAAAAATACAACTTAGGTAAAGTTGGTTTTATATTCGCATATTCGCACATTCGCGGACTTCCGCGTTCAATAACTAACTAACTAAACGTTGTTGCTACAGAAAACACCTATCACATATAACTACAGATTAAACACCAGAAGCTATAACATAATTTTCCTCAAAACGATCTTTCCTTCGCACTGGACAAAATACATTGATCTCTATGCGCAGGCTGCTAAGAAGGGACCATCTGCAAAGTGCAAACCCGAAGGAAAGCTCGTTTTAAGAAGAAGATTTAAATATTAAAACAATGTTATTTGTGTAGTAACAATATTCAGCTCACGAGATATTGAACGCGGAACTCCGCGAATATGCGAATATAAAATCAACTTTACCCAAGTTGCAGACTTGATCATTTAGGACCTTCAGGACCACATACGTGGACAGCACCATGAACATAATCAAGTAAAAAAAAATAAAAAATAAAGTTGCCAACCAGGGTAGAAATAGTTTCAGGTTTGATATTTGCTGCATATTCACCTAGACTGTTTTAGTGTACTTTTGTGTAGGCTACTGTACAGTACGCAAATATGTTTTATGTAAAAGTTACAGTAATTCACCAAAGGGATTTTTTTCATGTTCCAAAGGTTGTAGTATGGTCCTACTGACCAGACTGACTTACTACATGTGAAATCTTGACAATACCTCCCTTACTGTATGTTCAGTATACAAATATTAATTTAAAAAAAATTACAGCAATTCACCTAAAGTATTTTTTCCTGTTCCAAAGGCTGTAGTGCTTTCCTAGTGACCACACTGACTTACTACAGGTGGAATTTTGACAATATCTCCTTTACTGTACATACAATAAACAAATAAGTTTAAGAAAAAATTACAGTAATTCCCCTAAAGTATTTTTTCATGTTCCAAAGGCTGTAGTGCTTTCCTAGTGACCAGACTGACTTACTCCAGGTGGAATTTTGACAATACCTCCTTTACTGTACGTACAATAAACAAATACGTTTATGAAAAAATTACAGTAATTCCCCTAAAGTATTTTTTTCATGTCCCAAAGGCTGTAGTGCTTTCCTAGTGACCACACTGACTTACTCCAGGTGGAATTTTGACAATACCTCCTTTACTGTACGTACAATAAACAAATAAGTTTAAGAAAAAAATACAGTAATTCACCTAAAGTATTTTTTCCTGTTCCAAAGGCTGTAGTGCTTTCCTAGTGACCACACTGACTTACTACAGGTGGAATTTTGACAATACCTCCCTTACTGTACGTTCAGTATACAAATATTAATTAAAAATAAATTACAGTAATTCACCTATAGTGTTTTTTAGATATTCCAAAGGTTGTAGTGCTTTCATAGTGATCAGACTGACTTACTACATGTTAAATACTGCCAATACCTTACTGTAAGTATAGTACAAACATATTATTATTAAAAAGTTACTGTAATTTCTCCTTTTTTCATGTTCCAAAGGTTATAGTATGTTCCCAGTGATCGCTCTACTCAATTAACTTTGATAAATGTATTAGGTAAAAGTATGTATTAGAACTGCTAGTTCCTTGTACAACACAATTCTTTCATTGATTAAAAATAGCAGATATTTTAGGTTAGTAATATTTTCAATGTTATAAATAAGCAACACTCTTATTGTAATTATTCAAGTTAAGTTTTTGTTATGAAATCCTGAAGAAGTGGATTCTGGAACACGCTGCTGCTTCAATGTATATCTAATGAGTGATTATAATCAAGGTATTAATCAATAGTTGTCCTTCTATATATCAAATGAGTTGAATGACTTCTCTAGGCTTATGAGATTTTACTTTGTTATAGAAATTATCAGTGTGATTATCGAAAATGTTATTTCATGTATCCTTTAAATGTCTGTATTTGATATCTGAGGTGTAACGTAAGGGTCTGGCCCATGCCAGGAATGCAGTAACAGTGCTTGCTCATTTAGCCTGGCTTCCAGAGATGAAATATGGACTTCTTTAACAGGTGTCACTACATCCATCTGCTTTTCTAGGCTACCCTGATAGCAATGGTCTCAGGAGTCATTGAAACCTATAGTTGAGAGACCATTTCTTAGTTAAAGTCTTTACTTTACAGTTAGATTTAAAGTATCCTCTCCTTGAGATAAATAACATGTTATATTAATGTTTTGAGAAGACTCTCCTTCTCACCAAATCCAATCTTGAAGAAACTGTGTCTGTGTGTGTTAGTATTTTGGTTACATGTTAAGGAACAAGTGGAAATATAGCTGCAAGCAGCGATACGGGGCCAAGCCCCTGAAGCAGCAGCAAGAGCAGGAATAGTAAAAACAGCAGAAATTGAAGAAAAAAGAGCTGGTTTAGAAGTATAGGTGAAAATGAACTCAAAATGAACAGAAGTTCAGATGAGAATGAACATATAATGAACAAGATATACATTAATCCAAGAGGAAGAAAGATTAGTACAACGTTGAATAATAAAGGAATCGACATGACACACAATTTCTTTTAAATCATCCCACGCGGGGCTCGAACCCATTATCTCTGGGTCAGATACCTGTCACTCATATCATTGCGCCACTGGGAAGTTGCGTTTTTGGCAAGATGAAGAAGGTCCAGTAGTTCAAGTGAGAAGCAATTCAAAATGAATAATTTTTGTATAAATTCGCTGCATGTTGTATTTATTGAGTTCGCTCACATATAGACACCATGTCTGGAACAGAAGCAACTTTTACACCACTTAAGGCCACAATACCTCTTGCGGTCTGGGAATGTGCCACACAGGATTCAAACCCACAACCGGAATGGTTCAGGGCTCGTGGCATGTGGTTTAGCAGCTTGCGCCACTCAGTTGACGCTGTCTTACCAAGCTGCCGAGGAGAGGCTTAAGTGTAAGAACGAACACACAAAGGCATGTTAACCAGATTAGTTAAGTTAGCAAGTTAAGTTAGCTTAATGCTAATGTAGTTTATGGTTAGCCTGATAGCTGAAGAGCCACATTAGAAAGAATGGCATCAGGTTAGCATGCTAACCAATTAGCATGCTAAGCTAACTACCATAAGGCAACAAATACAGGTCAAATTTGGAGAAAAGTATATCAGGAACGATAGCAAAAATAAAAAATCTGTTCAGTCACTTCTGTGTGGCTTGGTCCAAAGATCATCTGAGCCAATTTTTGTAAAAATTGAACAAAATTTGAACGAGGAGTAGCATAAAAAATTGAACACTGTACTTTTCAAAATGGCCACTACTGTAATGGGCAGAGTCTTAATGTAAGATATTGATTGTGATCACCATAATGAGTGGAATCAGGTGTACTAAGTTTCATTTTACATCTATTTACATTCACATCCAGATCAAAGGGTTCAAAAGCTATAATCCTTTTAATGTTGAATTTTTGAACTGGTGGTGGCGCTATAGAGTTGGTCCTAGACTGGAGACTCAAAAATTGGTCCAATTACTATTCATTACAATCACTACAAGTGTGGAAGGTCACGAAGTGCCTAAATTCAGGGTCCGAATGTCAGCCGCATAATTGATGGAGATATGCTTCAGTCTATCTATGTGTAGAAAATGTGTGATTATTTATTACCCAATCAGAATCATTCAACCTGAAGCAATGACAAAGCTTAGGGGAAGCGGCCTACTTTTGATCACTGGTTCTGATTCTTGACTTCTGCCTGATGAAACTGCAAACATTCTTCAGTAAAATTTCCTTTAATTTATTATAATTCTGACTCTTGTCTTAAACACTTCTAACTCCTGGTCTTAATAAATCATATCTGGTCCTTGGGTCTTTAACTGTAAGTCCCAAAATACAGATATACAATGGTAATCCATATTGCAACAAGGACAATAAAGCAGAAGTTTCAGCAGATATTCTTTAATGATGTTCCACTGTTTAAGGTACACAGTGAGCACAACCATTGGGCATTTTTTTCAGGTAGCTTGTCTGGTGATAGTCCAATGCAGCATACATTGGGTACCATCTTTGGCACTGTTCACGTTGGTAAACATGACAAGGATTAATTATGTAACAAACCACTAACAGTTAAAATTATGTGTGTTAACCAATTACATAATGCAATGAATAAATATTAAATAACATGTTCAATTGCTTAAATATTTTTGTTTACCCAAAGTAGCCCTGACTGGAAACATTTGAAAAAATTTTATTCAAACACACACATTTGTTTTACTTAAACTTTAACGTCACTTCACTAAAAGAAAATATAGTAAAGTAAAAAGTACTTGACAAAACAATCAGTTAAAGGGTTTATGATAATATAAGAACAACTTAAACCAAGAGAGGATCAACAACAGCAAAATTTTAAAGAGGTGATATTGAAATTTTACTCTAACCACAAGGAATTAATTACAACTTTTATGTATAATCTCAGTGGAACAATTAGAAAGATAATAGAAATAAAACAGTGCACTGTACAGTATCTTGAATGCCTCCATGATCTTGCTGTTCATTATCTGTCAGATTTGCTGCACCAATGCGTACAGGTTCAGTCACTACTGTTAATAATAATGTAGCCCCTATTAGTGAATTATAGTTATTATATATATTATTATGTAAAACAGTATTATTAGGTATTGTCAAAATTTCACCTGGAGTAAGTCAGTGTGGTCACTAGGAAAGCACTACAATCTTTGGAATATATATATAAAAAACACTATAGGTGAATTACAGTTTATTACATAAACATATGTAATAAACACATGTAATAATGTTTATTACATAAAAATATTTGATAATTGTACAGTAAAGGAGGTATTGTAAAAATTTCACCTGTAGTAAGTCAGTCAGGTCACTAGGAAAGTACTACAGCCTTTGGAACGCGGAAAAATAGTTACGGTCAATTACAGTAAATTTTTCATAAACATATTTGATAATAGTATATACAGTAAGGGAGTTATTGTCAAAATTTCACCTGTAGTAAGTCAGTCAGGTCACTAGGAAAGTACTACACCCTTTGGAACGCGGAGAAATAGTTACGGTCAATTAGTTAATTTTTCATAAACATATTTGATATATTGTAAGGGAGTTATTGTCAAAATTTCACCTGTAGTAAGTCAGTCAGGTCACCAGGAAAGTACTACACCCTTTGGAACATGAAAAGAATACTTTAGGGGAATTACAGTAATTTTTTCATAAACATAATTGACAATAGTACGTACAGTAAGGGAGATATTGTCAAAATTTCACCTGGAGTAAGTCACACTGGTCATTAGGAAAGCACTACGCCCTTTGGAACACGAAAAAATACTTTAGGTGAATTACAGTAATTTTTTCATAAACATAATTGACAATAATACGTACAGTAAGGGAGATATTGTCAAAATTTCACCTGTAGTACTTCAGTCAGGTCACTAGGAAAGTACTACACCCTTTGAAACATGAAAATAATACTTTAGGGGAATTACAGTAATTTTTTTCATAAACATAATTGACAATAGTACATACAGTAAGGGAGATATTGTCAAAATTTCACCTGTAGTAAGTCAGTGTGGTCACTAGGAAAGCACTACAGCCTTTGGAACAGGAAAAAATACTTTAGGGGAATAACAGTCATTTTTTCATAAACATATTTGATTATTGTACACAGTAAAGGAGGTATTGTCAAAAATTCACGTGTAGTAACTCAGTCTGGTCTCTAGGAAAGCACTACAGCCTTTGGAACATGAAAAAATACTTTAGGTGAATTACAGTAATTTTTTATAAACATATTTGATTATTGTATGTACAGTAAAGGAGGTATTGTCAAAATTTCACCTGTAGTAAGTCAGTCTGGTCATTAGGAAAGCACTACAGCCTTTGGAACATGAACAAATACTTTAGGTGAATTACAGTCATTTTTTCATAAACTTATTTGATAATTGTACGTACAGTAAGGGAGTTATAGTCAAAATTTCACCTGTAGTCAGTCAGTCTGGTCTGTAGGAAAGTACTACAACCTTTGGGATATATATAAAAAACACTATAGGTGATTTACAGTTTATTTCATAAACATGTAATAAACATATGTAATAATATGCTCATTACATAAACATATTTGATAATTGTACACTATTGTCAAAATTTCACCTGTAGTAAGTCGGTGTGGTCACTAGGAAAGCACTACACCCTTTGGAACACGAAAAAATACTTAGGGTGAATTACAGTAATTTAAAACAAAAACATATTTGTCAACTGTACGTACAGTAAGGGACTTTTTGTCCAAATTTCACCTGTAGTAAGTCAGTCTGGTCTGTAGGAAAACACTACAGCCTTTGGAACACGAAAAAATACTTAGGGTGAATCACAGTAATTTTTTTTAAAAAACATATTTGTCAACTCTATGTACAGTAAGGGACTTTTTGTCAAAATTTCACCTGTAGTAAGTCAGTGTGGTCACTAGGAATATGCTACAACCTTCGGATAGTAAAAAATCCCTTTGGTGAATTAATGTAATTTTATTCTAAAAATATTTATGTACATTATGTAAAGTGAGGCAGGTTTCCTAAATACAATCATAATAATGCAATTTTTGTTGTTGCTAAAGTACAATCAATAGCATTAGAACACATAATGTGAGAGAGATTTGCTGGTACATCTGTACTTTGCAAAAATGTAGTTGTCTGTTTGCACACAATGGAAAAAAAATAGACATTTTTAGACGGTCCCTAATCTTCTTTACCACACACATTGAATGTTCAGTGAACAGTCGCAACTTTGTATGCCATTAAAACAATATTTGCCCATTTTGATCGATTGTGGAGAGTGTTGTAGTTCACCATCTTTGTCCTAAAGATCATGTAGCTGCTTTTATTTTGCAAAAATGTGCTTTATTGCGCTTGTTATTGAGACAGTTTTTAAGCAAAAAAGTGCGAATGTGCGAATATAAAACCAACTTTACCTAAGTCCGTCGCCCAGCCTCTCAGGATACATAGTGTTGGAGTTGAATGTACCCCATGCACACCGTTTGACCATTTTAAACTTAAAATGACAAGAAAAAACAGATAAAAACGAATGAAAACTGACTAACTGCAATGCATTTCAATGGATGTGGAAGCAGAGAATGTCCGAGTGTATTGGGTTAGCTATGCGCACTGTGATTGGCTCATCGCGTTTGGGGGCGTGGCTTAGCCATAGGTCAATTGTGATTATTGCTGCTCTGAGGTTTCTCGGAGGAATAGCGACAATTGTGCATATAAATTACTACTTACAGGGCTTGAATTACAACCTGTGGGCAGTTTTTCTACATCCTTTTGTGAATGTCGTTTTACACTTGTATGCTGCACAGCGGGTCATCTTAAAAGTGTCGTCGGAGCTTCCAATCTCTGGAATCGTAAGATGGCCGCTCGAACACTTCGGTGGCTTCACTGCCTGCTGCCAGTTTAGAACGTCATGAGATATCCAGTCATTATATAGATCAGTGGTGTGAACATGTTGCTAGTTGGTGATTTAACTATAACTAGTGAGTGAAACTAGGAGATGACAGTTCATGTGAGAGCAAAAACAGTGGATGCACGCTGTGAGATGAGTTTTTATTTTTCACTTTACTTCAAATCAATGGGCAAAATTTCAGTGATGAAAAACTTTGCCATCTGTACTTATTTCCTTTATTTTATCATATTTTTTCATCTGTTTTCTTCTCAGCAGTGTGTATAGAGATGATCAGACTGGAGACCAGGATTCTCCTCAGCCAGTGAATGATGAACTACAGAGAGTCAAACACAGACACAAAGCCAGCATGAAGAACAAGTATGAGAGATTATTTGAGGGACTGAAACTCCAAGAGAATGAAACCCTCCTGAACAGGATCTACACACAGCTCTACATCATAGAGGGAGAGAGTGAAGGAGTGAATAAACAACATGAGGTTTTACAGATGGAGAAAACAGCCAGAACACAACACTCACAAGACACTCCAATCTACTGCAATGACATCTTTAAAGCCTCTCCTGAACCAGGACGCCAGGAGAAAGAGCAGATCAAGACTGTTCTCACTAAAGGCATCGCTGGAATCGGGAAAACCGTCTCTGTGCAGAAGTTCATTCTGGACTGGGCAGAGGGAAAAGACAATCAGGATGTAGATTTCATGTTTGTGCTTCCATTTCGAGAGCTGAACTTGATCCGAGATCATCAGTACAGTCTTCACAGACTTCTGCTGGACTTTCATCCTGAACTTCAAGATCTGGACTCAAAGATTTATGAGGAGAGTAAAGTTGTGTTCATCTTTGATGGTCTGGATGAAAGCAGAATCACACTGAGGTTTTCAGACGCTCAGGAAGTTTCTGATGTGACTGAGACTTCATCAGTGGGTGTGTTGATGTCAAAGCTCATGAAAGGAGATCTGCTTCCCTCGGCTCTCATCTGGATCACCTCCAGACCAGCAGCAGCCAATCAGATCCCCTCCAAATACATCCACCGTCTGACAGAGATTCAGGGATTCAATGATCCTCAGAAGGAGGAATATTTCAGGAAGAGAATCAGTGACGAGCATCAAGCCAGCAGAATCATCTCACACATCAGAAGAGCAAGAAGCCTCCACATCATGTGCCACATACCCGTCTTCTGCTGGATCTCCTCCACTGTGCTTCAGAAGCTCCTGGAAGAAGATCTGAGTGCAGAAATCCCTCAAACTCTGACTGAAATGTACATCCACTTCCTGCTGATTCAGATCAACATGAGGAATCAGAAGTATGAAGAGAGAGATCCAGAGAAACTCCTGCAGTCCAACAGAGAAGTGATTATGAAACTTGCTGAAGTGGCTTTCCATCAGCTGATGAAGGGCAATGTGATGTTCTATGAGGAGGACCTGATTGAGAGCGGCATAGACGTCACTGACGCCTCAGTGCATTCTGGGATTTGCACTGAGATCTTTAAGCAGGAATCTGTGATTCATCAGAGGAAAGTCTACAGCTTCATTCATCTGAGCGTTCAGGAGTTTCTCGCTGCTTTCTATGTGTTTTACTGCTATTTAATGAAGAACAAGAAACCACTGCAGCTTCTGGATGTATTCAGGTCTGATGAAGTCTCTCTGCAGCTTCTGGGTGAATTCAGGTCTGATGAAGTCTCTCTGCAGCTTCTGGATGAATTCAGGTCTGATGAAGACTCTCTGCAGCTTCTGGATGAATTCAGGTCTGATGAACTCTCTCTGTATGATCTACTAATATCAGCAGTAAATAAAGCCCTCAGGAGTGAGAATGGACGGCTGGATCTGTTCCTGCGGTTCCTGCTGGGCGTCTCACTGGAGTCCAATCAGAGACTCTTACAGGATCTACTGACACACACAGAGAACAGCTCAGAGAGCATCAGAGAAAACACACAGTACATTAAAGACAAGATCAAAGATACAGATGATTTTAATCCTCTCTCAGCTGATCAATCCATCAATCTGTTCCTCTGTCTGCTGGAAGTGAAAGATCAGACTCTGTCCAGAGAGATTCAGGAGTTTGTGAAATCAGACAAACACTCAGAGGAGAAACTCTCTCCGTCTCACTGCTCAACAATCTCCTACATGCTTCAGATCTCAGAGGAGGCGCTGGATGAGCTGAACCCCATGAAATACAACACATCAGCTGAGGGGAGAAGACGACTGGTACCAGCTGTGGTCAACTGCAGAAAAGCTCTGTGAGTGTTTAATCATTAATAGCTAAAGAATCCTTTTAATAACACATCTTTCATCTTTACAGGGGTCATGACATGGAGTTTTTACATTGTTTTATTATATTTGCTGAGGTTCACTTATACTAGGGGAGCCAAACTCAGTTCCCTAGAGCACAGGTTTCCAAACTCTGGGTCGCCAGGATGATTTAAGGAGAATGGAGTTACATTTAAAATAAAATACAAATAATAATTTGTTTTCATAAAGTCATAGTCTATAGGCCTGTATAAAAGGAATAAATATGCTAAGTATATTAAACTTAAATAATTAACAGATTAACAAAAGAAAAGAAAAAGCTGTGTGACAGTATTCTGCTGAGTTTATTTCTGTGAAGCGCTCCACAAACTAGTTGACGGGAAGGAAACCGAGACGACAGAAAACACATCCTGTTTGTTTTATTTATTTTACAAAGCCACAGTGTTCTGGTTTATTGTGAGTGTACACAAATAAAATGAAATACTTAGCAGTTTCGAATAGAGATGCGCCGATCCGATACTCACTATCGGCTCCAATACTGCCTTTCTTTGCCGGATCGGGAATCGGTCAGACGAGATCCAAATCTGATATTGTGCGTATACTATTGTGTGTTATTGTTAAGCCTCACAAAAGCCAAAAAAAACATTATAAAGAACCGTCAACTTTTCGTGCCCTATATTATAAGTGTTCTAAAGCCACTCCACAGTTTAATGTGATAAAGTGATTTAATGATTAATATTGAAGTCGTTAAACTCAAGTAAGTGCTTCCCTCTGCTGCGGCTGTCAGTCATTCTCCATCCAGCACTCAAACAGCGCGCCGCGTTCGGCTACGGCAGTCAACATGATGAAACTCTCTCCAAGATGAGTCAATGTTACTATTGTTATACTTGATCTGTAGAGAAAGGTCTATGGTTTCGCATTAAAGGGATAGTTCACCCAAAAATGAAAATTCTGTCATCATTTACTCTCCCTCAAGTTGTTCCAAACCTGTATGATTTCCTTTCTTCTGCTGAACACAAAAGAAGATATTTTAAAGAAGGTTGGTAATTAAACAGTTGCTGGTCCCCATTGACATCCATAGTATTTTTTTTTCCTACTATGGAAGTCAATGGGGTCCATTAGTCGTTTGGTTACCGACTTTCTTTAAAATATCTTCTTTTGTGTTCAGCAGAAGAAAGAAAGTCATACAGGTTTGGATCAACTTGACGGAGAGTAAATGATGACAGAATTTTTGGGTGAACTATCCATTTAATATGTTTATAAGCAACTGGAAAAAGCACAAATGTCAGGGCATGTCAGAACATCTCAAGGACCCCAAAAACACCTCAGACCCCAGAGGGTTAAAACAAGAATGTTTCCAATAGCAACCAGATAGCCTTAAGAACAAGTGTTTCAATAACAAGATAGCCTTAGAGCAAGCAAATTTCCAACCAGTGTTAAAGTCCGCGTGAACCGGAAGTTGCAAACGACTTTTCTCCAGTGCTGTGACGTATTTCCCAGTGAAAAGGAATATTGAACAGAGGGCAGGGTTTTCCTCTAGCGCTCCTCCTCTCCATCTCTCGCTCATTACAGACTAACGATTTGAGGGGAGTGGTTAAGCGTTTCCCAAACCAAGCCGTCAAACCTACGTCATCAGAGAAGGTCCTCCAAGGCAGAGGGGAGGGGCATTTTCAGATTTTGATTAAAGATTACGAAGCCAAATTTTTTTTTTCTGTGTATTAACTTGCACGGATTAATTGTTCACCACAAGACTAGTAATATGCGCTAACAAAGTAAATAGGGTCCATTTTGATTTCATGCCGACTTTAATGTCGTTAACCAAAACTATGACGAAAAATGTTCGTTGACGACCTTTTTTTCCCTGACTAAGACAAGACGATGAGAGGCGACACCCTATGGAAGGCATTTTCTGCCAAATTTAAATAAATAAATTAAATGATTAAAATGAAAATTAAAACCAGATTAACGATTTCATTACAGAAATCTGTACGCAAAATATGTGACAAAATTGAGAATTAAAATTAAATTATTTCATTTTCACGGTGACAGTGCATCATCCCTGTCAAATTGAAAAATAAAATGCAATTGGTGATTTCACATTTCACTTTCACTGCAGTCTCGAGGCAAGACTGCCAATATTAAAATGAAAAGCCAAACGTGAAAAAGAAACTACAAATACAGTTTTTACAAAGCTCTTTATTAATGCTCACACAATAATAGTGGCACAATTCAAATTCAAATGTAAATTTTCGTTTTCATTTTAATTCCTCTTTTATTTCAGTTTTCATTTTCGTTTTCATTTTCAAAGCCAAACTGCATGCAAATTCAATGTTAATGAGTGGGTGTGGCTTGTAACGGCGCTAGAGGCACGCCTTCTGTAAAGCGAAGTCGCCGACGTCCCTGTTGCTGCATGAGTTGAATGTGTGAAACGAAATTATTTAAATGTGATTATATTGTAATCGAGACGACGAGATATGGCTAAATCTGTTAGTGAGCTTTTGCAGGAAGCTGCCGTAGCATTAGTGGAAACAACCAGCCGGACCAGCATACTTCAAACCCTCGGTCCACTGCAGTTCGCACTGAGTCGCGGGCATCTTCAGATGCCAGAGAAACTGTTAGTCAATTTTATTTTATTTTTCAATTTGACAGGGATGATGCACTGTCACCGTGAAAATGAAATCATTTAATTTTAATTCTCAATTTTGTCACATATTTTGCATACAGATTTCTGTAATGAAATCGTTAATCTGGTTTTTATTTTCATTTTAATCATTTAATTTATTTATTTAAATTTGGCAGAAAATGCCTTCCATAACACCCACGTCATTAAACGATAACTATGACTTTATCAACACATGCATAATCGTTGACGAAAAAAGACAAGACTGAAATGTTTAATTTTTTTTTTAACTTGAGCAAAACCACTTGTTTGTTTCAAATAAAGGACGACAATACATCGACTGTTTTTACGAGCGTTCAGGCTTACGGTTGCCAGATTTCAATAATTTAACCCCCCAGTCAGAGCTTTTCTGTTAAAAGAACACGTTTTCTACCCGGTCTTTTAGTATCTGGCAACCATGCGCGCGCGCTCTCTACACTGCTGAAGAAACCCGAGCGATCTTCATTTGAGAGTTTCTATCAAAATTAAAGTGTCATTCTGTCGGTCTGTGTTCTGTCACGAGCCGCGCTGTTTGTACGACTAAATCTGCGATCAAAATGCAGGCTGATATCCAGCAGTGTTTTTAATGTTGATCATATTATACGAGCAAGAATGCAATGTTTCCCGAATATCTACACGATTTCAAATGTGACATTGATTTTATACAACAGTTCAACAAACAGAAGGGTAACATTAAGAGATGTACTACATTTAAAACAGTATTGTCATTAGGGTTATTGCTCTATTTTGCAACGAAAGCCATAGCAGAACTGCTGCACACAGCGGTGAATCATGAACGAATCTGTGACTTTGAACGAATCGTGAGATTCAATGACCCGTTCATAAATATAGCAACTTGCTTCGTTACTGAATGAATGAATGACTCCATAAAAGTATCACTTTGTTTTTACCATCATTGCATATTTATTGGTTTATTGTACCATATATTTATTTATTGTTCAATTTAAAGCATTATTTATTTTATAAAGGTACTTATAAAGGTAAAAAAAAATGAACTGGAAGAATCGATTAAAGGAGGCAAATATTGTCCCTTAATGGAAAAGGTGTGACTGCAGTCTAGGTGGAAGAGAGGGGGTACCAGGGGGGTACATCACTCTAAAAAACGTCTCAGGTTACGTATGTAACCCTGGTTCCCTGAGAGGGAACGAGACGGTGCGTCGAGACACGGTGGGAACGCCCTGCGTGATTGCGTCGTGAAGCACGTGTATAATCAGTCCAATGGAAAGACGAGACGTCATAGGCGGGTGACGTCATCGACCAGTAAGCTATAAACCAGCGCTGAAAACAGACCGCGACAGCTTCTGAAAAGCCGAAGCAAGTCGATCACAGGCATGCAGGGAGTATGGCAGGGCGACGCAGCGTCTCGTTCCCTCTCAGGGAACCAGGGTTACATACGTAACCTGAGACGATCCCTTTCAAGGGAACTCGAGCTGCGTCGAGACACGGTGGGAACCCTATACCCACGACGCCATATGACAAATGCCTGTTCTGTATGAAGACCATGCGCACACTAGGAACAAGCACTCTAGACCCTGGAGTGGAGCCTAGGACCAAGTCATAAAATCTAACAAATGTATGCGGTGAGGACCAGCCTGCCGCATTACAGATGTCATAGAGTGAAACTCCTGATAATAAAGCCTTAGAGGCAGCCATACTCCTGGTAGAATGGGCCGGGACAGCCAAAGGTGAAGGCTGTCCGGCCACTTCTAAAGCAAGTGAGATAGCCTCAACTACTCACTTGCTCATTATCTGTTTAGATGCAGGGCAACCTATCTTACATGTAGGTAACCCGAAGCAGACGAATAATTGCTTTTATATATACGCCACAGGGCAGCTGTGTGGACATAAGCATCCAAAGCCCGGACAGGGCATAACAGATTAAGTTCTTCCTGATCTGGGGTATAAAGGTGGAGGACAGAAGGCCTGCAGCACAAATGACCCGCAAATTTAGTAGGGACCTAGGAATACAACCCGGCAAGGGGTGAAGAAAGACTATCACCATACCAGGTGCAAATCCAAGTACGTGCAGGCCTTAGCCTCTATGTACCACGGAGAAGACGAAATAAGGATCTCTCCTCAGAGATAACCCAGCAAAGAAACATTCATTGCAGAAATCAAGTACTGTACCATAGGGCAGATAACAAGATTTAGAAGGCGTTCTCCGCACCAGGCCGAGAAAAGTTTCCATTTCAGTTCATATTCAGTCTTCTCGTGAAGGGAGCTCTAGACTGGAGTATGGTCTCCACGACCTCAGTCGAGAGACCTGAATCTATGAGCTGGGCCCCCTCAGAGGCCGAGCCCACAATATCCATAACTTCGGATGAGAGTAACTCCCAGGAGCAAAGATATCGAGAAATGCGTACAGGTGTAGCCTCAACCACACCTCATACGTTGCATCCAGTTCAAGCAGAGCTGGATGCGTCAGGGAGAAATCACATAGGGCAATGTGTTGTATAAACGATGCGAAAGATAGACTTGAGTCTTGACCGAAGTTCTCCCAAAGGAGCTCCACCACCTCGGGGTGAAATCTCCATTCCCCAGGCCTCAGCCCCTGCCTCAACAGGATATCTGATCTGATATACGAGACCATCAGTGTGTTGTCCGGAAGGACAAGCACATGGTGACCTCTCAGGTCTGGAAGGAAGTATTTGAGAGCTCGAAATACCGCCATAATTTCTAGCCGATTTATATGCCAGAACGTTAATGGTCCTGCCAAAGACCTTTCGCCGAGCGGCCATTCATGACCGCCCGCCATCCCGTGAGGGAAGCATCCGTTGAAAGCGTTACGCGTCGACAAGAAGCCCCCAGCACTGGGCCCTGGGTGAGGAACCAAGGTTTCTTCCACATGACCAAGGCACGAAGGCATCGCCGCCTGACCTTGATCGTGCAAAATGGATTTCCCCTCGGAGAAAACCCCTTGGTCCTGAGCCACCACTGCAGAGGTCTCATGTACAGAAGGCCAAAAGTAATTGCGTTGGACGCAGCTGCCATGAGCCCCAACAGTCTGAAACTGTTCCACAGTGAGTGACTGGCCTAGTTTTACCCCAGTTACGGCAAAGCCGCAACCCCAACATCTTTAAATGAGACAGAACGACATCTCGATGCCGAACTGCCATCTGCTCAGATTGAGCTAGGATCAACCAATCATCGATAAAGTATAATACGCGAATACCCTGGAGTCTCAGAGGAGCCAGAGCTGCATTCACGCATATTGTAAAGGTGCGGTGTGATAAAAAGGCCGAATGGAAGAACCCGATACTGGTATGCTTTGCCCCCGAAAGCAAACCTCAGGAACCTCCTGTGATGAGGATGGATAGATAAGTAAGCGTCCTTCAAGTCTATTGTGACAAACCAGTCCTCGGACTGAATCTGTGACACAATCATATTAGCTTAACCCTCTGGGGTCTGAGCTGTTTTCTGGGCCCTGGAGGTGTTCTGACATGCTCTGACATTTGTGCTTATTTCTGTTACTTGTGACATTTTCGTGGCTAAAGTCTAATTAGACTGTATTCAGCACAAACTCTGCTACAATAATATATCAGCAGCATGTATGTAAAAGTTTGTAGTTTTGAGATAATGACATTTATGCGTGGTTTGTGAAAATACAAAAAAAAATTCTTACTGAAATAAGGTCATGAAACCCATACTGATTATTTCTTCACAAGACTTTTGAAAATTGTATGACGTAGCCTAGAATATTTGCTCTAAAACGATGTGAAAATCACCCTGACTGCTCATTCAGATAAGACAATATATTGATTTAAAATTTTTACGACGTGTTTTGTGCCACAAAGCTTTATGCGGGAGCTCATTAATATGTAAGCTTTTCTCACCTGAGTAAGACAAAGACCCTCCCCTAACGGCCCTATTAGGAGCTATCAGGCCCCTATCATTCTGAGCAACCTTGCACAAAGAATGAGGAGATTTAAAAAAGAATGGCTTTTAGATTGTTTGATTTATGTACAACACAACATAATCCAAAGATAACCAATGATCCAAAGACAGAGGCCTTTGTGCCATTACTAAAAACTTTGTACAAACCTTTCATTTCCAAGGTGTTTGATTTTCACTTTACCATGTTCATGTACAGAGACTCTGTGAAAGTTGAAGTCAGCAGGACTCAGTGGCATCTGGGCCCTGAAAAAAAAGAAAAAAAAGTGAACATACTGATATCAAGAGAAAGGCCTGCACGATTTGGGGAATACATTTTAGATTTTTCTGGTTAAAATTGCTTTTTAAAATTCACAGAATACACACACAAGTCAAGTCAAGTCAAGTCATTTTCATTTATATAGCGCTTTTAACAATGTAGATTGTCTCAAAGCAGCTTTACAGAGATAAATGTATAATTTAACGTAAGATTGTTTTGGCTTTATAGCGGTTCTTTAATAAAGTTATTTTCCAGCTAAAGTTAGTTTTGATTGATTCGCTTCCGTCGCAACGATCATTTGTTTTTAAATTAGGGCCGCCAAGACGACACCATTCTCTCTACACAGACTTTAAACGCGAACCTGTGAGAAACGCTGATGGCGTTCAGATGCGCATTAAGAACGGGTTCTATAGTTATGTGCGTTTGAATATATGTGTGCAGGTTTGGAATTCCCTGCAAACCAAGCCTAAACAAATTACTGGTGTTTCCTTATAGTTTTGATTCAGAATTTTATTTTATTTTATCAATTCGGGGTAGATACGCAAATTGAGTTTTCCCGACGACGCGTTATCTGTAGAGTGGGAAAGGGATCCTCCATAGGGAGAGACTAGTTGGCACTTCAGCACTGCGTTGACATCGGGTCCAGGCGAAGGTCCTTCATCAGATCTGGAAACGGCCTGGATCCGGCAGGCTGCGGGAAAACCTTGGGATAAACAAAGACACTAAAATTAGCGTAGATGCCATTCTTCTCATGATGTAACAAGTACATCAGGATTTATGGGAAGTGTTCCCGGTTCCAGCTGACCTAATCTATGCAGCCTAATATTGAATTATAGAAGTCTATAATGTATTATGTGAACGCTATGTCAAAGAGATGTGTCTTCAATCTAGATTTGAACTGACAGAGTGTGTCTGCTTCCCGGACAATGGTAGGAAGGCTGTTCCAAAGTTTTGGTGCTAAATAGGAAAAGGATCTACCGCCAGCAGTCGATTTAGATATTCTAGGTATTATCAACTGGCCGGAATTTTGAGATCGCAATAGACGTGAAGGAGTATAATGCGTTAAGAGCTCGCTCAAGTACTGCGGAGCTAAACCATTTAGTGCTTTGTAAGTAATCAGCAATATTTTAAAATTGATGCGATGTTTAATAGGGAGCCAGTGCAGTTTTGACAGAACCGGGCTAATATGGTCATACTTCCTGGTTCTGGTAAGAACTCGAGCTGCTGCGTTTTGAACTAGCTGTAGTTTGTTTATTAAGCCTGCAGGGCAACCACCCAGTAGAGCATTACAATAATCTAGCCTTGAGGTCATGAACGCATGGACTAATTGTTCCGCATTTGTCAATGAGAGCATATGACGTAATTTAGATATATTTTTAAGATGGAAAAATGCGGTTTTACAGATACTAGACACGTGACTTTCAAATGAAAGATTGGAATCAAAGAGCACACCCAGGTTCCTAACCGACGACGAAGACTTAACAGAGCAGCCATCAAGTGTTAGACAGTATTCTAGGTTATTACGTGAGGAAGTTTTTTGTCCAATAATTAGAATCTCTGTTTTTTCAGAATTTAGAAGTAGGAAATTACGAGTTAATTTAGTGAATTGGTAAGTTTCGTTTTGAAGAAATATAGAGCTGAGTATCGTCGGCATAACAGTGGAAGCTAATTCCATGTTTCCTAATGATATCTCCTAATGGTAGCATGTACAGAGTGAACAGCAGCGGTCCTAGTACTGAGCCCTGTGGTACGCCATACTGAACTTGTGATTGACAAGACATCTCTTCATTTACTGCTACAAACTGATAACGGTCAGATAAGTATGATTTAAACCATGCTAGTGCAATTCCACTAATGCCAACATAGTTTTCTAGTCTATTTAAAAGAATGTTGTGGTCAATGGTGTCAAACGCAGCACTAAGATCGAGTAACACTAATAGAGAGACACAACCACGATCGGATGATAAGAGCAAATCATTTGTTACTCTAACGAGAGCAGTCTCAGTACTATGGTATGGTCTAAATCCGGACTGAAAATCCTCGCAGATATCATTTCTTTCTAGAAAGGAACATAGTTGTGAAGATACTGCCTTTTCTAGTATCTTTGACAGAAAAGGTAGATTCGAGATCGGCCTGTAATTGACTAATTCTGAAGGATCAAGTTGCATTTTTTTAACAAGCGGTTTAATCATAGCCAGCTTAAAATTTTTTGGTACGTATCCTAGAGACAAAGATGAATTAATGATATTAAGAAGAGGATCTATGACCTCTGGAAGCATCTCTTTCATTAGCTTAGTCGGTATAGGGTCTAACATACATGTTGTAGATTTAGATGATTTAACGAGTTTAGTAAATTCTTCCTCTCCTATAGCAATGAATGAATCAAATTTTTCCTCAGGGAGACTACAATGCACTGCCTGATGCGATACTGTAGTAGACAGTTGCATAGTTATAATTTTATCCCTGATATTATCAATCTTATAAGTGAAGAAGTTCATAAAGTCATTACTGCTGTGCTGCTTGGAACCTTCTGTGTTTGAAGCTTTCTTTTTCGTTAGTTTAGCCACTGTTTCAAATAAATACCTAGGATTATGTTTATTTTCTTCTAATAGGTTTGAAAAATAAGCAGATCTAGCAGCTTTTAAAGCCTCTCTGTAAGCAATCGAGCTCTCTTTCCATGAAATGCGAAATACCTCTAATTTTGTTTTCTTCCAGTTGCGCTCCATTTTTCTGGCTGCTCTCTTAAGGGCCTGAGTGTGTTCGTTGTACCACGGCGTTGGATTATTTTCTTTAATCTTCTTTAAGCGCAAAGGAGCAACTGTGTCTAAAGTGCTGGAAAAGAGAGAGTTAAAAGTTTCTGTTGCAATATCAAGTTTTTCTAAGTTATCCGGGATGCTAAAATGATGAAACTGATCAGGAAGATTATTAATAAAGCAATCTTTAGTAGCAGAAGTGATAGGTCTAACATATTTGTAACACGGAGTCGGCTTTGCAGCCTTGGCTAAATGTAATTTACACGAGACTAGATAATGATCTGAGATGTCATCGCTCTGCTGCAGAATTTCAACGGCATCAACATCTATTCCATGTGATAATATTAGATCTAGAGTATGATTACGACGATGAGTAGGTCCTGACACGTGTTGTCTAACTCCAATTGAGTTTACAATGTCTTTAAATGCCAAACCCAATGCATCTTTTTCATTATCGATGTGTATATTAAAATCACCAACAATTAGTACTTTATCTGCAGCCAATACTAACTCTGATAGAAAGTCCGCAAATTCTTTGATAAAGTCTGTATGGTGCCCTGGTGGCCTGTATACAGTAGCCAGCACAAATCTCAAACGTGATTTATCATTTATACTATATATTTTTACATTAAGCACTAACACTTCAAAAGAATTATATTCGAAACTTGATTTCTTAGTGGTTTTGAAAATATTACTATAAATTACAGCAACACCACCCCCTTTGCGTTTAAGACGAGGTTCATGTTTATAACAGTAGTCTTGCGGGGTGGACTCATTTAAAGTAATGTAATCGCTTGGTTTTAGCCAGGTTTCTGTCAAACACAGCACATCTAGGTTATTATCTGAAATCATATCATTAACAATGAGTGCTTTTGAAGTAAGCGATCGAATATTCAGCAACCCAAGCTTTAGCATTTGCTCATCTGTATTATAGCTGTTTTTTATTTGTTGAACATCAATTAAATTTTTAACCTTAGATAGGTTTAAACATTTTTTGGATTTCCAAAATCGGGGAACAGACACAGTCTCTATATGATGATAGCTAGGTGAAAGAGGCTCTATGTGATGGGATTTATCTGACCTGGGTGACGCGAGGCCGCTAGCAGACGGTTGGTTTAGCCAGTCTGTCTGCTTCCTGACCTGGTGCCCAATTTGTCATGTTTGAGCTCTAAGACTATGAGCCATATTACTAGATAGAAGAGCAGCACCATCCCAGGAGGGATGAATACCATCTCTTTTCAACAGGTCAGGTTTGCCCCAAAAACTTTTCCAATTGTCTATGAATTCTATATTATTACACGGACACCACTCAGACAGCCAGCGATTCAGTGAACACAATCTACTAACTATCTCATCACTCCTGCGAACAGGAAGGGGGCCAGAGCAAATTACAGTGCCTGACATCGTACTTGCAAGTTCACACACCTCTTTAATATTAATTTTGGTGATCTCCGACTGGCGGAGTCGAACATCATTAGTGCCGACATGAATAATGATCTTAGAGAATTTACGATTAGCATTAGCCAGCACTTTTAAATTTGCTTTGATGTCAGGCGCTCTGGCTCCCGGCAAACATGTGACTATGTTCGCTGGTGTCTCTATTTTCACGTTCCGTGTGATCGAATCACCAATTACTAGGGCACAATCAACAGAATTCTCAGTGGGTGTTTCACTGAGCGGGGCAAATCGATTTGTTGTGGTAATCGGAACGGAAGAGTGGTTTTTTGATCCGCGACTAGAGCGATTCCTCACTGTCACCCATTTGCCCGGCTGCACAGGCTCTACTTCAGCTGGAACCGAATCATGTAAAGAGTTCACTTTGCTATGCGCATCCAAAATAGTATCTAAAGCTCTAGCACTCTTACTATCCTCAATTAAAGTTTGGATGCGTGTCTCTAATTCTGAAATCTTCTCTGTCAGCCTAACTGTCTCCTTACATTTATCACATATAAATCCTACATTGCCAACAGAGAAGTCTATGCTAAACATGTGACATGAAGTGCAGGTGACAATAACAGGACAAGACATTACTCACCGTGTTTGTTGAGTGATTCTTACTCACCTGAGCTTTTATGAACTCAAAGGCGCGAGCGCGCGAGAGAAAAATAAATAAATAAAACAGCTGAGCGCACGGGTGGCGCGTTAACAGGCTAGCAGTAGCGAATTAGCGTGTTGTGCTAGTAGTAATGGAAGCTAGCGATGTCAATCTGAGATGTTGGGTAAGCTGTATTTAGTATAAACAACTACAAATTGTAGTAAATGATGGTTCAAAACAAAGAAATACGAGGCTAAGACGGAGCTTACAGCACCGAAGCAAACACACTCACAGCAGGCAGCGAGGCAGACAGGAGCAATCGATCAGCGATCCAACCCAGTACACACACACACACAAATGTTTCCAACAATAATATAATGAACACCAGGTTTGTTGTGCCTTGTAAGCATAGGCTATGTGCAGTGCTGCATAAAATAATAATAACAATAACCATAGCAGCCTATAAATCTTCCAAAATATTTCAGTAACAACTAAGCTAGAGAAAAATATATTGATTATCATGTTACTTCAAATGTTTCCATTCGTTATGATGATATGAAATGAGATAATAGTAAAAACATGAAGCCGTTTGGTGCGTTTTGCTTTTCGAATGTATCAAATAGGATACATTCAAACGCGATCGCGCTCAAATATAAAACATTATGGTTACCATATACATATCTACGTTTGAGCAGATATCCACAAACACAGTAACAGTAAACACGGGTCTAAATATTACAATATTCACCATATATCTAGCAACAGTTCAACTGCAATGTGAAATTTATGCAACAATAACAAACTAATATGTAAGAATTTCTTACCTTACACCTTTCTTGTCTTCAAATCGCGTTCTTCTTCTTCTGAGGTAGCCTAAATCCAATGTAAGCTCCAAACGTGCGCCTTTCAAACTCGACGAAAAGCAGAGACTTGTGAGGTGCTTTGGTGTTTTGTTGTTGAGGTAATGAGCGCGTTCGCGTTCCATGTGGAGATTTGCATGTGAATGTCTTTTGCGCGAGTGGGCGTGTTCAAATTAAAAGTAATTAGGAAGCGTTTGAGAAGATGGACATCTTGTTGGTTTTATACAAATTACTTAAACAGAGAATATTTGTTTTCAGTTTGAATCCGATCATTTAAAAGTACACATTTAAATGTTTATAAAGGTATATGGCTCATAAATGTGTGACAAGTATTCGCTGAGTTTTGTTTCAGTTTATAGACGTGCTCAAGAAAAAAAAGTTCACCGCGACGGAGAGGCAGAACGCACACCCTGTTTATTTTCTTTATTTTACAAAAGCACAATGTTTTGATTTGATTGTAAGTGGACACATACAAAAGTAGAAATATCACAGATTCTTTTTTTATATTTCTTTTTTCTGTATGACCATAAATGACGCGGGCGCGTTTGCCGACCTCAGAGGGTTAAGCATACTTTGAACTTGAGATTCTGAAACCTGCTGTTTAATTGACGCAGGTCTAGAATAGGACGCAACCCCTCATCCCCTTTCGGAACAATGAAGTAACGGCTGTAAAACCCTGACTGTCTGCTGGGAGGAGGAACCCCTTCTATAGCTCCTTTTGCAGAAGTGTCAGTACTTCCTGCTCCATAAGCAGAGCCTGCTCAGGGTCCACCACTGTAGGGAGGACCCCTAGAAATCTGGGCGGACGAGAACCGAACTGAATTCTGAAACCCTTTTCTATAGTGTGCAGGACCCACTGAGAAATATGTGGCAGTAGTTTCCACGCTGCCAGAAATTCTACTAAGGGAACCAGTCTCTCGAGACTGGCCTCTGGATTTGGTTGAACAGTCACTTAGGTGCCCTGAAACGGCGAACCGGCAGGGAACAACCGAACTGACCGTTCTATGCCCCTCCTCGGAGGATCGTATGGGGACGCTGACACCTCGGTGCCCTGAACGGAGAACCGGCAGGGAACAACCGAACTGGCAGCGCTGCGACCCTCCTCAGAGAGTCGCACCCCAGAAGGTGCCGAGGAGAAACGATTTCTCAAAACCGTCCCTGCCCCGGAGGAACCTTCAGAAGCCTGATAGCCCCAGTGTCAGGACTTCTTATTTAAGTTTTATTAGAGATAACGACAGTCCTCAGATCTTGCCTACCTCTAACTAGCTTTGTTCCTACGACCCTCCTCAGAGGATCGTTAGAAAAAGCAGGCACCTCAGCGCCCTGAAACGGCGAACCGGCAGGGAAACCGAACTGACTGCTCTACGACCCTCCTCGGAGGATCGTTTGGGGATGCTGACACCTCGGTGTCCTGAAACGGCGAACCGGCAGGAAAACCGAACTGGCAGCATTGCGACCCTCCTCAGAGAGTCACACCCCAGAGGGGCTCAAAACCATCCCTACCCCGGAGGGGACCACCCTCAGAAGCCTGCAGCCTCAGCGTCAGGGCTTCTTACAATTTTGCTATTTTAGAGATAAAACAGTCCTCAGATCTTGAATATCCCTAACTGGCTAGACTGCGACCGCCACCCAGGTCCGATTGTGGATGAGCCTGAATGGCGAATCTCTGTTTTGCCGCACTCTATGCTGCGAGGAGCTTAGTAGGCTGAGACTGCTCCCGCCCAGCAGTCTCAGGAACATTAGATCGGTGAGGGAGAAACCTCTGGAACGCCCCTGAAGAGTTTATTTCTTCGTCTCTTGAAAGCAGAGCGTCCAGAAGAACAGACATATTTTATTATCTTTATTTTTCTTTACATCAGAAAAACTATATATATACATATATATAAATATATATCACTCCGTGGCCACCAGCAGGAAACAACCGAACTGGCAGCGCTGCGACCCTCCTCAGAGAGTCGCCCCCCAGAGGACGCCGAGGAGAAACGATTTCTCGAAACTGTCCCTCCCCGGTATAGTTTATCTGTTGCGCAACGCAATTCTTGAATAGCGTCAGTGCTGATATCCTCACATTCATCCATGTTCTTATATACTTTACCCACCAGTGCTGCCTAATAATATTTATCTATTATTTTATGATGGCTGGTGGGTAACGTCGGGGTTATGATGACTCCTACCCGGGAGAGATAGCTCGCAAGCGTCTCTTTAACCCGAGGCACTGTCATACCAAGATACTGAATACCCATAGCATTACAATAGTAAAAGTTTAGGGATTAAACACATAAATAGAAACCGGTTCATTCCACGATCTCGACACCTCAGTGTGGAGATAGGGAAAAACGGCACTCCCCGACGAGGAGGCTTGAAATATAGGCAAGGCAAGGCAAGTTTATTTATATAGCACATTTCATACACAATGGCAATTCAAAGTGCTTTACATAGAAGAAATTAAAATAATTAAATAAATAATTAAAACAGTTTAGAAAAATAAAATACAGTACAGTACAAACAGTCGGAGTAGAGTATATAAAACTATAGAGTTTTCCTTATATTTTCACTCTCATATATGTTCGGCTGGCCAGTAATATTTTACTTGGCAACAGCACTAGATAAAACCTCCTTTTATAAGCTCCTCTTTATTCAACAGAGTTATGAGCTGACTTTATTTATTTATTGAAAACTCATAAACATCTGCTTTATTTTTCTTTTATTTATTTTTTTATTTTTTAAACAAAAACACTAACGATACCAATTCCTCGGAACTGGAAATCGCAGGATGAATGCCTCATCCCGGGGAGGAGAAACCGCAGAGCGTGCTTCTCCCCGAGATAAAGCACTGGATCCAACAGGTGTTTGTTAGAACCATTTGCGATCCCCAAGATGCGCGTCGACGCCGTGCCTCGGCAGCAGCGGGACCCGCGCCTCGGGGGGCGCGCACCGAACCGTCCTCCTCGAAGAACGGCCGGCGGGAGCGGAGCGTCCTCACGGACAGCTTCTCGCAATGCTCACAGTCAATCCCCTCGAGAACTGACTGTTGGCATGCTCCACTCCCAAACAAGCAACACAAAGCTTTTTACTCTGGAGTGTGTGTCCCCACCCGTGATATAACGTGGGCAGGGAACAACACAACGCTTGCTTGCTCTCCTTTTTTGCCATAATATATATATATTTTGCAACTTGACAGACAACAATAAATATGACAAGGACAGAATACACAGATCGCTTGCTGAAGGCACAGAAGCTGTCGCGGTCTGTTTTCAGCGCTGGTTTATAGCTTCCTGGTCGATGACGTCACCCGCCTATGACGTCTCGTCTTTCCATTGGACTGATTATACACGTGCTTCACGACGCAATCACGCAGGGCGTTCCCACCGCGTCTCGACGCAGCTCAAGTTCCCTTGATAGGGAACACTGAACCGCTGAACTAAGGAAAAGGGGTATGTGGAAGTGCTGCTGCTAAAGAGTGCAACGTCAATACAGCCTGTTAAATTTCTCATAAGCTTAATTGAATTTGCCTAGAGAGAAAAAATTTTAATGACATTTTTTGTCTGAAGACTACATATAAATAGCTACCAAAATTAATGTTGGTAACTGCAGTTTGACTAAAAGTTGACAAAAAATGCAATGACTTTTCGTCAACTAAAACTAGACTAAAACTATGAAAGACAAAATGACTAAAATGTGACTAAGACTAATAAGTATTTTTGTCTGAAAATGAAGACTAAAATGGCTGCCAAAATTAACACTGTTTCCAACACACTGTAGCTTTAAGAACGGCATGTTTCCAAGAACTAGAAACACCAAGCGTGTCCGATACCCGACAGAATAATTTATAATCAAATTTTTTTCAAAAATCTTGATATCCTTCTTCATGTGGTGAGTGCAGATCTAATCTGAACTTGTTCTTGAGTCAGTATAACTTCAGTGAGTCCTGTGTCAATAATGCAGCAATGCGAGAAGCAATGCAAACTGAGGTCACTTCCAAATCAGGCAGCTTAAGATCAATGCGGCGAATTCGCGTTTTCAACTTTCATGAACTTGAATGAATCTGAGGTGAAATTCCTCTCGCTAAATTCCCGATTCCTTGTGAGATGATGCAGTTTGCCTGCCGAATTTCGCCATTTAGTGCTGATAATACTGAAGGAGCTTATACTGTATATGTATACAGTGATAGGCGTCGTATTCCTATAGGTAGATGTGGATCAGCTGAGAGTCACTGATGCGAGCTTGACTAACGTTACCTGCCAGAACTGAAGCTACGTTTGATTTTTGTAGTGCAATGATGTAAAACTATTTGTTGATGTCTTGCTCTAGAGGCAGTCATATGCAAATGTGTTTTAATATGTAGACAGAACTGATGCTACACTTGATTTTTGATGCTGGAGCCTTTCTGGAGTCTTTACAGAGACACAAACGAGCTGTTTAAACAGGACGCGTCAAAGTGACTGATCGCCAGTGGGCCTATAGTGCAATGATGTAAAACTATTTGTTGATGTGTTGCTCTAGAGGCAGTCATATGCAAATGTGTTTGCCCATGTGATGTCACACCTAACGAGGATACATTTTCTTTTTTTGTTCTTTTTTTCTTTTTTTGTTCTGAGGACATTTTAAGCTGTGAAACTTGCAGGATGTTTCAATGGTACAAAGACCTCTTATATGTCAAAAGAATTAGGAAAACTTGATGTCTCATGTCATGACCTCTTAAAAATGATTTCTTTATGAGAGAGAAAAGATTTAGCCTACTTCTAAACTATGAGATAGATTATAAAGAACTTCCTCTGATAACGTCTCGGTTACATATGGTAACCCTCGTTCCCTGAGGGAGGGAACGGAGACGTACATCGTGGTGAACGACGAATAGGAATCTCGCTAGAGAGGCCAATCTACTTCGAGTGAAACTAAACGGGCCAATGCATATTGGCGTGCAATCATTTGCATCAGCTGTGCAGCCTCGCAGCGCGGGTATTTAACGAGCAGCTGGTGCGATTGCACTTCAGTTTTTTGCTGAGGAGCCGAGCCAGTGAGCTGGCTGCCCCGGCGGGTCGCAGCAGATGTGGCGACGGGACGTACGTCTCCGTTCCCTCCCTCAGGGAACGAGGGTTACCATATGTAACCGAGACGTTCCCTATCGTTCGGTCACTACGACGTACGTCGTGGTGAACGACGAATAGGAATCCCTACCAAAGTGCCACAGCTGCTGCACCCCATCCAGCGCCCTGAGCAAGCCTCTACACCTTCTTGCCTGGAAGGACGATAGGAGAGGGCTTACACCGAGAGTATCCGTCACTGTTGTTCCGTGATAACCCATACAGTGAGATTATTGGATAACACTGGGAAAGCGTGCCCGATCAGAGGGAGGGGAACGCTGTGGGAGCCACATTCTTAAGAAGAGTTATGTGGGAATAAACATATGGACTAACCCAAGGGTTGTACTGCATATGAATAGTGGGTGACTTAGCCCAAGGGAAGACACGGGCTTCTGTTTAGGAGCAGCCGTGGAAGATATACACATATGGGATCCCCGTAGGGTCACACATATGGGACCCAGCCTAGACCCGGTTCTCAAGGATTCAGCGGGTAAAGGCCTGGCACTGGACGCTCCGCCACGTCCGGGCCGAGGGTGTTTGGAGGACTCGACAGGTTTTGACTCTGGAGCAATAAGGGTGCACAGTAGGATGCAGCAAGCCGACAGAGCCGGTACTCACAGTGCTTCTACCCGTTTAGGGTGAGAACACAGGAGGACACCGGCTCTACACGTAGGCTATAGTATCTAGCGAATGTGTTAGGTGTCGCCCAGCCCGCAGCTCTACAGATATCTGTTAGCGAGGAGCCACGTGCCAGCGCCCAGGAGGATGCAACGCCTCTCGTGGAGTGTGCATGCAACCTGAGCGGGCAGGGCACGCCTTGAGCTTGGTAAGCCAAGGCCATGGCATCCACTATCCAGTGGGCCATCCTCTGCTTGGAGACAGCCTTTCCCTTCTGCTGGCCTCCGTAACAGACAAAGAGCTGGTCTGGGGTCCTGACGCTTTGAGTTCTGTCCACGTACATACGCAGAGCGCGAACAGGACAGAGCAAAGCCAGGGCTGGGTCTGCCGCCTCCAGGGGCAGCGCTTGCAGGTTCACTACCTGATCTCTAAAGGGAGTGGTAGGAACCTTGGGCACATAGCCAGGCCGGGGTCTCAGTACAACATGGTTGTCACCCGGCCCAAACTCTAGGCACGATTCGTCGACCGAAAATGCTTGCAGGTCCCCTACCCTCTTGATCGAGGTCAGTGCAATCAGCAGCAAAGTCTTCAAGGAGAGAAGCTTTAAGTCTGCTGACTGCAAAGGCTCAAAGGGAGCATCCTGAAGTGCTCGGATCACCAGGGAAAGGTCCCAAGAGGGTATAGAGGGGGGACGAGGAGGATTTAATCGTCTCGCCCCCCTAAGGAACCTGATGACCAGGACGTGCTTTCCAACTGTTTTGCCATCTATGTGGTCATGATAAGCTGAAATAGCAGCAGCGTGTACTTTGAGGGTGGAGGGAGACAGCCTTTGCTCCAACCCTTGCTGCAATAAGGAAAGCACTGACCCTATCGAACATCTTCGGGGGTCCTCTCTGCGAGAGGAACACCACTCGACGAACAGGTTCCACTTCAAGGCGTACACACGTCTTGTAGACGGCGCTCGCGCGGAAGTGATGGTGTTAAGTACCTCTGAGGGTAAGTCACCTAGAACCTCCGCGTCCCACCAGGGACCAGACATGGAGTTTCCAGAGGTCCGGACGCGGGTGCCATAGGGTGCCCCGTCTCTGAGTCAGAAGATCCTTCCTCAGAGGAATGGGCCAGGGAGGGACTGTTATGAGGAGCATGAGTTCTGAGGAGCATGAGTTCTGGGAACCAAGTCCGGGTGGGCCAATAGGGAGCCACCAGAAGGACCTGCTCCTCGTCCTCCCTGACTTTGCACGGAGTCTGTGCAAGTAGGCTCACTGGAAAAAACGCATTTTTGCGAAGGCCCCGGGGCCAGCTGAGAGCCAGTGCGTCCGTGCCGAGTGTTCCCTCGGTCAGGGAGTAAAACAGCTGGCAGTGGGAGGTCTCTGAGGAGGCAAACAGGTCTACCTGAGCCTCCCCGAACTCTCTCCAAATCAGCTGAACCACCTGGGGGTGGAGTCGCCATTCTCCCGGGGGCACAGCTTGTGATAGCTCGTCGGCCACACGGTTGAGCACCCCGGGGACATACATGGCTCGAAGCGACCTCAGATGCTTCTGACTCCAAAGGAGGAGATGGCGGGCGAGTTGCGACATGCGACGGGAGTGTAGACCACCTTGACGGTTGATGTACGCAACGGTCGCAGTGTTGTCCGTACGGACCAGCACGTCTCTGCCCTGTAGCGGCCTTTTCAGGTGGCTCAGAGCGAGACGTACTGCTAGCAACTCGAGGCAGTTGATGTGCCACTGCAGTTGGGGGCCCGTCTACACCTCTGACACTGCATGCCCGTTGTACGTGGCACCCCAGCCGGTGGCAGAGGCATCTGTGAAAACCACAGCATGCCTGGAACCCTGTTCCAAGGGGACTCCTGCCCGGAGGAATGAAGGGTCTGACCACGGACTGAAGGTCTGGCGGCACTCCGGTGTGATTGCCACCCGGTGAGTGCCGTGATGCCACGCCCATCTCGGGACTCGGCCGTGAAGCCAGTGCTGAAGCGGTCTCATATGGAGCAGGCCGAGCGGAGTTACCGCTGCTGCTGCTGCCATATGCCCCAGGAGCCTCTGAAAGAATTTCAGTGGGACCGCTGTCCTGCTTTTGAACGTGTTCAAGCACCGACTGAGCGCGCTGCTCTGTGAGGCGCGCTGTCTGAACGACCGAATCCAACTCCATACCGAGAAAAGAGATCCTCTGCACGGGGGCGAGTTTGCTCTTTTCCCAGTTGACCTGAAGGCCCAGCTGGCTGAGGTGCCTGAGCACGAGGTCCCTGTGTTCGCATAACTAATCTCGAGAGTGTGCCAATATGAGCCAGTCGTCGAGATAGTTGAGGGAGCGAACGCCCTGTTCTCTCATGGGAACAAGGGCCCCCTCTGTGACTTTCGTGAAGACACGGGTAGACAGGGACAGGCCGAAGGGCAGGACCTTGTACTGAATGCTCGACCCTCGAACGCAAAGTGCAGAAACGGCCTGTGTCGAGGAAGAATCGAGACATGAAAGTACGAGTCCATCAGGTCGATTGCTGCAAACCAATCTCGGGGACGGCTGCATTCGAAAATGCGTTTCTGCTTGAGCATTTTGAACGGTAGCTTGTGAAGGCTCCAATTCAAAACTCACTGGTCCAAGATCGGTCGTAACCCACCACCTTTCTTGGGTACAATGAAGTAGGGACTGTAGTGCCCTGACCTCATATCGGCTGGAGGGACCGGCTCTATCGCGTCCTTCGCCAGTAGGACTGCGATCTCCGCGCACAAGACATGGGCATCGGCTGCTCTCACTGTAGTGGAGTGGATGGCCCGAAACTTGGGGGGACGCCGGGCGAACTGAATCGCATAGCCGAGCCTGATGGTCCGAATGAGCCAGCGAGACGGACTGGGGAGCGCTAGCCAGGCTCGCAGAGACCGTACAAGCAGGACCAAAGGGACCGTAGGCGTACCCGGAGTGGGGCAGCGAGGTGGAACACAGGGGCTCGGCTTGGAAGGCTCTCTCTGGGAGGTGGCCCATAGCGGAGTCTGAGTGTGCTGTGCAACACTTACCTGGTTCCACGAGGCAGGAGGTGCAGGAGGTGGCTTGGTTGCGTTCTCGAACCGCACACTGTTGCCTGCTGGCGATAGAAGAGGCGGATGAGAGTGGTGAGGATTCTCTCCTCCCACTGCTCTCCTGGCCCTCTTCAGACCCAGGGATAGAAGAACTGCTCTTTTTTTTTTTTTTTTTTTTTTTTTTTTGGGTACCTCTGTGACTCCAGTGGTGGAACACTCAAAAGATTCATTCCCCGGCCCTCCACCGGAAGAGAGCAGCTCCACCCATCTCCGGGTCACCCATCTCAGGGGTGATTGTTTCACCGACCACTTAAACAGTGGCTGAGACGGGCGGTGTCATCCTCCTGCAGCGGACACAGTAGAGCAGGCTGTGTCGGAGTGTTTTTTTTGTTTTTTTTTTGCAGGGGATGACACCCTTGGCGACGAGTAGACTGAGGGGCAGCCCACGAGGCACTCTGGTGGTACGTCGGGGAAGCGCTTCAGTCTGCTGCTGACTGCGGAGAACTGCTGGGCCAATTCTCAACAGTGTCGCCGAAAAGGCCACCTTGTGAGATGGGAGCATCGAGAAAGCGTACTTTGACGACGTCTCGCACCTCTGCAAGGACAGCCAGGGGTGCTTCTGGACCAGCAAGGTGGACATCGTCTGGCCGAGGGCCTGCGCTGTGACTTGAACACGGTCAGTCAAGAAGTGCTGCTCAACTCCGGCTCAGAACTACCCTCGTGCAATAAGAGTGCCTTGGCCTCGCATGCAGGGCAGAGGTGGCTCGCCAGAGGCACAGCCACCCCACCATCGAGGGTAGCGAGAGAGGTGAAAACTTAACAGAATTTGGCACTTTTGGCGTTCCATATTTTGGCACCAACATAGCCCCATACTCCTAAGTTTTCAATGCACATCCGAGAAAGACCCGAGAAAGCATGGCTGTCAGTTCTGAATCTGATTCAGCATAAGCACACACACTATTACAGTGGGAACTCAGCCTACCCTCATTTCCAGAACAAACAGGCCCTCTCTCCGATGCAGCAATCGACATCTGCTCTCAGCTGGAGCCCTGAATGAAACGCTAGGTTCCTCCAATTTTGAAGGACCAGCAATCCCATCCAGAAGCTATGCGTTATGGAAGCGTTATGAAAGCGGCACTAAAAGACTGCTTTAACCCTGTAAGACCCAAATATAGAAAGAAATGAGCAACATTTTTTTGGACCTCCCAGATATTGTTTTAGGAGGCCTATGATGTAGAAATGAAAGAGTTTTCAGATTTTTTACGTTTTAGTAAGTTTTTAGGAAAATGTTGTAAATTTGCAACATTGGGCATTGTTGGGAGCAGAACTTCTGTGTTTGTACTCACTTTGTCTGAACAGATATACAGAACATTTAAGCATTCATTTGCAGAGTTGATTGCTTACTTAGCCCCATAACAGTATATATCATGAGTAATAACCACACAACAATCATAGTTTTATGAATAAGCATTTATTAATAAAAAATATTGGAAAAAAATATTTACGGTATTGGGACTGATAAAATCCTTTTTCAGCCAGCGAAACCTGTCCCGGGGCACAGTGTGTTTAATTGGTTGGGGCTTGATTTCCACATCATCATTGGCTGGGCAGTCAATGGGTTGGTGTTTTCTTTGTCCATTTCACCTGCATCTTCATTCTCGGAGTCACTTGCATCAGTGTCGTCTGAGTCCATTTCAAAATCGCTCTCTCCATTTTGGACTGAAGCAATCACATCCTGCACACTGAATAAAATACCTTTCTGTGCTGGTGGCATTCTGAAATGGAAAAAGTAAAAAATAATGAAGTTAAATATGTGAATAATACATATGGGTCTTACATTGTAGTAGATAAACTGAAATAATAGACAGGGTGGTAGACCATGTGGGTAGAAATCTAAGTATTCCCATTAGCATGCCCATAAGTATTATAATTTCAGTGAAGTGATAATCAACATTTCACTACATTCAAACAATACTGTCTATTGCAGCCTATTATGCTCTCTACTTATCATACTAAAGGAACACATGCATCCCCCCAGGAAGAGTGGTAATCACTCTTTATATAATTATAATTTCAATGAAGTGATAATCAACATTTCACTACATTCAAACAATACTGTCTATTGCAGCCTATTATGCTCTCTACTTATCATACTAAAGGAACACATGCATCCCCCAGGAAGAGTGGTAATCACTCTTTTATATAATTATAATTTCAATGAAGTGATAATCAACATTTCACTACATTCAAACAATACTGTCTATTGCAGCCTATTATGCTCTCTACTTATCATACTAAAAGAACACATGCATCCCCCCAGAGCACTTACAGGTTCACATTCAAGACCATTTGCACCTGTCCCTGGACAATGCAACAGGCATCCCAAGAATACCAGAACATTCAGAATCTGTTTTTCTATCTCCTAATGCTACTAACTGCTGCTTGGGCTACACTGAGAAAAAATGGCTCAGGATCATTTAGAAGTTAAAAAACAAACAAAAAAACTACAAAGATACAGGGAGTTTCAAATACTGCTATAGATGCTGAAGTTTCAAATATCCCATACAATTTATTCATGTGTTTAATAATGGTCTAAGCTAAACTAAGTAAAAAATTAACAGAAAAACACATTTAGAGCTTAGTTACAATGAATCATGTAACACTACATTTCTACTACATTTTTTTTTTTCAATTTGTGATCATTTGAAAAGTGCAGTGTCCTTATGTAATGTGTAAGGTGCACAGGCTATTTTGACTACCACTCTGGACCAACGTTGTAGAATTACAACATAGACATAACAAGCTCTAAATCAAATTTGATGAAAGTTTTCCAAAATAACTAAATATGTACATGTTCTAGACATTGTAATAAACACCCCCAAAAATATTTAAGCAATTTTACTTACTTTAATCCTGACAAATCCAGTCATGCAAAAAAAGGAGATGAGCTCAGCGGGAGTTTGCAGGTAGAGTGAGTTCATAGCCAGATGACCGGACCTATAAACACTTCTTCTATCCAATAGCATTGTGAGGACAAACAATAGGACCCAATGACTATGTAAATGTGGTAAAAAAAATAAATAAAAAAAACAGATTGTTTTTAAGGATGGTTAAATGTAACGTTGTAATTTTACAACAAGGGGTGTTACAGGGTTAAAGGTCCCGTTGCATGCGATTCCATGTTTCAAAGTTTAGTTAGTGTGTAATGTTGTTGTTAGAGTATAAATAATATCTGTCAAATTATAACGCTCAAAGTTCAATGCCAAGCGAGATATTTTATTTAACAGAAGTTGACTACAAAAAACGGCTGGATTGGACTACACCCCTCTACTTCCTTCATTAGTGACATCACCAGAACCGTGTTTAGACTAAACTCCGCCCACAGGAACACAGGCGTATTGATGGCGAAATGTCAACAGACGGTTGATGTTTATCTATAATCGGATACCGCAAAAGTTTAATTCGAAGTTGTTAGTTTGCTCTGTCCATTTCACCACGGACTGTTTTTCTAACCTGGGATAATATCAAGCAGGCTTCTCTCAGCGTTTCATACTGACGAAGGGGGCAATTTCAACTATATTCCAGCAGGCGGTAAGTACAAGTAGTGATTTAATATGGAAGTAGCGATCAACTTCACATCGTTTCTCTTAGTAGGATGAAAATAATCTTACTTAAACTGTGATTAATATACAGAAAGCGATCACAGAACAATCCCTTTCCAAACGGCCAAGCTGTGACACACAGCGCGAGTTTATATGGACACTTGCCAAAACTCGTTATGAAATCAATGACGCTGTTACACTGCACAACGAAGCTCTTACTGTATTTATATGCCTCATGTTTGCATTGGTGAAATCATTAGTGAGTGCAGAAACTGCGTTGCAATGATAAGATCTTTCACGCGATCAACAGGCTGTCATCTGCTCAATGCTCATCATCACTGCAATTTTCTATGTGATTGAAATAGATCTAAATACTTAAAAAACTTCTCATGATTCGTTAATCCCGATAGCTGTAATAGTAAAAACGTATAATAGCTGTAATAGTAAAAGTTTTCCAGATAGTTCCACATGTAATGCCAGATATTTCATATGCAAGCATGTCAGCCAATCACAGCAGAGGGCGTTTACACTGAAGTCTCACAGCAGACACGCCCCTTCAAACAGATACCCACTGTATTAATTGTATCTTAATTTTAATCAGTATTTCATTATCCAATTTCCTGGATTTAATAAATAGCCTAAAAATTAAATATAGCAGCCAGCGCCTGAACTAGAGATTAAGCTATCATCCATGAACCGAAACTCAGCATAAAAGGTAGCCTACTCGCCTCACACACCGAAAAATAACAATAATAATAAAAAAAAAATAGAAATATAACTATTATCTACAGAAGAACCATTAAAAAAATAAAAAATTAATCTGTATGAAAAGTGCATTTCTCCCGATCACTGCTGCGAAGATCGCGAGTCAGTAGGCTATTGTCAACTTCATCTTTACAGAAAACACTTGTTTATTAATAAACAATTAAAATGTTTCATTATAATATTTTACATACTATTAATCATTACTTTTGCTGGTTCTAGGTGCCGTTTACATGAACGCGTCACTGAATCAGCATAGAAAACATAATTTTTCGGGTCCTAGAACCTGAAGAACGTTAGGTCCTGTGTAGAACGTTCACCGAATTCTGAGAGAAATATGTTTCTGGAATAAAATATTAAGTGGCCTTTTTGTCACTTGTAATGAAGCTTGCTTATTAGTGAAATTATTAATAACATGGAATGGTAATTATTGACTTTAGCCTGGATTGATGGCTCGCAATATCGCGATATATATCGTTGGGAAAAAAAATATCGCAATGTAATTTTTTTTCCAATATCGTGCAGCCCTAGTATTTATAACAAAAAAGTAAATATATATATATATATATATATATATATATATATATATATATATATATATATATATATATATATATATATATATATATACACAGGTCCTTCTCAATAAATTAGCATATTGTGATAAAGTTCATTATTTTCCCTAATGTAATGATAAAAATTAAACTTTCATATATTTTAGATTCATTGCACACCAACTGAAATATTTCAGGTCTTTTATTGTTTTAATACTGATGATTTTGGCATACAGCTCATGAAAACCCAAAATGCCTGTCTCAATAAATTAGCATATTTCATCCGACCAATAAAAGAAAAGTGTTTTTAATACAAAAAAAGTCAACCTTCAAATAATTATGTTCAGTTATGCACTCAATACTTGGTCGGGAATCCTTTTTGCAGAAATGACTGCTTCAATGCGGCGTGGCATGGCCGTAATCAGCCTGTGGCACTGCTGAGGTGTTATGGAGGCCCAGGATGCTTCGATAGCGGCCTTAAGCTCATCCAGAGTGTTGGGTCTTGCGTCTCTCAACTTTCTCTTCACAATATCCCACAGATTCTCTATGGGGTTCAGGTCAGAAGAGTTGGCAGGCCAATTGAGCACAGTAATACCATGGTCAGTAAACCATTTACCAGTGGTTTTGGCACTGTGAGCAGGTGCCAGGTCATGCTGAAGAATGAAATCTTCATCTCCATAAAGCTTTTCAGCAGATGGAAGCATGGAGTGCTCCAAAATCTCCTGATAGCTAGCTGCATTGACCCTGCCCTTGATAAAACACAGTGGACCAACACCAGCAGCTGACATGGCACCCCAGACCATCACTGACTGTGGGTACTTGACACTGGACTTCAGGCATTTTGGCATTTCCTTCTCCCCAGTCTTCCTCCAGACTCTGGCACCTTGATTTCCGAATGACATGCAAAATTTGAGCAACCACTGAGCAACAGTCCAGTGCTGCTTCTCTGTAGCCCAGGTCAGGCGCTTCTGCCACTGTTTCTGGTTCAAAAGTGGCTTGACCTTGGGAATGCGGCACCTGTAGCCCATTTCCTGCACACGCCTGTGCACGGTGGCTCTGGATGTTTCTACTCCAGACTCAGTCCACTGCTTCCGCAGGTCCCCCAAGGTCTGGAATCGGTCCTTCTCCACAATCTTCCTCAGGGTCAGGTCACCTCTTCTCGTTGTGCAGCGTTTTTTGCCACACTTTTTCCTTCCCACAGACTTCCCACTGAGGTGCCTTGATACAGCACTCTGGGAACAGCCTATTCGTTCAGAAATTTCTTTCTGTGTCTTACCCTCTTGCTTGAGGGTGTCAATGATGGCATTCTGGTCAGCAGTCTTACCCATGATTGCGGTTTTGAGATATGAACCAGGCTGGGAGTTTTTAAAAGCCTCAGGAATCTTTTGCAGGTGTTTAGAGGTAATTAGTTGTTTCAGATGATTAGGTTAATAGCTCGTTTAGTGAACCTTTTCATGATATGCTAATTTTTTGAGACAGGAATTTTGGGTTTTCATGAGCTGTATGCCAAAATCATCAGTATTAAAACAATAAAAGACCTGAAATATTTCAGTTGGTGTGCAATGAATCTAAAATATATGAAAGTTTAATTTTTATCATTACATTATGGAAAATAATGAACTTTATCACAATATGCTAATTTATTGAGAAGGACCTGTATATATAAAACTAAATTTCAAGTAGATTAAGGATTGCCAAGATATAATGTAGAATTAATCTGTTTCACATGGAGTTGGGCCGTGAGGTCAAAGACTGTCACTTTCGGCTCTGGCCACATCCCCAGGTGAAGTCACAGGTCCATCATCCCCAGAGGCCTCCAACTTCAACCCCTAGATGGGGTCAACTCAGAGTAACATTATATGAGAGACTGAATTATAACATTCATAAAGTAATCCTATTTTAGTCAGAATACACTACAGTATTGTCCTACAGTGGTCAAATAGAAAAAGCCACAATTTAAAAATAACATTTATATTTCAAAACGATCTCAGTCCACACTTGCGGTTTCCAAAAATTGTCTGTCTACACTAAATCATCTAAAATGCTTAAACCTTTTACAGCACCAGCATAAAACAACATAAAAGCTCAATAATATGGTGCCAGATCAAAATGCAAATTATTACCATATTTCCTGCCCTACAAGATATTTTTCAACATGGAAGAGCATGGAAGAGCAACACTTGGAAGAGCATCTTCAAAAAGCTGTTTTTCCTGAACAAAAACACAGTCTCAGTGTGGAGTAGAAACATTTGTTTTGAAATGTATACAGATTAATACGGTCGCAGCCTAAAACTGAGTAAACAAGTCATCCACTCTTCGAGGCGTGGGTTTGTCTACAAAAACAAAGCTGTAAAAGGAGTGATCAATTCCTTGCCTCCAGATATGATTTATTTTGTTGTGCCAGCAGCTGTGGCGAAAAATGGTACCGGAAACAGGCACACAGTTGTCATGGCAACAACTACAGTTCAGTGCAATATGAAAACTGCCACAAAACAGTTTGTGCACACTAAATGCAATCTAGTTCCTTTTGCTGAAATGCAAGTTTAAAACAGAGGTTAACTTGCATTGCAATGAACTCTGATCTGGAAATGAACCACATTGAAGATCGCCCCCTACTGCGGTTCCTTTGGCGTGATCTGAAAGTGGATGAGCCTCCTAAAGTCTTTGAATGGCAGGTGTTACCCTTCGGCACTACATGCAGTCCATGCTGTGCCACTTATGCTCTGCAGCACCATGTGATCGAGCACAGTATTGCCGATGAGTCCCTCAGGTTCTCAGTGGAGAAATGTTTTTATGTGGACAACTGCCTTCAGAGTCTATCTACCCCTGAGGCTGCCAGGCACTTGGTCGACAGACTGAGGGAGATGCTTTCCAAAGCTGAATTTGAGATACGCCAATGGGCCAGCAATGTTCCCAGTGTTCTGAGTCACTTACCCCCAGAAGCTCGAGCTGAGAGCTTGGAACTTTGGTTGGCTCAAGACAAGGCTGACATACTAGAGTCAACCTTAGGCCTAAGCTGGAACTGGCAGACTGATACCCTGGCATACAAGCACCGACCTGTTGTTTATGAGACTCCTACCCTCAGGAATATTTACAAGGTCCTAGCCACTCAGTACGACCCTTTGGGACTTCTTTTGCCCTACACCACTCGAGCAAAGATCATTATTAGGCAGCTATGGAGCAAACAGCGGGGTTGGGACGACCCGAACCTACCACCTGAGCTACTGCAGTCATGGCGTGTCTGGGAGAATGAACTTCAGTACCTACCAAACATCATTCTCCCTAGGACTTATGTCCCTCCTGAGGTCAAGGATGGTACCACACATGAAGTCCACATATTTTCAGATGCTTCAGAGCAGGCATATGGAGCTGTGGCATACTTAAGGACCACTGACGAGAGAGGCCAAGTGTACCTGTCTTTTGTGGTGGCTCGATCTCGAGTGGCCCCCAAACGTTCTCTTTCAATTCCTCGATTGGAGCTTTGTGGAGCCCTGGTGGCTTCTCAGTTAGCTAGATTGCTCAAGAAGGAACTGACCTTGCGAATAAAGACCACAGTGTTGTGGACGGACTCCTCTACAGTTCTTACCTGGCTGAACTCTGATTCCTGCCACTACAAAGTCTTTGTTGGCAACAGAGTCGCCGAAATCCAAGAGCTAACAGAGAAGTGTTCCTGGCGTTATGTGGATTCAGCCAGCAATCCTGCAGACGACCTCACTAGAGGCAAACCTTTGAATGTCCTTACAGAGATGAACAGATGGTTCTCCCTTCTTACTCCAGGTCCTCCCTTCTTACTCCAAGATCCAGTTACCTGGCCAGAATTGCCTAGAACAGACCTGAAAGATGATCACACAGAGCTACGGAAGTCTGTCTTCTGCGGACACACTGCAGTGCTACCCCAATCAGTCATCCCCAATGTCTGGAACCACAATACTTGGCAGGAACTCATGGATGCCACTGTAAAGGAAACTCCGGTAAACCCTACTCCTGAATTCTTTCCCGATGCAGAAGACTATCGTCAGGCTGAGAACCTTATTCTTAAGCGGGTTCAGCAGGAGTCCTTTCCCAATGACTATCAGCGTTTGGTTACTGGGAAATCAGTGTCCTCAGACAGTCGCCTTCTTACCTTAGCTCCTGAATTGGACGGATTCAGTGGTTTAATCCGAGTGGGAGGTCGATTGAGGAGAGCGGAGTCCATGGAAGAATCTACCTTACACCCCATTGTGTTGGACGCTCATCACCCAGTCACCCGACTACTGATTAAACATTATGATTGCAAGCTGCATCATCCAGGGCCTGAGCGAGTCTTTGCCGAAATCCGGCGTTATTATTGGATCATCCGTGGACGTGAAGCCATTCGTCGGCATCAGCATGGGTGTCTAGACTGTCAGCGTTGGAGGGCAACGCCAACTGTTCCGAAGATGGCAGACTTGCCTTCTGCCCGTCTCCGTCTCCACAAACCTGCTTTTTACTCATGTGGAGTAGACTGCTTTGGACCCATGCTTATTAAGATTGGGAGACGCACAGAAAAACGCTGGGGTATAATCTTCAAGTGTCTAACAACTAGAGCGGTGCACTTGGACCTCCTCAGTACCATGACTTCTGATTCCTTCTTGATGGCCCTTAGGCGGTTTGTTGCACGGCGGGGAACACCTGCGGAGCTGTGGTCAGACCAGGGAACGAACTTCAAAGGGGGGGAAAGAGAGCTTAGAGAAGCCTTTGCTGAAATGGCTCCTGACTTACAGAAACAGCTTGCTCGTCAAAAGATCCAATTTCACTTCAATCCCCCAGCAGCCCCACATTTCGGAGGGGTGTGGGAGAGAGAAGTACGATCGGTAAAGTCAGCCCTTTATACCACAGTGGGAGCTCAATCAGTTCCTGAAGAAGTCCTGCTCACAGTCCTTCTAGAGGTGGAAGCTATTCTTAACTCAAAGCCTTTAGGGTATGTGTCCTCTGATGTTGCAGACATTGACCCAGTGACACCGAACGGTTTGCTAATGGGGCGGCCAGATGGTTCCTTGCCTCAGGTAATCTACCCTGCATCTGAGTTGTTGAGTCGCAGACACTGGAGGCACTCACAGGTCCTATCAGATAACTTCTGGACAAGATTCATCCGAAACTACCTCCCAGGCCTCCAGACCCGGCAAAAGTGGCAGTCCTCTCCCCCAGACCTAACTGAGAAAATGGTTGTCATGGTTGTAGATCCACAGATGCCTAGGGCCCTCTGGCCTGTTGGACATGTCATCAAGACACATCGCAGTCCGGATGGACATGTCAGGACTGCTGATGTAGAAATAAAGGGGCAGGTATACACTCGACCAGTAGCACGCCTGGTGATCCTACCAGCTTTGCCAGATGACGGAAACAGTTCTGCAAACTCGTCTTAATTCAAGTCGCCTTTTAGTAGGAGCAAAGTTGCCTAGCATCTTTGGGGGCGGCTGTATAAAAGGCTCCTGGAGAAAGAAACCTTCTATTGTGGGACTTTTATTTTGATAGTTATTTTTTGAGTGCGATTCCCGATGCTTCCAGTAGGAGGCATTATTGTTATTGTTTGCTGCCTGCTGCGTCAATATAGATTCCTGAGAGAACGGCTGCTGCTCACCTAGAAGTTATTCCTGCCTGTTGTTTGGATGTTTGTTGGCGTTTTGGTGTTAAAAGTATTAGTACATGACCATAAAGTAAGTTTTCTCTGTTTTCTCTATGTTTTAATTGTGTTTCAGTGGATATTGAGCTTTGTGCATTTCAATGTGCATGCCCGGACATGTACCGATTCATGTGCGATCGTCTGACAGAAAACTAATATGTGATTTCTCCTAAATATAGTCAAATGGGACAGTTTAAGTTATATGTCTGTAATCTGTTAACTAATTATTCTGCAGAAGAATGATCCAGTATTATTTCCTTTTGATTATACTAATTTTGGAAATTAGATTGTTTGGTGATGCAACTGGATTCATTAATATGTTAATGACAAAGCTATTTTGTTACCAGACCAATAGTTTTATTGTCTTCAATTGCTCATCCTATGCATATTGTGAGATTTAACTGTGATTTAGAGGTAATACTGAATATGTTAGTATTCTTAATTAAGAAGTGACTGATTCATCTGTGAAATGTACACATTTATACTTTTACTAATGTAATATGTTTTTTGTGTTATTTTAGACTAATATTCAATACACTTTGAAAAGAAGCACCAGTCTCCTCATTCTTTGTGTCCTGACCGACACCCAGGGGTGTATACTGCTAACAAGTAGAACTAGAGCCTAGCAGTATCCTTTCCTCTTCAACAGGTATTTAACGAGCAGCTGGTGCGATTGCACTTCAGCTTTTTGCTTCGGAGCCGAGCATTTCGATGCTGTTTAATCTACTGAGTGATCAAACAACGAGCAAGCTCTTCAAGATGATCTCTCGTGTCTGGTGCGGGCGATACAGCGCAGCAGCGGGGTCGACTTTCTTTTTCTCTCTCTTTTGTTTTTGTGTTACTAACTGTGTTACTAAAAAAGCTGTTTTCACAGCTGGTAACGGTGCGCCAAGGGCACTGAATAACTGTTCTTATGGCTGGTAAGACCGCCGTGAAGAGAGACCGCGCACGACAGGTTGCATATTCTGTCTGTGTCCGCTGCGACCGTTCCCCTGCGTGCTTCAGTACCAAGGAGAGTATTTCCCTGAAAGAGCTTACATGGGTGTGAGTTGCGTCTTTCTAAAGATGACATTCCACCCGTGTGTTTCTGGTTGCGGTCGTTTCCTGTCCTCACTGACGGCCACGATTAGGGCTGCACGATATTGGAAAAAAAATTACATTGCGATATTTTTTTCCCAACGATATATATCGCGATATTGCGAGCCATCAATCCAGGCTAAAGTCAATAATTACCATTCCATGTTATTAATAATTTCACTAATAAGCAAGCTTCATTACAAGTGACAAAAAGGCCACTTAATATTTTATTCCAGAAACATATTTCTCTCAGAATTCGGTGAACGTTCTACACAGGACCTAACGTTCTTCAGGTTCTAGGACCCGAAAAATTATGTTTTCTATGCTGATTCAGTGACGCGTTCATGTAAACGGCACCTAGAACCAGCAAAAGTAATGATTAATAGTATGTAAAATATTATAATGAAACATTTTAATTGTTTATTAATAAACAAGTGTTTTACATTTACATTTTACATTTAGCTGACGCTTTTATCCAAAGCGACTTACAATTGCTATATATGTCAGAGGTCACACGCCTCTGGAGCAACTAGGGGTTAAGTGTCTTGCTCAGGGACACATTGGTGTCTCACAGTGGATTCGAACCCGGGTCTCTCACACCAAAGGCATGTGTCTTATCCATTGCGCCACACCACCCCCTATATAAAGTTTTCTATAAAGATGAAGTTGACAATAGCCTACTGACTCGCGATCTTCGCAGCAGTGATCGGGAGAAATGCACTTTTCATACAGATTAATTTTTAATTTTTTTAATGGTTCTTCTGTAGATAATAGTTATATTTCTATTTTTTTATTATTATTATTGTTATTTTTCGGTGTGTGAGGCAAGTAGGCTACCTTTTATGCTGAGTTTCGGTTCATGGATGATAGCTTAATCTCTAGTTCAGGCGCTGGCTGCTATATTTAATTTTTAGGCTATTTATTAAATCCAGGAAATTGGATAATGAAATACTGATTAAAATTAAGATACAATTAATACAAAACGAAATTCGTTTTAAAGAAAGGCTTTGTGCTTTCTGTTTGAGGTCTCTGTGAAAGTTTTAAAGCAGTCTTTTAGTGCCGCTTTCATAACGGCCGCGTGACGAGTCCGTAATGTCACGTAACATTGTTTTTTTCCTCATAAATGCAAACACGAAACAACTTTTTTTTAAAAGACAACCATCCACAACTTTATAACACTCCAGCAAAGTAGCCTACCTCTTTTTGGTCAACATCCTCCTTTTTGTAGACGAAATAGGCTAGTCCCAAATAGCTGATTTTGACTTTTTTGCGGCGGATCCTCTTCGTCGCGCATTTTTAGCTATAGGATTGCCAGTGAATGTTGGCTGTGAGCGCGTTCCTGTCAGATCCTCACTGTGCAGGCACGCGGAACGCGTATGTCACCCCAGCAAAAAGCCATACAACAAACTTGTGTTTACTGTGTGCTACCCTGGTGCTACCGTTCTCTTAAACTATGGGTGCTACTAACGTAATGTTACCCTTCACATCGCATGTTCCGGCGATGTGACTATCGCTCATTCGCACATCGCGATGTCGATGTTAAAACAGAATATCGTTCAGCCCTAATAAATACTACTTCAGTTTGGAATAACTAGGCTTTGCTATGGACAAGGGAACCCTATGGTCAGTGTCAAGCTGTTCATCCACCAATGTGGACTACTTCTCCACAACGACCACATATTTCACAATATTTGACTTTATTTTATCTTTGTATTGGCAATTATTTATCTAGTTTTTTTCTAGTTTTTAAGCTGCTACTGCTGCCCGTTTAAAGAAAAGCACCCTGAACCCCAACTTATTGTGCTGTATTTACTCTTTTCTAGTTTTGTTGGCTGTAATCTCACTGGTCAGGATTGTGAAATTGTGTCATCAGCTCTACAATCCTCAAACTGTGTCCTGAGAGAGCTGGGTCTGAGTAACAATGCCCTGCAGGATTCAGGAGTGAAGATTAATTCTGATGGACTGAAAAGCCCACACTGTCAGCTGCAGATACTGAGGTATTTATGAACAAATAAGAGATAATTTACAGTCTGCCGGTCATAATGTTGATGTGTGTTTGTAGATGGTCTGACTGTGTGTGTCTGTAGGTTGTCTGGCTGTATGGTGACAGAGGAAGGCTGTGGTTATGTGTCTTCAGCTCTGAGTTCAAACCCCTCACACCTGAGAGAGCTGGACCTGAGTAGCAATGACCTGCAGGATTCAGGAGTGAAGATTATTTCTGATGGACTGAAAAGCCCACACTGTCAGCTGCAGATTCTGAGGTATTTAAGAATATATAAGATATAATTTACAGTCTGCCGGTCATAATGTTGATGTGTGTTTGTAGATGGTCTGACTGTGTATGTCTGTAGGTTGTCTGGCTGTATGGTGACAGAGGAAGGCTGTGGTTATGTGTCTTCAGCTCTGAGTTCAAACCCCTCACACCTGAGAGAGCTGGATCTGAGTAACAATGACCTGCAGGATTCAGGAGTGAAGATTATTTCTGAAGGACTGAAGAGGCCAAATTGTAAGCTGCGGATTCTGAGGTATTTAAGAATTTATAAGAGATTTACCACATCAACACAGAAAAGATACAAAGGGACAAGTGCTAGCTGTTGGAGATTATGTGGGAAAAGGGAATCTAACCATTATCATATTTTGGTGAGTGCCAGAATTGAACCCAGTTTTGGCAAGGGATTGAAGGAAATTTGGAAGCTGTTTTTGAGGTGATGATTCCTTTCAAGTGTGAATGTTTATATCTGGCTAATATTTCTTTTGATGGGTGGAATAACATTGATAAGAAACTGATGTTAATTCTTCTGGCAGCCAGTAAAAAAGTAATTACAAAGAAATGGCTAAAACCAGAGCCACTTACAGTTGATGATTGGATTGACATATTACACTATGTAATGGAAAAGCTAACCCAGATAGAATAAATTTGTTAAATATCAAAAAAAATTACTGATTATATAAAACCAATGCGCCAATTTTCTTGAAGCATAAATGGTCTGTAAGGTAATGTTTTTTTTTAAGAATTATAAGTAATAGCTCCCCTTGTTCTTGTACATAGTTGCTGTCAAAATGAGGAAAACACAAACCATCTGTATAAGCTTGAGTTTTGAATTTCCATGACCATTGGCAGACATGATGGGTTATAATGCTGTCTCTGTATTGATGTATATGTTTTTGTTTTATTGTAAAGAAGAATTTCTGCCTTGATAAATGTATATATTTGTCCGCTGAAATTGAAATAAGCACATATAAGAGATTATTTACAGTCTGCCGGTCATACTGTTGATGTGTGTTTGTAGATGATCTGACTGTGTGTCTGTAGGTTGTCTGGCTGTATGGTGACAGAGGAAGGCTGTGGTTATTTGTCTTCAGCTCTGAGTTCAAACCCATCACACCTGAGAGAGCTGGACCTGAGCTACAATCACCCAGGAGTCAAGCTGCTCTCTGGCAAACTGAAGGATCCAAACTGCTCATTGCAGATACTCAAGTATGTGGGACAAGCAAGCCTAGTTTACACTGCAGGTCTTGATGCCCAATTCTGATTTGTTGCCTATATCCTATTTTTTTTTTTTACCGTCCGTTTACACGTTCTTTCAATTGTGACCCATATCCGATTCATGTGTTTACATGTCAAGTCAAGTCATATTCATTTATATAGCGCTTTTAACAATGTAGATTGTTTCAAAGCAGCTTTACAGAGATAAACGTATAATTTATGGTAACAGAGATTGTTTTGGCTTTATAGCGGTTCTTTAGTAAAGTTATTTTCCAGCTAAGGTTAGTTATGATTGATTCGCTTCCATCGCAACAATCATTTGTTATTAAATTAGGGGCCACTAAGACGACACAATTCTCTCTACACAAACTTTAAACGCGAACCTGTGAGAAACGCTGATGGCGTTCACATGCGCATTAAGAATTGGTTCTATAGTTATGTGCATTTGAATATATGTACGCAGGTTTGTAATTCCCTACAAACCAAGCCTAAACAAAGTACTGGTGTTTCCTTATAATTTTTGATACAGAATTTTATTTTATTTTATCAATTCGGGGTAGATGCGCGAATTGAGTTTCCCGACAACGCTTTATCTGTAGAGTGGTAAAGGGATCCTCCATAGGGAGAGACTAGTTGGCACTTCAGCACTGCGTTGTCATCGGGTCCAGGCGAAGGGCCTTCATCAGATCTGGATACGGCCTGGATCCGGCAGGCTGCGGGAAAACCTCGGGATAAACAAAGACACTAAAATTAGCGTAGATGCCATTCTTCTTATGATGTAACGAGTACATCAGGATTTATGGGAAGTGTTCCCGGTTCCAGCTGACCTTATCTATGCAGCCTAACATTGAATTATAGAAGTCTATAATGTATTATGTGAACGCTAGGTCAAAGAGATGTGTTTTTAGTCTAGCTTTGAACTGACAGAGTGTGTCTGCTTCCCGGACAATGGTAGGAAGGCTGTTCCAAAGTTTTGGTGCTAAATAGGAGAAGGATCTACCGCCAGCAGTCGATTTTGATATTCTAGGTATTATCAACTGGCCGGAATTTTGAGATCACAATAGACGTGAAGGACTATAATGCGTTAAGAGCTCGCTCAAGTACTGCAGAGCTATCCCATTTAGTGCTTTGTAAGTAATCAGCAATATTTTAAAATTGATGCGATGTTTAATAGGGAGCCAGTGCAGTTTTGACAGAACCGGGCTAATATGGTCATACTTCCTGGTTCTGGTAAGAACTCGAGCTGCTGCGTTTTGAACCAGCTGTAGTTTGTTTATTAAGCATGCAGGGCAACCACCCAGTAGAGCATTACAATAATCTAGCCTTGAGGTCATGAACGCATGAACTAATTGTTCCGCATTTGTCAATGAGAGCATATGACGTAATTTAGATATATTTTTAAGATGGAAAAATGCAGTTTTACAGATACTGGACACGTGACTTTCAAATGAAAGATTGATATCAAAGAGTACACCCACACACACACACACACACACCCAGGTTCCTAACCGACGACGAAGACTAAACAGAGCAGCCATCAAGTGTTAGACAGTATTCTAGGTTATTACGTGAGGAAGTTTTTTGTCCAATAATTAGAAACTCTGTTTTTTCAGAATTTAGAAGTAGGAAATTACGAGTCATCCAATTTTTTTATATCCGCTATGCATTCCGTTAATTTTGTGAATTGGTAAGTTTCGTTAGGTTTTGAAGAAATATAGAGCTGAGTATCGTCGGCATAACAGTGAAAGCTAATGCCATGTTTCCTAATGATATCTCCTAATGATAGCATGTACAGTGAACAGCAGCGGTCCTAGTACTGAGCCTTGTGGTACGCCATACTGAACTTGTGATCGATGAGACATCTCTTCATTTACTGCTACAAACTGATAACGGTCAGATAAGTATGATTTAAACCATGCTAGTGCAATTCCACTAATGCCAACATAATTTTCGAGTCTATTTTAAAGAACGTTGTGGTCGATAGTGTCAAATGCAGCACTAAGATCGAGTAACACTAATAGAGAGACACAACCACGATCGGATGATAAGAGCAAATCATTTGTGACTCTAACGAGAGCAGTCTCAGTACTATGGTACGGTCTAAATCCTGACTGAAAATCCTCACAGATATCATTTCTTTCAAGAAAGGAACACAGTTGTGAAGATACTGCTTTTTCTAATATCTTTGACAGAAAAGGTAGATTCGAGATCGGCCTACATGTGACATACTATCTGAAACGTTGCGCATGTTTAAAGGGGGTTCTTGCACAGATGGACAAACGTGAAATATGCTTGATGCTAGCTTTGCGATATACCGTATTTGGGATGAGGGACAATAAGAGGCCTGGTTTACACCTGGTATTAGATCTGCCTCAGGTGATCTGACCACAAGTCGTTTACTCTCATTCTGATGTAGAGCAATTCCAGCGTTATGGACGTGATATTTACAGTCAAAACTTGAAATATAAACTCACATAGAATGTATTTATTACCAATATATTGAATAGGGCTGTAAAGCAGTTTTTAATCAAATAAATTACATGATGTGGCGACAAACAAACAAACAAAAACAAAGACATTACATGGTTTTCTTCCATATCTAAACAGTGAGATTACTAGATTAAAAGTAACAAACTTTGATAAACACATTATTTGTCCCCTTTGTTCTGTCCCCTACCTGGTGTCCCATAATCATGTAGATAAAGCCCAACTGCTGCCAGAGGAAGTCAGTGATGACACTGCATCCAAGGTTCGGGTTTTGCGTTCTGCATCAGATGGCCCAAGCCTCCCAAAAAGAGCTTCCCATCTCCTACCAGTTGGATACCTCATATGCAGAAAGAATCAATACATAACTGACACTAAAAACACAAGACACAAAAAGCTGATCCTACCATACTAAGTTACTTCAGGTGCTAACACTAGCCAACTTGTCGTATACTACATTTAAAACGACAAATAGCTTAACATTACCCACATGTGTAGCATTCGGTACTTTGCTTACATTAGTTGTACAAATACTGATAGCGGTAGCTATTTGACGGCGTACATATGCAAAGACCCATACATTCAGACTTTACAATGTTTCGGATAATGCTAGTGCTAATCAGTTACCTACTGTGCAGCCATACACTGTAGCCAAAAAACTGAGAAGTTACGTCCAACGGAGAACTGGCCACTGACCGGCCGCGGTGCCCGTGACTTCAGTTCACATCCGGGTCTTCGGGCACCGGATCAAATAATGACGTGATTGGCCAACTCAAGTTGACAAGGTAACAACACGAGCTTTGATTGGTTCTTACTCTGGCTAACATTTTGTGGTTAGCTTGCGAGATTATATCTACGTTATATTTTTAATGTGCAACAATTGACGTTGGAAACAAGCAGTAATGTGCTCAACAACAATTTATATAGCCAATTATAAAAAATGAACCAGTTCCCTGGAGGAGATCTATCAAATCGAAAACTAAAGGAGAAAAACAGACTTGGCCCACGGCCTACACCAACAATTAGGACTTTATCTGCAGCCAGTACTAACTCTGATAGAAAGTCAGCAAATTATTTAATTAAGTCTGTGTGGTGCCCTGATGGCATGTATACAGTAGCCAGCACAAATATCAAACGTATCATTTACACTAGATAGTGTTACATTTAAGCACAAACACATAAGAATTATATTTAAAACAAGACTTCTCTGTAATTCTGAAGATATTACTATAGATTACAGCAATACTTCCCCTGTAGTTCATCTGTATTATATCTATTTTTTAATTGTTGAACATAAATAAAAATTTTACCCTTAAATGGGTTTGGGAATGTTTTGTATTTACTAATTCGGGGAACAGACACAGTCTCTATGTGATGATATCTAGGTGAAAGAGGCTCTATGTGATGGGAATTATCTGACCTCAGTGACGTGAGACAGCTAGCAGATGGTCGGTTTAGCCAGTCTGTCTGCTTTCTGACCTGAGCCCCAGATTGTCATGTTTGAGCTCTAAGACTATGTGCCATATTACTAGAGAGAAGAGCAGCACCATCCCAGGAGGGATAATAGAATCGCCAATAACTAGGGCCCATTCAACAGGATTCTCAGTGGGTGTTTCACTGAGTAGGGAGAATCGATTTGTTATTGTAATCTGAACAGAAGAGAGGTGTTTTGTCCCGCGGCTACATTGTCTCACGGTCACCCAGTTGCCCTGCTGCACGGGCTCTACTTCAGCTGGAACCGAACAATGTACAGAGTTCACTGAGCTAGTCACATCCAAAGCAGTATCTAAAGCCCTTGCACTCTTACTATCCTCGATTAAAGTTTGGATGAGTGACTCTAGTTCTGAAATCTTCTCCATCAGCCTGACTATCTCCCTGCATTTATCACATGTTATGCCCTCAGTGCTGACAGAGAATGCTATACTATATGTAACGCTTCTCATCCGACAGCACTCAAATCACAGACGGACACGGAGAACTGCATTTCATGCGTTGTTTACTGTAACACAAGGACAAACATATATCCTCTGGCGACAGTGGGCATTTACACATACATGCATCACATCTTCTGCATCGGATAAACTTCTCTGCTGTTGCTTTAACCCTCTGGGGACCAAAAACGCGCCCGCGCGTTTTGCTGTTTTTTTTTTTTTTAGCAATGAAAATAAACACTAAATGCTTTGTTAATTTTGATCTTTCATTTTCGTGTAATACATCAATCGATCCTGTTCAGTTTCTATTTTTTTTCTGTATACTCACAATAAAAATAAAGTGTTTTGCTTTTTGACAAATAAAGAAAAATTAACATGATGCGATTTCTGCCTTCTCTCTGTCAGTAAACTCCCATTTGAAACGCGTTCGAAAATGATCTATAACTCCGCGAAAATTCAGTCAAACAGGCAAACAGACCCACGGGCATAAAGCTTGAGATCGCATCTTTTAAATGAAGAAATTTATATAAAAAACAAATATTCTCAGCTTCTGTAATCTGTATAAAAAGAGAGCGACTCCAGTCGAGCTCATTACGAGCTAATTCACAAGTAATGTGACCACTCCCCGGGGAGCGCGTGCTATTCAAATGCAAATTCTGTGAACGCCCACATCAGCTGTAAACAAAGCGCGTCGCAATCGAGTGAGGCATAATTTAGCCTACCTTATGGAGAAAAGATTCCTCAGAACAGTGCTGATATGAGGAGCAATATCTCCTGATATGAGGAGCAGATCCCGCTGAGGAGTGAGGTAGGCTGTTTTCTTTTCTCAAGTGTGGAATAACGTTATGGAATAACGTTAGTGTAGTCCTATGCAAACCACAAAAAGATGAATCGCATTTCTATAATATGACTCGCCTTTCTGTGAGATGAATGAAGGGTACATATTTGTAAAGACTGTTTAGCCTAAATATGAATCGCGCGTCTGTGTGTGAAAGAAAAAACTGCTTTGCTATAGCCTACTGAGATGAGTAAAAATCGACTGGAATATGTTGAAATAAAATGTATTTGTATAAGCAACGTATTAAACTGCAAATTAGCATTTATATGCCCTAATATTTCATAAAAACAACGTTACAGTCAGTCACTTGTTGACTAGATTTGGGTACAGTTTTTAGGCTACTGTAGAATATACTGCCACATCAAATAAGCTTTTGTTTAGCAATTTCTGCTCATATCTAACGTTATATATATATATATATATATAAAATACTATTTTTGTCAAAAATAAAGTCATAGACTAAGATGTTAGATGTTCCAATGTTGGCTATATTCAAACTAATGAATACATATGATAAAATGTAGGCCTATAATCTTTTTTCTTTTTTACAAAGAAAGAGTACACTTGAAATATTGTTGAAATTGTAATTATTGTTGTAATTGTAAATGGTCAATATAAGTCTTCTTCTAAATACATCTTTTGTCCTTGCATTGTGGCTCAGTCAGTGTCACACCTGAATGAATGGCTAATTATGCAGAGTCATTACGCATAATGGGTGGGACATTGTAATCTAAGGTGTAAACTACTCCTCCCCCTCGCATATTGGCTTTCCAAGCAAAACCTGTTTTACACCATTTAAATCAATGTATTTTTTTTGTGGTCTTAATTCAGCAACTTTCATTTAAATTTTTTCCAATAACCACGCATAAACATTATTCTCTTAAAAATACAAACATCTACATACACGTTGCTCGCATATTATGGTAGCCCTGTTTGTGCTATATAGAGTGAATTTACACCTTTGCCATTAACATGTTTATAAATAACTGAAAAAAGCACAAATGTCAAGGCATGTCAGAACATCTCAAGGACCCCAAAAACAGCTTGGTCCCCAGAGGGTTAAACACCAGAATGTGATGCAGCGCAAATTTGTCTTAATAGAACAGTTTTAACAGTCAAGAATCAAACATAAAAGCATACCTGTAACACAAGAAAAAACATATATCCTCTGGCGACAGTGGGCATTTACACATACATGCATCTACAAAAGCAAACAGAAATGAGAGATTCATCTGCGTTTGATTCGAACAGATAGCGTCAGCCATGCAACGCACATGTTGAGAAAATTGCATCTAAACTTCACAAAGTTCGTCACATACAATCAACATCAATTTACATATTTTTACATCCACAAACTCTAATCTTAATATTATTCGTGAAATTAATTCATTTTTGGTGAAAGACATAACATTTATAGTAAAACATTTTTCTTAACCCTGTTACATATATATGTGACACGAAGTGCAAGTGACAATAAAAGGAGAAGACATCACTCACCGTGTTTGTTGACTGATCCTACTTACCACAGTAGTTTGATAGACTCGTAAAAGGCGCGAGCATGCACAAGAAAAAAGACGGCAAGCACGGATGGCAGGTTAACAGGCTAGCGAGATACTAGCATGTTGTGCTAGCGATAACGATTTAGATAAAAGCTAGCAATGTCAGATTAATGTGATAGGCAATATTAGACCATATTTAATACATGTTGATGAGTAAGTTATATTTAACAATATAAACAACAAGGATTGATAGTAAATAGAGATTCAAAACAGAAAGCTATACAGAGCTTACAGACGCAAACCAGCAGCAAGGCAGACAGGTAAATGTCTTAATGATTAATTCATTGAATTTGTCACGTTTCCTAAGCGTGGTGCTGGCAGAAGGCAAGAGGAAGATAATCAATTCAAACAGACTTTACCAATACAAGGAAAACCTAAACCAAACTCAGACCAAACCTTAACGAGAACCGAACAACAGAAGACTGAAACACAGGCAGATTTATACTGGGAGAAAACAAAGAGAACTAATTAGGTTATTTAATTAACAGCTGAAAACAATGACTACTTAAATTAGAAACCATGTGACAAATAAACAAGCTAACTGAGGTGGGGTTATCATTCATTCATTCATTCATTCGTTTCGTTCAAACGGCTGATTCATTCAGGAATGAACCATCTTTATGAATGGTCCATTGAATCATTGGTTCACCCGATTCGTCCAAAGCGCAGATTCAGAAATGAAACGCCACTGTCACAGTGTTGTAGGACACTCACGAACACGATGATGAAGGCAAAGGTAATCTTTAATAAATCTACAGGCAAATGAATCCAAACAGAGAGAACGGCTTTCAACACATGTAACACAGACGAGACCCGACAGCAATCAGCAATGGTGTCCTACTGTTAGTTTCACTACTTCTGTTGCTCTCATTTGTAAGTCTTTTTGGATAAAAGCGTCTGCTAAATGAATACATGTAAATGTAAATGATGGAAACAATGAAATGATACGTTTAAATATTAAACTGAAACAGCAATTCACTGTTTTAAAGGGGTGGTAAAACACCTTTTTTCGAAGGCTTGATTGTGTTTGTGGGGTTCACTGTAACATGTGTTCATGCTTCGTTTTTAAAAATTCGCATTATTTGTCACATATTTAAACATTATTCTACACTGCTCTGTCCCTCCTTGTAAAAACGGTCGGATGATTTCCGATTTCTATGAAGCCCCGCCCTCAAAAATACGTAATGTTCACGTTGTTCTGAAACGCCTCTTACCCTTACCGGTAGTTTGTGCTTCAGTAAACAACGGCGTCAATATTGCCATATGTTACCAGTTTGAGCCCGAATCAGACCCAGAGAATGTTAGTGGAGAGGATTGAGCAGAACCTGTTCAAGAACGGCTGTTAAAGGAAGTTTCAGAAAGGTATGTTTTTTTTAAGACTGCAGATCTATTGTGATCGATCGCTATATGACACTGTTACTTTTGTATATTTAAAACGATTGTAGCTAAATATCTGTCGCCAGAACTATTAACCCAATACGAACACTAAACATTGGCTTTACAACAGTAGCCAAATCAAACACAAACCATGTTTAGCATGCCTGCAGATAAACAATACACAAAAGCTATAATCAAAGAATAATTTACAGTGATCGCATAAACGACAACAACCTCAAACATTCCAAGTTCGCTGCGCTGGTGATATTAAACAGAAGTTTGTATGTGTTTGTGGGTTAAGTATGAATTAGCATTGTCCTTCGTTTACTTCCTCGCTACAGCGTACAATTAACAATAGAAACTATTACAGGAAAACACATCAATGAAAAAATCATACATACAGGTTGTTGGTCGTAAACAACAGCTTCTGTTTTTAAAGTTGGAACTGCTCAGGACAAGCCGTTGTGCGAATCCTACATTGTAACTTGTGTAGATTGAGGAAGCTTTCCTCCAGAAAATGTGCAGCACAGAGAGCAACATTTGGATTATAATTATGAGGGACCGAGTTAAAAATAAATTGTAACTGTCCTTAGGAAGACTGAACAAAGTGGACCTGCAATCTGGGTGAAAATAACAGCGTTTCGAAGGCATAGCGCCAACAACACTCTACTACCACAACAACTCTTCTCCAAAGCAACATAAAATGGCCTCGCCCCCTTTATGTATTGTGTTCCCAGAGGAGGGGTTTATGTAAATGTTGGGCTTAGTGATGTCAGCAAGCCCGCAGGAATGTCGTGTAGTCCCTATCGGCTGTTTTCTGTAGTTCTTAGAAATTGATTTCTTTAAAAGCAAATATCTCCCTTTGCTTTAAACTTTGAACGTTGCAACTTTGCAGATGTTGTTTATGCTCAAACAGCAACATTACACACTAACTAAAGTTAGAAAAGTGAAATCGTGTTTTACCACCCCTTTAAGAAAATGTGGAATTAAGAAATGATTATATTAACATATTGCCTCATATTGTGCGCAATGGTGCCTATACAGGAAGCAATCGAGTGAAAAGCAGAACACATTTTACATTATTTTACATTTAATTTTACGTTTAGAACTCTCCAGGATATGTTGGTGCTTTAAGCCAGTGTTTCCCAGCCTGGGGGTCGCTAAAGATTTACGAGGAGTCGCCAAACTGTGTTTATAAGCTCAGCGCTGCTTTGGCTACTGGGGGAACTGCTGTATTTCTGCTGGTCATTAGCGCCACCTTCTGACAAACACTGGATCTACACTTTCATTCAGTCTGTCTGCGTTTTGTGTATGTGAAAACCACATTTTTATGCGCTTTTGTAAATTTCAACCAGTTAATGAAAAATAAGCTAATGTGCAATCTAAAAATCTAAACAACTCAGATAATAAGATATCTAGAATTATTCATTGATCTGATTAAATCATTTTGACTCATCCGGTTTCTTAAGAAATGGTTCAAAGGCTCAGTTCTTTGTTGCATATGTTCTCCATGCATCACAACACTGTTTACACATTGACTTCATAGCACCATAACAATTGCATTACAGCATGGTGGCACCGTAAAACTACAAAGAAAACATAAAAAAAACAGTACATAAATATCAAAGCAAAATAAACTCAAGCAACATTCACAATATAAACAAACATTCACTACACATTTAACATTGTTCAAATTAAAGGTGCTATAAGCGATCTCGGTTGGCGTAACCTCTTGTTGATGTTTGAATTATTATCAAGCAAAACGGAGGCTAGCTCGACCCTCCCTCCTCCTCATCCGCACACTAACCCCCGAACCCCATGCTGGTATCTTAACAAGCACACTTTTTGTTGCACTGAAAATATTTCCTACAATGTTGTCCAGTTGCTTACCAAGATCATGTACCTTTCTCAGCCCAAACACACACTGTGTGGAGTGCATTTAACCGTTTCATTATCTGAAATACACTTAGTTTTATTTGGCATGGATAACCAAACTTCCCCAGGAAAAGTTCACCACAAATTCACATGACAGACCATTAATCTATAACAACAAAATAAGATTTAATTTATAATAATGATAATATTTTTTTAAAAGTGTTTTTGTTTCATGTTGTGAAACTTAACATTTGTAGGATTACTAACATACACTAACATACACTCACATACACACACACACACACACAGTCGGTGTCCCCGACTATGGATTTTCATAGTCGAATCAGAATCGTCCTATAGTCTAACTTCTAAATTTGCGTTCAAAGGGAGGATGAGTAACACACACACACACACACACACACACTCTTGCGTTCAAAGGGAGGATGATGCACACACACACACACACACACACACACACACACACACACACACACACACACACGCACTCACATACACACACTCTTGTGTTCAAAGGGAGGATGATGCACACACACACACACACACACACACACACACACACACACACACTCACATTCAAAGGGAGGATGATGCACACACACACACTCTCTCTCTCACACACACACACACACTCTTGCATTTAAAGGGAGGATGAAGCGCACATACACACACACACACACACTCTTGCATTCAAAGGGAGGATGATGCACACACACTCTCACACACACACACTCTTGCGTTCAAAGGGAGGATGATGCGCACGCACACACACACACACACACACACACACACACTCTTGCGTTAAAGGGCGGATGATGCGCACACACACTCACACACACACACACACACACACACACACACACACACACACACACACACACTCTTGCGTTCAAAGTGAGGATGAGTAACACACACACACTCTTGCGTTAAAAGGGAGGATGATGCGCACACACACACACACACACATACACACACACTCTTGCGTTCAAAGGGAGGATGATGCACACACACACACACACACACACTTGCGTTCAAAGGGAGGATGAGTAACACACACACACACACACACACACACACACACTCTTGCATTCAAAGGGAGGATGATACACACACACTCTCTCTCACACACACACACACACACACACACACTTGCATTCAAAAGGAGGATGATGCACACACACACACACACTCTTGCATTCAGAAGGAGGATGATGCACACACACACACACACACACACACACACACACACACATACACACACTCTTGCGTTCAAAGGGAGGATGATGCACACACACACACACACACACACACACACACACACACTTGCGTTCAAAGGGAGGATGAGTAACACTCACACACACACACACACACTTGCATTCAAAAGGAGGATGATGCACACACACACACACACACTCTTGCATTCAGAAGGAGGATGATGCACACACACACACACACACACACACACACCCACCCACACACACTCTTGCATTCAAAAGGAGGATGATACACACACACACACACACACACACACACACTCTTGCATTCAAAAGGAGGATGAATGAAAATTGCTGATGTTATTATCGGAATTTCAGGTGATATTCTCAATTCATTCAGCTAACGGACACTCTGAGGTAAAGTGTTCAGATCGCAGACTCAGCAACGATTGTATTTAATTGTACAGTATAATCATAACATAGTACAGACATTATCTTAATTTCATAATGTCCTTAAACATAACTATATTGCTAACCATAAACTGACAAAGTGCACGTCCGGTGTGCGATACCTCGAGTTGTCATAGACGCGACACGGCGCTAACTCTCTGCCTGCCTTGCTTGCGCTAACAGCTCCCGCCCAGATGCGCAGGGCTCTCTTGCGTGCGCAATCTGCACCATAGACAGACGATCTGACGGGTTTTAGAAGATTAAATACAACCTGAAACTAAAATCCGACCTGGCCTCTATTTGAGACCGGCCTTTATTTACCCAAACCTGTAGCCACACCAGGCTTGTAAAAGAGACAGGCGTCTATTTGGGACTTGGCTATTATTTGAAGTTTTACAGTAGTCCACATGCTCAAATGTGTGCCTTCAGTAGTCTTGTGCTTTGGGCTTCTGTACATGTGATGGAGGCATGCACAGTGCCAGTAGGGGCTGTGGTCTCAATAGCCATGCAGTAAGCAGTGTGCTATGTGCATGTGATTGAGGAATGGCATGGATATTCAAGTGTATTTGAATGGCATCTGTTTGTTTTAGTCAAGATTATGCTAAAATATACTTTCCTCAACTATATTTAAGTTCCCTATGAAGAGCCAACCCTCGACTTTGAAAATTCCCAGTTTATTCCCATTTATTCCCATAAATTCCTGTTAATTCCCTTAAATTCCCATTAATTCCCATGGAAAGTTTCTGTAACATTCTTAGTGTTGCAGCCAATCGCTGACGCGCTCAAACATAATTCCTCGAGTCCGTTCCATTCCATTGAAATTTTTTATTGCATGTCGTGTAAATAATTGTACCTGAGTTTCCAGTGGTTTTATTGTCCTACCGTACAGCAGGGAGGGTGATGGAGCTTTCAGTGAATAATCCAAAGCTTGTTACGGGATAAATGAGCGGTCAAAGAAAATATACGGCTGCACCTTGCTAGCCACGACAAATCACTTTCCAAACAAACCTAAGCTCCGTGTTAGATTGAACCCATAAAACAGGTGCTGCAGTCACCTGTTTGCTGGTGGGCGGGTTCAGTAACGCACGCCTCCATGTTGCACTCATAGAAAAGCAAAACCAAAACAATATTAAAGCAAAAAAATCTGAATATAAACAAATGTAACATAACCACACCAAACTATTGTTAACAAAACACATTATTATCATAATTCGACTCAAACCATAATAAAGAAAGCAAGTCTGGCTCCAACAGTTTCCATCTTTGAAAATTCCCAGAATTGTGCAACCCTACACACACACACACACACACACACACACTTTCTTGTGTTTCCTTCAGAAATGAATGTGAATCATGTGTGTGTTTTATAGTGTGGATCATTGTGGAGAGTTCAGCATGACAGCAGGATTACACAAATGTAGGTCTACACACACACACACACACACACACACACACACACAATCATTTAGTGATTTATTGTTGATTTGTGTCATTTAGTGAAATGTTTCTCTTCTTGTGTTCAGATGCCTGTGATCTCACACTGGATCCAAACACAGCACACACTCGACTCATTCTGTCTGATGAGAACAGGACAGTGACGCGTGTGTCTGAGCGTCAGCCGTATCCTGATCATCCAGAGAGATTTAAGTATGTTCTTCAGGTTCTGTGTGGAGAGAGTCTGACTGGACGCTGTTACTGGGAGGCTGAATGGAGCGGAAGAGCTGATATATCAGTGTCATATAAAGGAATCAGCAGGAAAGGAGGGAGTAACTGTGAGTTTGGAAATAATGACAAATCCTGGAGTCTGTGGTTCTCTAATAACAGATTCAATGTCCGTCACAATAATAACTACACTGATATTCCTGTCGTCTCTTCATCCTCTAAGAGAGCAGGAGTGTATGTGGACGTGTCGGCCGGCACTCTGTCCTTCTACAGCGTCTCTGACACACACACACTCACACACTTACACACACTCAACACCACATTCACTGAACCCCTCTATGCTGGATTTGTGGTTGATTATTATAACTCCTCAGTGTCTCTGTGTGACATTAAACAGCGTCCTGAGAGAAACAACAGTGATACACACACAACCGGGTGAGTGAAATATACTGTGTCTTAGTGAAGGATTTCTCCAGACTGAATAATAGTTCAATCCTCTGTTCTTCATTCATCACTAAACACTAGTGATGCACCATATTGGGTTTGTGCTGATACTCCATATGCTGATATTGCACAACATGTTTTGACCAGTACCAATAAATACATATTTTCCTTTGTTTTGAAACAACACAGAGTCTCTCCTGTGCAGAGACTATAAACACATTATTCTTCATTTTAGTTAGTTTAGAGCTAAATCTATTTCTCCTTCAGTGTCAGAGTTGTGAGGTCTCTGTGAATAGGGCTTAAGACTGATTTACTGGTATTTCTCTAAAGCTCCTGATCACACACGATCTCTAAACTGTAATTTGCTGTTAATTTTCTGTAATTTTCTAGCTGTAGTGTGATCTTCTTTTCTATTAATATTCCTGCAGACGAGGAATAAGACAGAAATAGTCAAATTCACTCAGTATTACTTGATCTATTCCAGCACTCCCTCAATTACAATCAAGCACAATTAACTGTAGACAGTTGTGTTGTAAGCAGTAAAACAGTCCAGTTCTTTATAGTCAAACTCATTTATTATGTTTGATAATGAACATTTCTGTCCACCCCAGACTGCTGATGGTCTTTATCTGTCCACCTCTGTGAAAATATCCACAGTTAAAAACACTGATTTATAGAAGACTTGACACATTATTCAGCTTGAGCTTATTGATGGAGAATATAGAGTTCATGTTGGCTAGTTAAACATAAACATAACTGGACAATTATGTGTGAATTTAACTCTCATTATAGTATATATGTGTTTGTTATATTAGATTGTTTGTTATTAGTGAGTGACATCACAGGTGTCAGTCGCAGCATTATATACTAGCTTTATATTTTCTCTCTGTCAAATAGTTTTTATAGTAAACTGTTTGTATGTTGTTGGTTTTGAATTGTTGGTAATACTTTACAATAAGGCCCCATTAGTTAACATTCATTAATGCATTAACTGTATTTGTTAACGTTAGTTAGTCAACTGTTCATTGTTAGTTCATGTTAGTTCAGGTCCAGTAAATAATATTGACAGATACAACTTTTGATTTTAATAATGTATTAATAAACATTGAAAATAACATTAACTGAGATGAATAAAAGCAGCTGACTCTTTGCTTCTGCCTTCTTCTGGTTCTTCACAGGTTCTCTCAGCCCAAACCTTCTGGGCTCGATATTCACCCGCTGCTGAACTGTCAGTCTTGTGTCCATATAGCTGATTCTGATCAGTGGCTTCAGATTGAGCCGTCGGCCTGTACAGATGAAGGAGGGTCAAAGTTCAGGGTCAGCACTGACCCAGGCCGTTACGAGTGTGTCAGGACCAGAATGCGATGGGTCTGTGACTGTGTCGTCACCCTTCAGTACCGTACCGTAGACGGACTCTTCCTCAACGCAGAGCTGGAGAGGCTGCAGTGCAACCGGATCGGTCCAGTGATTGACGTGACGGTGATCTCAGGGAAACTGGAGGAAGTTCATCTGCCCCATTACGCCTGTTTAGGAGAGTCTGACCCCTCTCTCAAAGATGCTGTGAAAGTCCTCACCGTAAAAGACGAGGGAATAACCACAGAACCTGTGCAGTTGACCCGATTCCATGCTAAGATTGTCCAACCATCCTTCTCTATTACAACATTAATTATAAGTTGGATAATGGGATGGTACGAACACTGTGATCTTCTACTCTACATGCATTCTAAAGATCCTCTCATTCTACACGTCTACTTGTTTCCAGTTGATGATCATGCAAAAGAAAAAGTTAAGAAAGAAAAGAGAAATGACCCAATAGAGCATCCCAGACCTGGCAGGCCATTTCGGATGAACACGCCACACATTCTTGACGTTCCTGGTGCCTCTACTATCCATCCCAAAGAAGGGATCACATTCACAAGAGAAACTCCACCAAACTACTTCAAGGTCAAGACTCGTCTGGAGAATGACCTTCAAATGACTCTTATCAGAGAAGAGGATCAGGAGAAGGTCTGGGATGCAACAATTGACAAAGATGATCTGATTCGTCCTAAGAGAGACGAGCCACATCTGAATAGTGAGGAAGGTAAAGCACAATTTTTTTTTGATAACCATTGGCCAGAACTCATTCAGGGTATTAAAATTATTTAGACAATTGCAGATAAACTCTGTCAGCAAGACCTGGTGATTTCAGTGAGGAACAATATTCAGAAATCACACATGACAGTTTAACCAGTCAGGAGAGCTTGAGAAAGATATGTGATATTATACATATGTACAGTGACACTGTGAAAGCTGAATTAATTTCAATTCTTCAGAAAGAGGAGCTTTACAATTTAGAACATCTTTACAATTCTAAACTATGAGTTTAGAGGCAATATATATAAGCTGCTCTAAAACAGATAAGATTACAGACATGTCTTTCAAGATATTAATTGCTAATAATATCGCAAAGAAATCTCATAAATATTTCATATATCAGTCCCTCCAGAAAAACGCGGAGTTTTTTTGTGATTGTTGCGGGCAAAAATCCTTGATTATGCGGCACGTTTTCTTAAAAAATGCGATGGAATATGCGGGATATTTATGCAATTTTATGCGATGAAATTGCGGGAACTTGCAAAAATTGCGGAAACTAGCAAAAATTGCGGGAACTTGCAAAAACTGCGGTTTGATGAAAAAGAAAAAAAAAGTGATTCCCCCAACACCCTATTCACTAGACTACTACTTTAATGTAAAGAGTCATTTCTTATTACTTCCTATGATAAGCAAGCATACTACATCACATAAAGTGCTGGGAATATTTAAGTTCTCATCTTGTTTTGTTTCAGACCTTAATAAACACATGGCTCAAACTTACAAAACATTGACGAGTCGAACAAGTTCTGTAGCTTTACAAAATGAATATGCTACAACTTCTGTAAAAATGAATAAATAAAATATAAAAAAATAAAATGTGTGCTTCCTATTTTACAGAGGTAGCTATACAAAACAGACATCGCATCGGCATTGCGGGGTTTGCAGCTTGTCAATGACGTCGCGTAATTACGTCACTTCATAATGTTCCCATGGCAACAGGGGAAATGGCTGCGCTTGTGTGAAGTAAACGCAACATTTTTCAACTTTCTTCTAAGATATATGTGACTTTTTGCAACGAAAATGCGGGGATTATATAATCATGCAAGCCCGCATATTTTGCGCGCGGAAATCTGCAATTTATGTGGCGAAAGTGCGGCGTATTTGAAAAAATGCGTCCCCCGCATAAATATGCGGACTTTGGCTGATTATGCATTGAATCATGCGATCGCATAATCGCGTTTTTCTGGAGGGACTGATATATTTAATTCATTTTATTTATTTATTTTGCAATACAAAGTAAACTTTCTCCAGGTAAAGTGATTTTGTATCCAGGTCTAATTATGTTTTTCTTACTTATTGGTGAATTGCCATTGTAAAATCCAACAGTTGCTCCAACACTTTTTAGTTAACTTTACTTAACATAATTGTAAAAATGTAGTAATCTGTACTATTTACATACTATGGCTTGATTACTCAGAAAACCCAAAGTAAGATTAATTGTTCAGGTTGAGTGACATTTCGTCAAGCAAAAAGAGTTTTTGAGGCAGGTCGATTATTAATAGTCTTTTCACTCATTTCCTCCACTTCTGCCGTTATCTTTCTCTGTTTGCATTCACTCATTTCCCAAAGTCATCTTGAATTTTGAATTGTCAATACAACTGACATTTTTTTTTAAATAACTTCACATAAGCTGACTTCATAAATTGAAATTGATTTTTGGTTGTGCACTTGGAACTTTATTTATATTATTGTAATTCTGCTTAGTTTTTTTTTTTAAAGCAATCGGTTTGGCTGATTTTTTAATTAATTGTATTTAATTAGATTCTACAGTGTACACAAACCTTTTGTTGGTGATCTAGCTGTTGGGGTTTTAGATCTCAGGATGTGTATTTTATTAAGTTTTCTCTTCTCTAGTACATTGGAGGAGTAATCTTTATAAGAGTTTATTACACAGCTCTGTGGAATACTTGATTCTGATTGGTCAATCGCGTTATCCAGTTGTACGATATTCCCAGATAAGAACTGCTGAGAACAGAAACACAGGCTCATCCGGGTCACTGAAGTCAGCAGCGCTACACACTCGCTAGGAATGGGTTTTCTTTGTGGAAGTTTTGCATTTGGTTAGCTCAAATCAAATCAAATCACTTTTTTGTCACAACCATCTAAACAAGTGCAACAGTGGGAAATTTTTTTTTTAGGTGCAGTTCTGAGCAACATAGCAGTCATGACACGATGGGACGTATTTACAATTTACAGCAAACATCAGATTTACACAATTTACACAGATTTACACATCTAATGTGCATACAATTACTCACAGCACCATATACACTAAACAATATACAATATACAATAAATAATGTACAATATACAATATAGACATTTACGGCCCTATCTTGCACCAAGCACAATTGACTTTGTACAGCGACGCATGTTTCATTCCTATTTTGCACCAGCGCAAAGCACTTTTCCCTCCACAGAAGCACGTCGCTAAACTAGGGAATGAACTTGCGCTCCCTGGGCGGTTCAGCGCAAAAGAGGAGGCGTGTTCCGGCGCAAACGTTCCCTGGTGCAATTTTACTGTTCCATAAAACAATTGCGCCACAGACCAGAAAAAACCTAGTCTAAAGTCAGTTGCGCGTTGTTCATTATGCTATTTTAATGGCGCATGCTTGACCATAATGTATAGCGTGCACAACGCGCATACACTTTGATTCTCTCATCTACACAGAAGCAGCAGTTTTCATTTTTGCAAATCATATTATTACAAACGATAGATAGATAGATAGATAGATAGATAGATAGATAGATAGATAGATAGATAGATAGATAGATAGATAGATAGATAGATAGATAGATAGACAATTTATTATAAAAGCATACATCTAGCTTACACATTTACCCACATTATTATATGCCTGTTTAACCCTCTGAGGTCGGCAATCACGCCGGCGTGATCTGCTTGCTTTTTTCCTTATCAGTTGAATTGAGACCCGAAATACTCTTTTGACTTTGATTTTACAAACAAGTCTCATACATCAATAGATTCTGATAAATGTGTATTATTTTTGTGTATTTTATCTCTACTCACAATAAAAACAAAGTGTTGTGCTTTTTGCCAAATAAAGAAAAATAAACACGAAGCGAGTTCTGCCTTCTCTCTGTCAGTGTAGTCCATTCTGAAACGCGTCCGAAAATGAACAACTCAGCGAATACTTAGTCAATCAGGCATACAGACACACAGGCATGAAGCTTGAATTCTCTTCTTTTAAATGAAGTAATTTATATAAAAAACAAATATTCTCAGTTCATGTAATCTGTAAGAAAAGAGCGAGATGTCAGTCGTTCTCATCTCATCTAATTATTTGTAATGTGACTCCGCCCACGGAGAGCGCACGCTATTCAAACGCAAATGGCTGAGGCAATCCGCGCAATCCTGTGAACGCCCCCATATCAGCTCGAGAAAACACAAGTTTAATCAGATCATTGTAGCCTACGTGTTTACACCGTCTCGCAGCGCTGTGAGGAATAATAATAATGGAAAATGTACCTCAGAAGTGCGGGTATTTCGAGGAGCAAGGATCCGACTGAGCTGAGGAATACTGTAGTAAGTTTTTTTCCCTTCTCAAGTGATTTGTGTTTCTGTGAATGAATGAACGGTAGCCGCAGAGATGCGCGCTGTTTACCACAGCTCGCACACTCGCATTTCTGTGTGAATGAATGATGTTTTAGCAAACTGTATTGCTATACTGAGATGAGTAAAAATCGACTGAAATATGTTGAAATAAAATGTAGGCTATTTGTATAAGCAACGTATTAAACTGCAAATTAACATTTATGCCCTAATATTTCATAAAAACAACGTTACAGTCAGTTGTACAACGTTACAACATTTTGTTGACTAGATTTGGGTACAGTTTTTACTGTAGAATATACTGCCACATCAAATAAGCTTTTGTTTAGCAATTTCTGCTCATATGTTAGTGGCAATGGACTAACGAAATCCTTTTTTTATTTTTATTTTACCATACCAATGTTTTGTTTTTTTACCTTTAAACTTGACATTTTATTATTTTTATTATTATTATTATTATTATTATTAGAACGTGCACATATTATTTCTGTTGAATTAATTTCACAACGCTCTTTCTCATGGCCATGTAAATTATGCTTTAAAGCAAGTATTTGGGCTTCGTACTAGAGGTAATGGTTTAACAATATTAATTATTCTAAACCGCTTTTACTGTACCAGGCTTTAAAATGACACTTAAAATAAATTTTTTTTTTTTTTTTTAAAGGGTTCTACAGTGCAATATCCAAAATTTGGATTTCATTAGACCATCATTACCTCTGGTATTTATTCCGTAACTTTAACGCACTCTCTATAGTGGCCAAGAAGGGGAGCACTTCCATTTTGTTGTGGCTTGTTTCCATTGTTCCATTCCATTGTTGATTAAATTTTAGTTGTGTGTCTAGTATGGCTGTGTAACGATGACCGACTGAGTTGGTTGTTCGAATCCATGTACAGAGCTTTATTAAACACAGCAGTACAAACAAAGTTTGATTCAGAGCAAGTAACGTGGTTGACAAACAGACACAGGGTTGATAACAGTAGTGGCAGTCCTGATAGCAAACTAGTCCAAATCCGTAATCCATGAGTCGTGGTCATAAGCAGGCATAGAAACTTAAACAAACAAACCGCTTTTGGCACATTTTTCCATACAAATTTATTAAATTTTTTTCACAATTTATGTAATCGATTACATCGACACATCATTCTTTTGAGTAGTTCTATGCAACTTAATTTACTAATTTCATTCTGTAAAACTTCGGCTTGCGTACTGTTGTAAAATGGATATTACAAATAATGTGCTATGGAGGAGGAGGAGCAGCTACGTGACGTGTCACCAAGATGGCGCCAGTGTACCCGGCTTGCCGTCTTTCTCGTCGGTCTCACCTTGTTGTACCTGTGGTACCTGTTGTACCTGTTCGTCTGGCATCAGTACTGTTTGTTTTATGCATGGTGTTGCACTGGGACCATGTAGTCTCAGTGCTGACCTACGATCGTCAAGCCTTGCTCAACATCCAAAGCCGTATGGGAGTTTACCGCGGTTTTTGTTCTGCTCTGCATCCTCGCTGCAGTTCCACGTTCAGTCAACCTGTGGTGGAGTGCGCTCGCTGGCTTCCTTGCTGCGTTCCTGCTCTAAGGAAGCGTCGTAGGAAGAGAGGCAGCCGTGGTGGGGTTCGAGTGAGAATCAGACGGGCAATCAAATCTTCGATGGAGTTTCCCTTGGATACCATGAACCTGGATGGTCTTCATCTGATGCTGCGCTCATGGGAATATAGATATGCTTTTCATCTTCCTGTTTTTCCGGACTCTTCTCACTCATCTATTTGTTCTCCTTCTCCGCAACCACAAGTAACGTTAAAGTTACGGATTCGCCGGAGAGGAGTAAACTGTCAAAATCTGCGTCAACTGGATTTTGTTCATCTGGATTTGCCTCAGTCATCGCAGCCTCCTTTGAATATGGCCCTAGTTAATGCTAGATCCATATGCAACAAAACTTTTATCCTAAATGACTTTCTAACCAGACATGACCTGGATATTTTATTTCTGACGTAGACCTGGGCCAGCGCCGGTGAGTTGTCTGTCTTCGAGGAACTTTGTCCGCCGAACTGTTGTTTCATTAGTACCCCAAGGTCTGCTGGTAGCGGTGGTGGCGTTGCTATGGTTTTTAAACAATCACTTAAAATTCATACAGTCTCTGTTCAGAGCTACTCGTCATTTGAAGTACAGTGCGTAGCATTACAGTCTTCTTCCTCTGCTCTGCTCTGCGCTCTCATCTATAGGCCACCTAACTCTGACAGTGCTTTTATAAGTGACTTTTTAGAATTTTTAACTTCTGTTGATCTGTTGTATGATCGTATGTTATTATTAAGTGATTTTAATATTCATGTTTGCTGCCCCGGTCGTTCCTTGGTTTCTGAGTTCTGTAATGTTTTGGACTCATTGGATTTACGCAATACATGAATCAACCAACACATGTCCGCGGTCATACACTTGACCTTATTATGTCATATGGGATCCCTGTAGATATTGTATTTATTGAAGATGCTTCCTTCTCTGATCATTAGCCCATTATTTTTACGATTCCTGTTGTGAGTTCAGCCTTGGTTAAGAAGCCTGCAGGCTCTTTTTCTCGCTTTATAAACCCTCGTACCGCCTCTGTTTAGTGAGAAATATCTAGCTAATACTATTGAGTCGTCGATCTTGAATGCTGAGTCTTTCTATGGCCCTGACGATATACTTTCTCTGTTTAACGCAGCTTGTTCTGATATTTTAGATTCGATTGCCCCTTTGAAGATGAAACAACCAAAGCAAAAACTTTATTATTGGCTGGATGCCAATGCTCGTTCGCTCAGACAGGCTTGTCGTAAAGCGGAGAGGAGGTGGAAGCGCGATCGGTTAACAGTGTCATTTGAGATCTTTAAAGAGTGTCTGATTATGTTCCAGAATGCTGCTAAGTTAGCTAGATCAAAATATTTTTCAGAATTAATTGCTAAACACTTCCATAAACCTAAGATTTTATTCTCCACAATAAATTCAGTATTTAATCCAAGTTGCCAATTTCACCGGGAAGCCTCGGCAGAACTCTGTGAGAAATGTTTTAAGTTTTTTGCTGATAAAGTGGCATTTATTCGTTCATCCTTCACTTTACATCTTCACTTCACATCTTTAGCAAGGCATCGGAGTCTGCCTTGCTAAAAGTGCTCAATGACATTTTAATTGCAGTTGATGCTGGAAAAAATGCTGTATTGATCCTACTTGATCTTACAGCTGCCTTTGATACTGTTGACCATAATATTCTTATTAGGCGTCTAGAGCATTCATTTGGTATTAAGAGTATAGCCTTGAAGTGGTTTAGTTCTTATCTTGGAGACAGGTCCTTTTCTGTGGAGATAGGCAAGTTCTCTTCATCTTCTACCCCTATTTTTAGTGGAGTACCTCAGGGCTCCATCCTGGGTCCGCTTCTTTTTAACTTGTATATGCGTCCACTGGGGGATATTGTTAGGAAGCATAATATTAATTTCCATTTTTATGCTGATGATACACAGCTGTATCTCCCGTTGAAAGCCGGCGAGTCCATTCAGACCTTGATGGATTGTATTCGGGACATTAAGGAATGGTTATCGATTAACTTTCTCCAACTTAATGAGGACAAAACAGAAGTTATTGTCTTTGGCCTACCAAAAATGAGAATTAATCTCACTAAGGAACTGGTTAACCATTTTCCCTCAGTTTCCTCTCAAGTCAGGCACCTTGGTGTCATTATTGACTCTGAATTATGTTTAACAAAACAAATTAATTTGGTTGTAAAAAAATGTTTTTAGCAGTTGCGGTTAATTTCCAAACTAAAATCATTTTTGTCATTCTACAATTTGGAAAAGGTTATTCATGCTTTTATTACTTCTCGCCTGGATTAATGTAATTCCTTGTACTTGGGTCTTCCTCAGTCATCACTTGCTCGGCTCCAGATGGTCCAAAATGCAGCTGCAAGGCTGTTGACCGGGACTAAGAAATACGATCATATTACCCCAATTTTAGCCTCGCTTCATTGACTCCCGATCCATTTTAGAATTCAGTTTAAAATTCTGTTGTTTGTCTTTAAAGCTCTTAATGATCATGCTCCCTTATATATTAGAGATCTTCTTGCTTTTGCACACACCAGATCTTTAAGATCTTCAGACAGGGCTCTTTTATTTATCCCTCGCTCCCGTTTATCTCAATGTTTTTGTACCTCTGACTACTAATTGTACTATACTCTTAAAAATCTTGTTTCCTGCTTTGTGTGTGATTCGCTGAAAAATCACTGACTGTTCGACAAGAGTTTGGATGAGATGCCTCTAAGAGACGAGACCTGATCTAACCCTAACATTTGAATACTTCAAATCATCTGTTTAGAGTGAAAAATACTGAAGATCTTTTTCTTTTTGTCCTGCAGAAGTGAATCAGCGAAGGAATATGGCGTCTGTTAAAGAGCTGCTTGAGCAGACATTGAGGGATCTAGGAAAAGATGACCTGAAGCGCTTTCAATGGTACTTGAGGAATCATGAGCGTATTTCAACTTCTGAAATGGAGAACGCAGATGTCTTAAAAACAGTGGACACGATGGTGGAACGTTTAGGACCAGAAGAAGCTGTGAAGATCACAGTGAACATCCTGAGGAAGATGAACCAGAATAATCTGGCTAAAGAGTTGGAGAACAAACACAAGGAAGGTAATGTTTAAACATTACATTTAAATGTTTTCTTTCATTGTAAGGAGTGATTGTTTAGTACTGTGAGGGATTCAAAGTGATAAATGAAGTCATTGTTAAACTCAAATGTTTGTCTTTGCTCAGCTGATGTGTTTGTGTAATCTGATGTTTCATCTTTCTCTCACAGCTCGGACTGAGGGCAACATGAAGGCTTCTTCCACTTGCTGATTCAAAACAGATCAAGGGTAAATAATGATCGGTCTGGACCTGGAAATACATATTTATCACATAATCATATTCAAGTATTGAACTTAAAGGGATGTTTCGGAGTAAAATCAACCTAGGGTCCTTTGCATGACCTTGAGCCGAACACCCCCCAGAAGCCTTTTCTACCTTGGTTGAACATTATTAAAGTTAGAGCTTATTTAGAGATATCAGCCGGATGGTTTAGTGCAGGCGCTAATGGATCCTATGATGTATCTGGTAAATTACCCCACTAATAATGCACAGAATGGTACCAAACTTCTACAGTAGTACAAATAGGTTCTGTACTCATAAAACAAGGCATTGGAAAGTTTGTAAGTACATCAGGAGTTTATTTAAATAGCACTTGCCTGACGGCTAATGCTACCGCTAACCCGGACGTCGACGTCACTTCAGTCACAGAAGTGGAAATATTCTGAATGATAGAGAGACACTCTGAATAATGTGCTGTAAAGTAAGACTGTCGTGAGTTAATGGACCGTTTCCCCACTTTTTTATTTTGAACTCAAATACAGGGAAGGTAAAACAAGTTTAATGTTAAAGTAAATGTATAGCAAGATTTATATTTGTCTAACTGTATTTTATACTTGGTGAATTGTTTATGTACATTTTTATAAAATGTTTTTCATAAACAATGAAATGTTGAATTTTGCAAATATAATCCAGCTCTTCTTTTCCTGTGATTATATTCTTCTGCAAACACACAAAGTTTGGTGAACTGCAATGAGGAACATTTAATATTCTCTTTATCTAATAAAAGCTATTTTTTTCTAAGTTTATTTTGTTGTGTCATAATTTAACATTTGGATATTTTGGATATTGCACTGCATGGAAATATTCTTAATGAATAGACATTCTGAATAATGTGCTGTAAAGTAAGACTGTCATGGGATAATGTACAAAACTAATATTTAATTTATTTATTTTGAACTCAAATTCCCCAGTGACAACATACTATACCCCTAATGGTGGGTAAGTTGAGCCACTTCTGTGTCACTAACTCTATTTCTGTGTCCTTATGACCCTTTCCTTTATTTGTCCTGATAGAAGACAGCTGAAATATAATGTGTTGTATAATAATGCTGAAGCACAGATATTTGGCAGTGAAGAATATGTTCTCTGAGCTTCATGTCCTCTACAACAGTCTCAGCCTTCCTCCAACGTCAGGACACCTGAACGAAGCTCCATAAAATCTGTCCGATTAAACATTATTCAGCTGGAGTGTCTAAATCACTTCAACAAAGAGCAGAAAAGAAGTGTCCAGTGATGCTCTTCCCATGAAAGCAGCTGAGCGTTCTGATGCTGTAGAAGCAGAATGTGAGATTCGTCACGTAGAGCTGGAATATTTCTTCTCATGTTGCTCCATCAAGTCATGGTTTAGTCTGTAGTTGCAGCACAGTTTGTGTCTCCAGGAGCTTTTGTTCTGCTTTTGCACACGTTTCTCCTCCAGCGGCTCCTGGAAAACATCCACAGCACTGCAAGTGTTTGTCAGCGCAGGTTTTTATCTATTTATTAAAATGATCATCTGTAAAGATGCCTAACTTTAAAGTCTGGACTACAACAAAGCTTGTGCTCTTATTGCTTTGGAGAAAAGATGCTGTTCATTTCACACATTTGACCGCTGTGTTGTGATGAACACAATGATCTGTCATGAACTTCAGCATCAACTCTAGAGACATGTGTCCAGTAGAGGAACATCTGTGACTGTTGTAGTTGAGAGAGTGTGTGGCATCATTGAGACGACTAGAGTTATTGAGGAAATGTTTAGCACTTTATAGCAGGTTTTTGCAGGTCTTTTGTGTGTCCTCTATTGAAGCGTAATAAACCAACAGTTGGAGAGTCTTTGCTGTTTCCATGCTGTTCTTTTCAACTTTCTAATCAAAGAATCCTGAAATAAACATGTAAATAACTGTTTTCAACACTGATAATAATCATAAATGTTTCTCGAGCATCAAATCATCATATTAGAGTGATTTCTGAAGGATCATGTGACACTGAAGACTGGAGTAATGATGCTGAACATTCAGCTTTGATCACAGGAATAAATTACACTTTACTATATATTCACATAGAGAACAGCTGATTTACACTGGAATAATATTACACAATATTACAGTTTTTTTAATCAAAATAGAGGGGTTCGCTTATTCAGGGGTTTTCCAGAGCCATCAGAAGAAACACGCTGAAGAGCTTCCCTGAAATCAGCTTCTGCAAACTCACTGTTTATCCGGCGATCAACATCCGGCCTGCTGGAGATCCAGCTCGTTCAGCCCTGAGGATTTGAACTTGTTTGATGTTTTAATGACTAGCATTGTTGCTTTAGTTTTCTGGATGTAACTTTACTAAGCAACATGTAAACACACAGAACGGACACTGGTGTGTGAAATTAAACTGCACCATCACAGACTGGAAAAGCAAGACTTACATCCAGCAACCACTTTCAGAGACTCATGGACAGCCAATTCAAGGCGATGGGCCAAGCAATGCATGGCCTGGATGTTTGTAAAGTCCCGCTTAAGCCTTGCAGTGACTCCAGTGGATTTGCCAGTGAGAACTGAAGCCCCGTCTGTGGCGATGCTGATGAGGCGTTTCCCCAAACACTCATCCTCTAATCCCGCTGTACGAAGGCACTCTCTTAACCTGTTGTACATGGACTCTGCATGTGTGCCCTGCGTCAGCTCTGCAATGTCTAAAACATACTCTCTATCTCTCCTTTGCCACGCACATCACATCTCTCGTATACGACGAGATAGGCACGCACATGGACTGTGGAGGATCACATTACACAAATTTTTGCAAACCGCACGTCACAATAACCCAGTGTTGGTATTTTTTGAGAGCCCCCAACATTTCACATATCAGGTTTTCAGGGGAGCCCATGTGTTATTAAGGGGAGCCCATGTGTTATTAAGGGGAGCCCATGTGTTATTAAGGGGAGCCCATGTGTTATTAATGCCCATGCCCCCCCCGCAGTTCACACCCGATGACAACATGCCCCGCCTGAGCAACTGGGGTTTACACCCGGCCAGTGTTTCTGCTGCTAAGAGCTGTCAAATAACAGATATAAGATTCAAAAAATTAATTAATATAAAATATATAATATTAAAATAATATCAGATTTGTCTTATTTCACATAAACACATACACACAAAAGCAGATGTAAAATTAACTTCAGTAATAAATGTACTTTTGTTATGGTTTAATGTTCAGTGATTTCGTCCAAAAATTCCAGATTTTTGGCGCAGTTTTCTTCTCTATCTAGTGTTGATATGGCAACTAGTAAATACTCTTAGTTTCGTCTTGCTGGCATGTGTGGAAGTATTTAAATCAAGTGTGTGACAGCCCGCGTTAGTGTGTATCCCGCTCACTCCTACTAAACACTCAGTCCAGTTATTACTGTAACAAACACTGTTTTAAAGTGTTTAATGTTGGTAGAGACACTTGCATTAAGGAAAATTATAAAATGGTATTTTTCCCCCTCAGTTTTCTCTCAGGGATGACTAATAATAAAGTATTATGTTTGAATACTGTTTTAACGCAACATTAATACATATGCAAAGTCAAACAGGTGTATATAGTTACTCAAAATAATCTGCATAGTTAAGGCGACAGAAAATGCGCATGTTTTCTGATCAGGCACTGAATAGAGTGACCCATCAGAGGTCCTTCAGCGCATTGGCCGGGAGGTGTCTGGCTAGAGGAACCATAGATATCATATAAAGGCTAGGGCTGCGTTCCAAACCGCATACTCAATGAGTAGGTACTCAATTTCAATAAGTACTTAACGAACGCTAAAAGAGTAGGTACTTTATAGCCAGATCTCGTTGAGTATGAATGCGAACCGGACATCTGCCATGTTGACGTTATCATGTGACATACGCCGCGTTATCACAAGCGCAACAACTTAAAAGATTTGAACGACACGTTTAATTCATCTATCTGTAAATATCTTGATATTGATTAAACTTGCTCATTTTGTGGTCTTTTTGAAGAAACTGCTGCCCATTTATTTTGTGAATACATTTAGGGTTGATTTAAGTTCTTATATTTAACCCTACTAATGTGACCCACCGTTTTATCCTTAACGATATTTATTTTTATAACGAAATCCCAAAATTGTCATCTCTTGACTATGTTGTTGATTTCTTTATTTTATATCCAAACATTTTCATCCATAAGCAAAAGTGGCTTACTACTTTGTTTTCCTTTTTTTTCCTGTTAAATTTAACTCTTGTTTCATCCCTCAGGCTTATAAATAACAAAAAATGCATTTTTTAAATGTATTATATCATTAATTAAGAAAATATATATTAAGATATTCAACCTTATAGGTTACTTTTTCTTGTGTATAAAATCTCATATTATGTTTGCAAACCCATGATATATATATATATATATATATATATATATATATATATATATATATATATATATATATATACATGCATATATATATACCTCATAACATCAGTAACTTGACAGCCCTACCTAGGACGGTTTTCCTCAGCGTTTGTAATGTCTGCACAAAGGAGACGTCGGGCAGCTGTGTGAAGATTCGCCTTTGGAGAAAACTGTTGATTTTATACTCGAAAAATTTAGACTAAGTATCATTATTAAAAATTAATTTTACCCCAGAATGAATTGCATTGCTATCCCAGCCCAAAACATACAATAACAACTTGTGCTGACCAATTAATTATATTACTTTTTACTGAAAATGATATAATTCAATAAAACAAACTAAATGTAATGTATGTCATTTGAAATAGCTATGTATGAATACACTCTAGATGTGTATGTGAACATATCTACATTTTCATTCAAACAATAAATAAAGCATTAATTAAATAATTATATTTTATTTACTGACAACAATGAGAAATATTACCGTAATAAATTAGTCAAAGAATGAATCACATAATAAACAAATGCATATACAAGTCAACACATGAAACAAAGCTTTATTCAAACTACAATCATGTATGTATATAGGCTACAGGCGCTGAACCCCACATCCTTCTGCCATCTCAACACAGCGGTTCCCATTCTGCGGCTCCGATGAATCAGCTGACCGCCAGAGGTGAGCCGTGCCTTCGTGTCGGAGGTTGTTGCGTGATGTGTTGTGCTTCACGATCTGAGGCAATAAAGGCCGGTGGAGTGATGGAGGGACTCGTAAGGGCAGGTGGAGTGATGGAGGCTCTCGTCCATGGCACCATCTCCAGGATTCATCTCTGTGCTCTTCATCCTCAGTGCTCACACCAGCCTGCTGACATTTCAGATCCTACAAAAATGCACAAACATAACACAAAAGCAGTCATTTAACCGCACAATGTCATTTGATTTCAGTATTATTTAGAAGACAAAAACGCTTTTTTCCACAAATGCCGCCATCATCTCTCCTTGCAGGTCCTGCTCCACCACAAAAGATCTGCAGCAAATGCACAGAAATCAAGAATCAGAAAAGTGCTGTAATAGGTCTGTTTGAAATTACAATAATTAAAATAAACTACAACTTAAGATTTAAATATTTATTAATTTCTGTAATGTCACAAAGCCTTTGATGGCAGCATTCAGCTTCATGAGCCACTCTCCACCGGATAAACACACATCTGTTCATCTGTCCCTGTAATATCCAGACAAGATTCACATTACCTCTGTGATTTATGAGCTCAACACTACATTTACATGTTGAGGTTGTTTTAACTTTTTATCCAACATAAATGTTCCTCAATTTATCAACAGTAATGGACAAATAAAATAGATAACTTATGTTTAGTTATAGATTTGTTCTACATAATAGCAGACATATATCACTCAGATGCCTATTTCATATCTATTAGACGTAGTAATCTGCAATTCTTATAGAATATTTTCTTGCCAGATATTAAATAGACATTTAGTAATTGTATTTAAGATGTATACGGTTTAAAATGTATGCAAATCCACTTTGGTGACGTATGTGTCCTTGCTGGAGCTCCTCTGTTAGCTACATAATAAAATGTGATTTACAGCAAAATCACAAATATAGCGTCTTTACACCTTCAACAATTCAACAGTTTACTGTACAGTAGTTCAACACATGCGATCATTTGTTTTAAAGGTGAACTAAGTAACTTTTTTACCTTAACTGAACAGCTTCGGAGTCATTGGAATGGTAATAATACTTATTTCGGGTTGAATGGTGGTCGTTTCGCACCCCCCTGGTGCCCCTGAGCGGAAAATACGCACTTGCAATTTGAGCCGGCGGGCCGCCGCGTCAGGAAATATCGCGTGATATCAGGTCTCGCGATGTAAACAATTGCTTTACGGCCAAAAGAAATCTGCTAAAATGCCGTCATTATTGCGCTCCCTCACGCTGTTCGAACCCGAATGAAGAAGACGTTTTAAAGAATGTCCCATCTGCTTTGATGTCGTTGATCTATAGCCTCTGGTGTCTGAGAATCACCAACGAGTTTTTACAACAGTGTTGTCAAATATCTATTCCGAAGCTGTGGGGGGAGCTCTAGAGAGAAACCTGCGAGCAAAAAGCGAGAATACAGCGAAGAAATCCCGAAGCTACTGAGTGCTGCTTTAATACTCACATTTGAAAACAGTCTCGTCCGTCATCCTTTCCGTCACGTTCGAGTATGACCTATCCTTCTTCTTCTTTTTTATGACGTATCCTCTCGCGTGGCCTCCTGGGATAGAAGAGTATCCATCGGTTGAGCACTCAAAAATCTGTCCGGAAGCAGTAAGCCATCCGGGAACTTCTCGCCTACTCTTTTATGAATACTGATGTTTCGAACGTACTGCTTCCTTCACGTACTGTTTTCGCCTACTATATAGTAGGAAAGTAGGCATATTCGAACGCACTTAAGTCCGAATCTCGCGATAATTAGTACGTCACCCAGGTAATTCTCGCCTACTATTTTGGATTCATACATACTTTTTCGCTCGCCTACTCTTTTTCCCATACTAAGAATGCGGTTTGGAACGCAGAAGAATAAGTAGGGAAGAATGCGGTTTGGAACGCAGCCTAGATGTCTCGTCCACGCTGCTGGCCAATGGAGGTCGACGTCCGCACATGGCGGCCATCTTACCACAGGGTGCTCGCTCACTCGTAACATGGTGCATGTACTTTTAAATAACCATAACTTGCTCAATTTTCTACCGATTTTCAAACGGTTTGGTTTGTTATAAACGTCAGAGATGTAGCTATGAAACTGCATACATATGAATAATTATACAAATGGACTTCAATATGAAAGAATTATAGCCACGTTAATGACGTTTGTAAGAAACCAAACCGTTTGTAAATCCGTCAAGATTTCAGCGAGATAAGAGGATTTGTGTGCGTGCTGATCACTCACCTTAATTCACAGAGCCCTGTGGTAAGATGGCCGCCGGTGATGCCGGAAGTGACTCCGCCTTAAGACATCTAGCCTTTATATGATATCTATGAGAGGAACTGGTTGGCTGTGGTTGGCAACAGCTAGACTGTGAATGGGCAGGAGATGGCGGAAGGAAGTGAGGAGACAGGAAGTGAGATGGGATTTGAAGAAGAAGGCGGGAGAGATAGGAGTGTTTGGAATGTAATGCGGTCAAGAAAACGGAAAAAAAGGAGAAAGTAATATCTAATATAGATGAAACAGATAGTGAACAAAGTACGACAATAGTAAGTAAACAACAGCAAGAAGAAGAATATAAAGTGATCATATCTCAGGAGGGGTCGTCATTTGGTGAGTGGAATCCGATTCAACTAACAAAGTCCATAAACAAATTGCTAGGCGAGGTCAAAAATGCAAAAGTATTAAGTGGAGCGCTGCTGATTTTCTGTAGGAATAAAACGCAACAAGAGAAAGCCATAGAACTGAATAGAATAGATGCCAAGAGAATTAAGTGTGTCTTGACTGAAAGCAAGGCGTTGGTTCGAGGAGTTATTACAGGAATACCAGTAAATGTTACTGAAGATCAAATCAGAGATAATATAACAGGGGCAAAAGTGTTAGAGGTAAAACGCCTTAAAACAACCAGAAATGGGGAGAAATGCGATAGCCTGTCTGTTATGATTAAAGTTGATGAAGCAAGACTTCCAAGTAAGATATACATAGGTTACATGAGCTACGAGATCAGGCCATACATCCCTCCCCCATTGAGGTGTTTTAAGTGCCATGTAGCAGCAGTGTGTAAGGGTAAACAAAGATGTGGTAGATGTTCAGGCGAGCATGAGTATGGGAAATGTGGAGAAGGAGTAAAGCTGAAATGCTGTAACTGTGGAGGGGAGCACAGTGCAGCCTATCGTGGATGTGAAGTTAGCAAGAGAGCAATGGAGGTGCAGCGAGTGAGATCGATGCAAGGAATAACATATGCAGAAGCTGTAAAGAAAGTGTCAAAGGAAAAGGAAACCTATAAACCAGAAATCAAAGAAAATAAAAGTAGGTCTTGTGAGAAATGTGAAAAAATTGAGGCAAAAAAGGATCTGTTAGTTATGGGCAAAAATGAATTTGTGATGTTTATGGTTGAGGTGATAAATTGCTCGGCACAGACAGACAGAAAGACCGAAAAGATCAAAATAATAGTTAAATCAGCGGAAAAGTATCTAGGAATAAAAGGGCTTAGCTGTGAGGTAGTGGGAGAAATGATAGTGGCAGGAAGCACAAGCTCGCAGACATGGGCTGGTGGCTCTTTATGATATTAGCTATATTGCAATGGAACTCCAGAAGCCTTATAGCAAATGGACAGGAATTCAAGAGTTTGGTCTCAGATTTAACAGATAGACCTCATGTAATATGTGTGCAAGAAACATGGTTAAAACCACAGTTGGACTTTGTATTGTATGGATATACTTCAATTAGGAGAGATAGGGAAGCAGGAAAAGGTGGAGGGGTAGCAACTTTTGTTAAAAGTGGGGTAAGATATAAACGTATTAGTAAAGGGAAAGAACATGAATCTGTTGTAATTGAAGTATGGTCAGGGGAAAATAGTATAAAAATAGATCATTTTTACAACCCTTGCAATAAATGAAGTACTGATATGTTGGAAGTAGTTTGGGGAGCAATACAAGGCTGCAATACATTATGGAGAAGTAAAAACACAGATATAAATGGATTAGTAATAGAGAAATGTATAGATGATAAGGAGCTGGTGTGTATTAATGATGGAAAGGGCACACAGTATAATAGTTCAAGTAATACAGAAAGTGCTATTGATCTAACACTAGTGTCAATGGGAATTGCAGGAGTTAGTGCAGATCGACAGAGGGTAGTGATCACTATCCGATAATAACTAGGATTGGAATAGAGGTGCAACAGAATGAGGAAGTGGAAATACCCAGGTGGGAATTAGATAAAGCTGATTGGCAGTCATTTCAAGAAATTAATGAGACTAAGTGTGTAGAAATACTGAGTAGAGATATAACAGATGTGGAGGAAATGAATAGTGCAGTAGTTGCAGCCATTATACAAGCAGCAGAAGAAACAATTCCTAAAAGTACAGGAAATAAACGGGGAAAAAATGTGCCATGGTGGGATGAGAGCTGTAGAATAGCAGTTAAAAGAAGAAATAAAGCATTTAGACAGATTAAAGCTCATCACACACTAGAAACGTTAATTAGCTACAAAAGAGCACAAGCAGTAGTTAGGAAAACGATTAGATCAGCCAAACGCATGTATTGGAGACAGTATTGCAATAAAATTGGAAGTGAAACTCAGTTGTCAGATATATGGAGAACAACTAGATGTACCGCATCGCGGTACAAAATATGACCGCCGCTCAGGCCTGCACTGGCTTTCCACAAAAATAATTGACGTGGAGTAATTTGGCTGTATTGCGTGTTTATGTATATACCTAAAAAAAGTAATAGTATGTGCATGTCTGTCTGTGTGTGTGTGTGTGTGTGTGTGTGTGTGTGTGTGTGTGTGTGTGTGTGTGTGTGTGTGTGTGTGTGTGTGTGTGTGTGTGTGTGTGTTTGTGTATGTGTATGTGTGTGTCTGTGTGTGTGTGTGTGTGTGTCTGTGCGTGTATGTATGTGTGCATACATGTGTGCGCGTGTGTGTTTGTGTGTGTGTGTCTGTGCATGTGGATTTGTATGTGTGTGTATGGGTGTGTGTCTGTGCGTGTGGATGTCAGTGTGTGTGCATGCTTGCGTTTGTTTGTATTCCTGCATGTGTGTGTGTGACAGTATCATCCTAAACCAGCAACCCTTCGCTCAACAGCACCATCTACAGGCCGATGAGTGTACAGTCACTAAATGTGCACATAAATGAATTTATTTTATACCCCCCCATGGATGAAATTCTACAAAACTTAGCAGAGGATACCCCCAGAGGATGTCAAGTTAATCATACACATGAAATATGGTGCAGTTCTGAACATCTCCACTGAAGATAGGGGCGATTAAAGCAGAATAATATTGCATTTTCATTTTTTATGGGAGGGGCGCAAATCACAAATGAGTGATTATGGGCTAGGTTGATGTGGGCCCTTAAGAGCAACATACCATAAAAATTTCTTCATCCTCGGTGCCACGGTTCAGGTAGTTATTTAGGAAAAACTGCATTTTTTGGGGTTTGGGGGGGCCCAGCGCGGGGGGGGAGTGGCCCCCGGGGACCAAACGAAATTTTTCCGTAGAAGTGTAGTGGGGCTACATGCCCACCAAATTTCATGTTCCCCGGTGCTTCGGTGTCCCTGGTATCGTTGACGAAAAATTTACGGGGGCCCCAGCGCGGGGGGGGAAGTGGCCCCCGGGGACCAAACGAAATTTTTCCGTAAAAGTCTAGTAGACCAACATACCATAAAAATTTCTTCATCCTCGGTGCCACGGTTCAGGTAGTTATTTAGGAAAAACTGCATTTTTTTGGGTTAAGGGGGGCCCAGCGCGGGGGGGGGGAGTGGCCCCCGGGGACCAAACGAAATTTTTCCGTAGAAGTCTAGTGGGGCTACATGCCCACCAAATTTCATGTTCCCCGGTGTTTCGGTGTCCCTGGTATCGTTGACGAAAAATTTACGGGGGCCCCAGCGCGGGGGGGGAAGTGGCCTCCGGGGACCAAACAAAATTTTTCCGTAGAAGTCTAGTGGGGCTACATGCCCACCAAATTTCATGTTCCCCGGTGCTTCGGTGTCCCTGGTATCGTTGACGAAAAATTTACGGGGGCCCCAGCGCGGGGGGGGGAAGTGGCCCCCGCGGACCAAATGAAATTTTTCCGTAAAAGTCTAGTAGACCAACATACCATAAAAATTTCTTCATCCTCGGTGCCACGGTTCAGGTAGTTATTTAGGAAAAACTGCATTTTTTTGGGTTTGGGGGGGCCCAGCGCGGGGGGGGAGTGGCCCCCGGGGACCAAACGAAATTTTTCCTTAGAAGTCTAGTGGGGCTACATGCCCACCAAATTTCATGTTCCCCGGTGTTTCGGTGTCCCTGGTATCGTTGACGAAAAATTTAAGGGGGCCCCAGCGCGGGGGGGGGAAGTGGCCCCCGGGGACCAAACGAAATTTTTCCGTAAAAGTCTAGTAGACCAACATACCATAAAAATTTCTTCATCCTCGGTGCCACGGTTCAGGTAGTTATTTAGGAAAAACTGCATTTTTGGGGGTTTGGGGGGGCCCAGCGCGGGGGGGGAGTGGCCCCCGGGGACCAAATGAAATTTTTCCTTAGAAGTCTAGTGGGGCTACATGCCCACCAAATTTCATGTTCCCCGGTGCTTCGGTGTCCCTGGTATCGTTGACGAAAAATTCAGTAAGGTGACGGGAAAAAAAAGAAAAAAAAACTTTGACAATCCCTATATGACCGCTTTCGCTAGCTACGCTAGCGGCGGTCATAATTAGAAGAATGAGTGGATTAGGTAGAAAGGTGGAAATGCCAGTGTTATGCAGCAGTGATAAGAATGCAGTTAGTAATGTAGAAAAAGCAGAGCTTTTGGTAGAAACTCCACAGTTCTGGAAATTTATCCACAGTAGATCAACAGCATAGGAACCAGATACTGTTGGAAAACTCTGGAATAAAAGAAAGTAGGACTGCATCAGGAGGAGATATGGACCTGCCTTTTACTATGTTTGAATTAAAAAGGGCTATCTTAAATGCACGACAAACAACACCAGGGAAAGATGCTGTATGTTATAGCATGCTAGGGCATATGAAAGATGTGTCACTGGAGGCAGTATTAAGGCTGATCAATATGATATGGATTCCGCTTGAATGGAAACAGGCAGTGATAGTCCCAATACTCAAACCCGGTAAAAATGCAGTAGACCCGTCAAGTTATAGACCTATTGCGTTAACATCACAATTAGGGAAAAGTATGGAAAGGATGGTAACAGATAGGTTAAGTTATTATATGGAAAGTAAGGGTCTTTTTTCAGCGTATCAGTCTGGATTTCGTAAGGGTAGGGGGACAATGGACTCTATTTTGTGCTTAGAAGCAGAAGTTAGGAAAGCACAAACTAATAAGGAAAGTGTAATTGCCGTGTTCTTTGACGTCGAAAAAGCGTATGATATGCTGTGGAAGGATGGACTACTTATAAAACTTGACAGATTAGGAATAAAAGGTCAATTATTCGGGTGGGTATTAGACTTCCTAGACAGAAGAACAATAGAAGTTAAGGTTGGTACAGAGTATTCAAGTAGGCATGTTGTGGAAAATGGTACCCGACAAGGTAGTGTTTGCAGCCATATACTGTTTAATATTATGATAAATGACATTTTTGATCAGGTAAGCGGAAGTGTAGGTAAGTCACTTTATGCAGACGATGGAGAACTCTGGGTTAGGGGTCGAAATGTAGAATATCTACGGAAAAAAATGCAAAATGCATGACTTATAAATGGGGATTTAAACTCTCAATCTTAAAAACTCAAGTTATATGTTTCTCTAAGCGCCATAAAGTAGTGCCACTGAAATTGCATGGACGAGATTTGTAACAGGTTAAGGTGGTGAGGTTTTTAGGAGTTCTCTTTGATGAGAGGATGACTTGGTGTCAACATATTGATGAGGTCAGAAATAAGATCAATAACGTGTTGAGATGTCTATCAGGGCGTGACTGGGGAGCGACGTATTGCCGCTACGTATTAGGAGGGTCAAGATCATGTTGGCGTATTGGACTAATTTACAAGGACATAGTATGGTGCACCCCACAAAAACTGTCTTGCAGGAATGCGCAGAGCATAGTGAAAGCCATTTGTACAGTTTCGGGTGGGTGGGGAATGCTAAGGCTCAAAATGTAGGTCTCAGTCAGTTGCAAATAGGACCCACTGTGGCAATATCAACGATACCACCCTGGACATTTATAACACCATCTGTGAATATAAGCTTACAACAAATACTAAAAGAAAACTCAAAAATAATGCCAGAGTGGATAATAGTTCAAAACTATGTAAAACAGTATCAAGAGGAATTATTTATATTTACGGATGGATCAAAGCAGCCAGAAACAGGCCGTACTGGTGCAGCCTTTTTTATTCCTCGGTATGAAGTAGCAGTCAGAAAGAGGACACCAGATTACCTGTCAGTTTACACGGTGGAGTTAGTAGCAGTTTTACTGGCGTTAGGGTGGGTGGAAGAAAATAGTCAGGACCAAGGTGTCGTTATAGCCTCAGACAGTTTATCAGCATTATTAAGCATTCAATCTGGGAGAGCATCATGTAGACAAGACCTCATTCATCAAATACTTCACTTGCTTCTTACACTTCATAATAAAAGAATAGCTGTCTCCTTCCTTTGGGTTCCTGCTCATGTAGGGGTGGAAGGAAATGAAGCTGTAGATATGCTAGTGTCACAGGTCGGGGTGGAGCGCCAGCGGGCCGCCCACCCCTTCGCTTACGTGCTGCCCCTGAGGAGCCGGCCGTGGACACAAAGGAAATGGCGGACACAGCATTCAAAATAAATATACTCTTTATTAAATAATAAAAACAATGTTAAAAGTCTCTTCAGTTCAGGTTCTCTTCATGTATCTCTTCACATTTCTCAGCACCTTCGGACAGAGAGAGGAATGGACATAATCCACAGCTTCCGCATTCTCTTCAGCGTTCTCTTCGCGTTTCTCAGCACCTTCGGACAGAGAGAGGACTGGACATAATCCACAGCTTCCGCATTCTCTTCAGCGTTCTCTTCGCGTTTCTCAGCACCTTCGGACAGAGAGAGGACTGGACATAATCCACAGCTTCCGCATTCTCTTCAGCGTTCTCTTCGCATTTCTCAGCACCTTCGGACGGAGAGGGGAATGGACATAATCCACAGCTTCCGCATTCTCTTCAGCGTTCTCTTCGCGTTTCTCAGCACCTTCGGACAGAGAGAGGACTGGACATAATCCACAGCTTCCGCATTCTCTTCAGCGTTCTCTTCGCGTTTCTCAGCACCTTCGGACAGAGAGGGGAATGGACATAATCCACAGCTTCCGCATTCTCTTCAGCGTTCTCTTCGCGTTTCTCAGCACCTTCGGACAGAGAGAGGACTGGACATAATCCACAGCTTCCGCATTCTCTTCAGCGTTCTCTTCGCGTTTCTCAGCACCTTCGGATAGAGAGAGGAATGGACATAATCCACAGCTTCCGCATTCTCTTCAGCGTTCTCTTCGCGTTTCTCGGCACAGCATTAGCAGACTCTTCAAGCATTAGCAGGCTCTTCACTGGACTCAGACAGAGGGAGGAATAGACACATGTAACTCACAGCATTAGCAGGCTCTTCCAGCATTAGCAGGCTCTTCAAGCATTAGCCGGCTCTTCAAGCATTAGCAGGCTCTTCACTGGACTCAGACAGAGGGAGGAACAGACAGCTGTGATTGCGAGTGAACAGCAAAAACAATTCCCACACTCACATTTCCACCACACACTGTAAGGTTTCACTCGTGCTCATTTCCACAATAAAACTGCAACTCAACAGACCCACAGTGTACCAAGGCCTCCGCCCGCATTCCAGCCGAAGTTCTCTCTGGCTCTCTCATCTATCTCTCTCCTCTGTCTCTCTCGTCTGTCTCTCTCTCGTCCTCTCTCTCCCGCGGCCTCCCGCCGCGACCGCGGCCACGGCCGCTCACGTGCTGCGCGCCTCACCTCTCATCCTCGTGTGTTTTATCCTCTCAAAAAGCGGGAGTGGCCTCAATCAGACGCTCAGAGTGAAGTCCCTACACCTGTCGCCAATCTGCCGTTTAGTTGTCATGACGACAAACACTCATACAGATCTGGAGCTGTTTGTCACCCCGTGACATACCCCCCCACCAGAAAAGGAAAAAAAAAAGGAGAGGAAAACAAAAAAAAGAAACAAAGCAAAAAAAAACAAAAAAAGGGAAAAAAAACTGGTCGCCATACCTTCGGCCCACGGTTGCTCAACTCAGGGCGGCACCCTGCCGACTACGCCATTTTATGTCACAGGTCAGGGTGGAGCGCCAGCGGGCCGCCCACCCCTTCGCTTGCGTGCCGCCCCTGAGGAGCCGGCCGTGGACACGAAGGAAATGGCGGACACAGCATTCAAAATAAATATACTCTTTATTAAATAATAAAAACAATGTTAAAAGTCTCTTCAGTTCAGGTTCTCTTCATGTATCTCTTCACATTTCTCAGCACCTTCGGACAGAGAGAGGAATGGACATAATCCACAGCTTCCGCATTCTCTTCAGCGTTCTCTTCGCGTTTCTCAGCACCTTCGGACGGAGAGGGGAATGGACATAATCCACAGCTTCCGCATTCTCTTCAGCGTTCTCTTCGCGTTTCTCAGCACCTTCGGACAGAGAGAGGACTGGACATAATCCACAGCTTCCGCATTCTCTTCAGCGTTCTCTTCGCGTTTCTCAGCACCTTCGGACAGAGAGGGGAATGGACATAATCCACAGCTTCCGCATTCTCTTCAGCGTTCTCTTCGCGTTTCTCAGCACCTTCGGACAGAGAGAGGACTGGACATAATCCACAGCTTCCGCATTCTCTTCAGCGTTCTCTTCGCGTTTCTCAGCACCTTCGGACAGAGAGAGGAATGGACATAATCCACAGCTTCCGCATTCTCTTCAGCGTTCTCTTCGCGTTTCTCGGCACAGCATTAGCAGACTCTTCAAGCATTAGCAGGCTCTTCACTGGACTCAGACAGAGGGAGGAATAGACACATGTAACTCACAGCATTAGCAGGCTCTTCCAGCATTAGCAGGCTCTTCAAGCATTAGCCGGCTCTTCAAGCATTAGCAGGCTCTTCACTGGACTCAGACAGAGGGAGGAACAGACAGCTGTGATTGCGAGTGAACAGCAAAAACAATTCCCACACTCACATTTCCACCACACACTGTAAGGTTTCACTCGTGCTCATTTCCACAATAAAACTGCAACTCAACAGACCCACAGTGTACCAAGGCCTCCGCCCGCATTCTAGCCGAAGTTCTCTCTGGCTCTCTCATCTATCTCTCTCCTCTGTCTCTCTCTCGTCCTCTCTCTCCCGCGGCCTCCCGCCGCGACCGCGGCCACGGCCGCTCACGTGCTGCGCGCCTCACCTCTCATCCTCGTGTGTTTTATCCTCTCAAAAAGCGGGAGTGGCCTCAATCAGACGCTCAGAGTGAAGTCCCTACACCTGTCGCCAATCTGCCGTTTAGTTGTCATGACGACAAACACTCATACAGATCTGGAGCTGTTTGTCACCCCGTGACACTAGCAAAAAACTCTATAAAGCATGAAACAGTAGATGTGCGCATACCAATATGTAGAGTAGAGGTTAAAACCATCATAAAGCAACATTCACTTCAACATTCACAAAATGGCAGGAATATTGGAGCACAGCGGATACAGGACGTCATTTATACAGTATTCAAACTCAAGTAGTCACAAGCATGAGGAAGGGCAGAAGCCCAAGGGAAGAGATGTTAGTTTCACGTCTTAGAATGGGTCACACTGGTGTAAATACAACATTGTATAGAATAGGAAAACACCCCACTGGACTATGCTCTTATTGTAATGTACAAGAGACAGTGAAGCATATATTGTTAGACTGCAAAAAATATGAAAAAGATAGGGTAGAATTAAAGACACAAATGGATGAACAAAGCATTACACTTGAACATTTATTAGGGAAAACATCTGGGAAAATACACAAATTATTCATTTTGTTTTTGAAAAACACTGGGTTAAGCGAAAGAATTCAATAGTTTTTTTTTTTTTGTCATTATAATGCCACTCCAGTCTAGTAGGTGGCGGTAATGCACCTTTGAGATGAGTTGCCAACCGCCATTAAAACCTGAAAGAAGAAGAAGGTCCTTCAGCGGCTGTCCCCATAGACAGTAAAAGAAATGGACACAGCGACCCCATTGGAACTCAATTGAGACAAGTGAAGCCCAATTTTAGCGATTTCTTCGCACTTCCTTTCCAGACGCGCAGACTCAAACCGAGCAAAGCTTTACACGGACCACGTGAGCAACCCGTCTGTCTTCTAGTAGATGTGCCAAGAGAAATCTGAATCATTCCCTTCCGAATCTTGCAGAGACGGAGAGTGTGAGTAGGAGCTGTCCATAAGCTTGGAGCAGGAGCAACTTTTGTTAGGTATTCTGATTAATTATTTTGTCATTTTTCCTCCACGTCCCCCCGATTGCTCACGAGCTTCTCCTCCTGTCCATACGGTAATCTCTCTACTGTGCGACAGAGAGACGCGTGGTTATGACGCAATCGTTAGCCTACTTTTACAAAAACTGCTTCTACGGGGCCTTAACATAAGCTACAAGGTAATGGAGCATTTTATACATTGTCGTGTTTCTTTAGAAATAAATAATGGACAAATGGAGTCTTTAAACGCCTCAGATGTAAAATTATTCGCTGTCAAAGTGACGCCAAAAATGAATGGGAGTCAATGGGATGCTAACTGCAGGTGAAGTTCTGCTACAAGATGGCGGAACGCGGCCGACTTCAACTTCCGGTCGACTTCCTTCCCCCCTGGCTGTCCCGCGCTCGAGCGCCTGATGATGACGTTCTGCTAGTTCAAGCTCTTCCGTCAGAACCGAGAAGCGGGACGTTAAAAACCCTCACAAACGATCATATGTCACGGTAAGTTCAGCCAGTCTTTATTTAATATCGTGTCATGTTATTATATCTGTGTTTATAAGACCATATGAAACATTTCTATTGAACTTAACAAAAACTGGGCTATAAAAAAGATTGGATATCGAAAGTGAAAGTGTAAAGTAAATATACCGGATGATCTTGATATCAGTCTGTGTTGATTTATTGAAAACTGAAACAGTCCTTAAAGCGACGTTATAAGCCGAGTTTCCTCACACATATTCCGCCGTTTTGTTATCGACAGAGTAACGTTACGGAGCCCCTGAGGGGACCTTTGCAAAAAACTAAATATATATATATACGGACTTCCGCGTTCTCACGCGTTACAATCTCCGGTTAGCGTTACAGTGTCATTACTACAGATGTGGGAATAGGGATGAGATGAGAGAGTGCCTGGAGCATTCCTCCACAGATGTGGGAATAGGGATGAGATGAGAGAGTGCCTGGAGCATTCCTCCACAGATGTGTCTTATAGGGAGATGAGAGTCTCTTACCGTCGGAGAAAGCGTTGAACATGGATCACACGAGGCTCCTCGTTTTATGACAGTCAGTCTCTTGTGGAATATTAGCGCGTTGTGAATAAAGTTGGTGTTATACTGTAAAGGTACAGCAGGACTGCACTGTTTGTGGACTGTGCTTTACTGTAGGGAGAAAAGCATGAATATCTCTATTAGCTGCAAAGCACTAGTCATTGCAGGCCGCAAAAAAACTACATTTAAGATTACACTAAAAACTGAATTGTAATTTAATAATAATTAATTCATTTAATACATATTTAATTCATTAAAAAAATTTTATACCATCATTCATGAAGAAGCGTTATACCATCATCATTAAGCACACAGTTGACACAACATTTAATGTTTTATTTTAATTAAACAACATACAAATATTTATAATTAAATTCATGTTGTCTTTATTCATTAAAATGCTTAATATCAGTGTCATATGCATATACATCAGTTACAATTCAAGTCTCATCATAACTGGTAAAACCTGAAAGTCAAAGAAAGAAAACATCTGTATTTTATACTTTCTTTAGACCATAAACAATATCACTCAATATTACTATTAAATACTATGGTAATGTCTCAGATGGATCCTATACCTGAGGCCACATTCCCGTCTGTGCTTTCTCTCATAAAATAACCTTTTATCATAGTAAAATCTACATAGCCTATCATTCCCAACTAAAGTATTGTTCAGCGGCAAACGTGTTGAAGATTAGTGGACTGTCGCTTCATTAAATGAGTTATTTCCTCAGTGAAGCCTCTTCTCCATCTCCACTGATCTCCATCAGACTCTGGTCTCCTTCCCTCTTTCGGCTGAAGGCTGCAGGCTTGTCTTCTAGTGGCTTTTATGCATCAGCTGTATCCATTCACTCTCATCTCATCCCTTTCCCACATCTGTAGTAATGACACTATAACGCAAACTAGAAACTGTAACACGTGAGCACGCGAAAGTCTGTATATATTTGTTTTTTGTTGCAAAGGTCCCCTCAGGCGCTCCGTAACAAAATGAATATCCGAGAGAGAAAAAGATTGGGAAATGTCCTCAGCGTGTCTTCTGCAGGTCGTGCTCCAGGTGTTCATCAAAGCCCAGATGTGTCCAGATGTCGGCTTTAAAGTAGCTGGAGCATTTTTAGTTTTCTCTCACTCGCGTCTCTCCTCCCTCTGCCATTGGATGCTACCGCCACACATGACTTCAGAAAAGCGTCAGTACATTATAATGGGTTATGGTCTATTACTGAACCGATACCGAACCGTCCTCGTCTGCATCGTATGAACCGATTAGTTTCGACACCCCTGATATCATCCTCAGATTTGGAATATACTTGATTTTTATACGTTCTTTTTCAGAGCACTTACATTTTAATTATGTATTGGTATATAAAGACAGTTTAAACAAATTTGAAAAAAAGTTTTTTTTAGAAAATCCTACCTACCCTACCTTTAAAGTAACACTAAGTAACTTTTCAACCTTCATAATATATTTCCAAAATCCTTGTGATGGTACATCGACTTAAAATAGGTTTAATGACACGTCTGCCATAGCCTGACGGGGTTTGTATAGTTTTTAATCGTACTTTTAAACTTCGGGGTTCGGGTAGTAACCCCCGCGCACAAAAAGAACTACAAAATTCGACTGCTTTACGGCATAGGCTACCTCACTTCCCCCAACACGTCCTCATATGCTGTTGGACTTGTAAGTATATTGCTTATATTGCATATCACTCGGACAAGCACCTGGCGTTCTTGTTGATGGATTAGTAAACATCTTCGGAGGCTAGCTGTGCTTGTTCGATGTCCGACGATTTGTAACGCGTTGTGTTTATTCCCCAATCGAACTCGTGTAACTGTCTGTCACATGTTCTACCGTCCACAGCATTACTTGATAGACAAAAATAGGACAAGAATGAGCGTCAAACAGAAACAACCCGCTTACGGGGTGTTCGAGGCGCACATACAATACATACTGCCGAAAGTTAAACAGGGCGTGCGCAGCTCTTAAAGGGGCCACACCTTATTTCCACTCGTTACAGCTTCTATCCGACTGAACGGGGACCGGTATACAGGGGGGAGGGAATCAGGCCGTGAGTGAAGAGACTGCTCTGCCTGAGTGGTATTTACGACAGTAACGTTAAATACAAGTAGTCCACAGCGACTCTAGGGGTCGTTGTTTGACCAAAACGGAAATCCTACATAGTGGGGCTTTAACCCTCTGGGGTCTGAGCTTCAATGTTTCATTACAGTGTTTTGACACGGACATGTTTGTCCTCTATGTATCTGTGTAACTTTATAATTGATGCACAAGGGTTAAATCTGTCCATCTAAACCATAACTCCTGCTGAATGTGGCGTGACTGGAGAAAATAGTGTTTCAAAATCAGTTTGTTGAAATATTGACCTAGAATTTATGCGCTAAAATTAAAACAGAAAAGATCGGCCAAATTGGCTACAAATGATCAGATATATCGCTAAACATTTTTTCTCAAAATGTTTTTTAAATGTAAAAGCTTAAATGTAAACCTGACAATATGAAGCGATATTCCGTCGCTCTGACACTCCCTCAGGATTCCACATCAGAATGTCTGGGATTTTCTAATCTTTAAATTATCATGTAAAGCAAAAGCGTAAGTCTAAGCTGTGTTTAGGTGAATTAACTAGCCGTCTGTTAAACTATAAGAGGAAATATATGTTTTAGTCCATCTCATTTATGACTGAATGATGCCTTTGTTGTGTTCATTGATGTTCGCAGGAACATGTGCTGAAAATAATCTTGAACACACTGTAAACCTCTGTGAATTAAAGCTGCTGAATGTGATATAAATGTAATGCTCTCAGTGTCTCCATATAAAGGGAAGATGCGAGTCTCTGAGAACGAGTGCAGCGTCTCCAGAACCCAGCAGTGAGTCTCTGAAGAGTCACAGATCTATGAATAATCCCACAAATCCTGGAGATGGACTCAGTGACCTCTGACCCCAGGTGAGACACAATCCAGTGCTGGACACAATAGACCGACTCACACAACATCACAGATCATCTGAACTAATCATTTAGATTCAATCCATTGTAAAGATGTGTATAAATTATCATATCTTTTCTTCGTATCTCCAGGAAGAGGAAGAGATCTTCATCTCCAGAACCCAGCTGTGTGTCTCTGAAGAGTGACGGATCATTTCCTCTTCTTCCTCCTGACCTCAGTGATGAACCAGCGACCTCTGACCTCAGCGATGAACCAGCGACCTCTGACCTCAGGTGAGGATAAACGTGACCTAGACCTAAGACCAAAATTTGTAGTTGTTTTTGCAGAAAACACTGTAATGGCTTTCCTGACATTACATTGAAGAATTTGAAATGAAAGATGGAGCATACATTTAATAAAATTAGGGAAAAATGCCCTTTATAAAGGTAAAAAAAATATTTCCATAAGATTGCTTTCCAACAGTGATTTAATGAAACATTGACAATTTAAGTTTGAAGGGAGTAAAGCCTCTGTTTAATTTTACATCAGCCTACTTCAGTGTGATATATTACCATATCATCATGCTTAACTCTGAGAATCTGAATAATTGTAATGTGATGATCAGATGCAGATTAGGGCTGGGCGATATGGCTGAAAACTGTATCACGATATAAGTGTTTCATATCGGTCGATATCGATAATTATTGATATTTTTTATGACATATTTAAAATAAGGACCAGTCCAGAAGACAAATATATTACATTTAAAGATTTTTTATTTTAAACTTAACCTACCTCTGATTATAATCCCATCAGTAAAGGCAGAAATGTCAACACGACCATGGAAAACTCAAAATCACAATTCTTTTTTATGTTGGTTTTACTATTTTGTGACTGAGCATTACAGCCAAACTAATGTCCATATTTTAAAAACAAAGCCTTAGGTAACAAAATATAAAATAAAAAAGAATGGCAGACAGGGGCGAAGATAAAAAATTTTCTCATTATTTTCTTTGTTATTAAATATTAAGATCAAAGATACACATTACACGTACACAACTTAATATACAAATTAAAAAAACAGTGCTTTATGTTTTCAGCTACAGTATGTGTTTAACAGTAGCATTGCAGAAAGTAATTAAATGAACAAATATGAAAATAAAACAAAACAGACTTCACTGTATAAATTATACATTGATACTTATTAAAGGTATTAATAAAGTTATCAGTCAAGAGCAGTGAGTGATTTTCTCTTTACATTTTGTTGTTTTATTAACATTAAAGGGATAGTTCTCCTAAAAAATCTAATTTTCATAATTTACTCTCTCACATTGTTTTAAACGCGAATAAGTTTCTTTCTTCTGTTGAAAATTAAAGTTATTTGGAATAATGACCAACAGTTGATGTACCCCAGTGACTTCCATAGTATATTTTTCTCCTATGGAAGTCAATGGGGACCAGCTACTGTTTGGATAGCCACATTCTTCAAAATATTAATATTAGAAAATATTAGAAGGAAATTAATACAGGTTTGGAACAACATTAGAGTGCGTAAATAATGAGATAATTTTTATTTTTGGGTGAACTATCCCTTTAAGGACAAGCGGCAGCGTCTCAGCTGCGCGCGACGCGTCTATTTGACAAGCAGATTTTCTCTCAATTTTCTCAAGTTTGCTTTCACTTTAGACATATCCGACTAGTTTATGTAAACCTTGTGTGTATATAACAGTATTAGCACAATAAGACTCGAAAGATAACTTAGTCCAGTATTCAGGCGCTGGTAGACAGGCTTTTAGTGCATGTGAGCTTCACATGTATGCGCTGAGAAACGCACACGCTAGAACAGCGCATCAGCACGCGAATAACAGAGAAACTGACGACGGTCTTGCATAATCTGCAGACGACATTGGTCTGACTACGGTCAGACTTGAAGTCAGGCGAGCTGACTTTTCCTGTTTTATCAACAATCGCTGCGGCACTCATTTTATACTTTACTCATCTTCTACTTTCACTCTACGCCGGTTCTGTTACTGAAGAATCCAACACGAGACAACAATATTGCGCAACCATACTGACTGGCTGTTAGCGTGTCACTTCCTACGTTGCTAGGTTACTAGAGAGTGAGTGCCTTTGTTCATGCAATCAAACTTGCTTTGCTGGTTTCTTCCGACGAAAAAAAAAAAAAAAAAATTATCGAACGTTTTATCGAACGCATTTTTTATTGATATTGGTTACGTGTCTATCACGATACATATCGTTATCGTTTTATCGCCCAGCCCTAATGCAGATATCTATCGGTTGGCACTCCACAAGTAGTCCATTCATTTGTCACGATGGAACTTCCTTCAAAAGCAGAGCTCCACCAAAGAGCCTGCACTCGTTGCGGACGGTTATCTAAAGTGTGCTGAGAATTTTGGACGTGCGGGGCGAACTATTTCTTTTCTTAGCTGAAGCCGACAACGGGACAAAATAAATGTAAAAAGAGACATACACATTTTCGTTTTAACAAGTGTAATAAAGTCAGTAGTCTACCCCTTACATGACCTGGCAAGTGACATTATTCTAAAACCCATACGCATAAAACTCCCCCGACATGGTTAGAAAATACTGCCTCTAGAGCAGCGGCACAACGAGAAAATCAGAATAGCCTACAGAAGCCCTGAACCGCAACGAAGAAAAGAAAGAAAGAAATCTAGCATTTTGAGAATAAAGTCGAAACATTACGAGAATACAGTCTGCTGTAGAAGTTGCGTTATTCTGAATGTCCGTTATTTCACATCGCTGCACAGGCATTCATAACGGTGCGCGTCCACTGCCGCAGATCGAGTGTCTCCAATTCATTGTGCACGCGTGTGTGTGCGTGTAAAGAAATGCTCTTGTTAAGTCGAACTGAAATGTACAAAATGTTCTTCCGGGGGGGCATGACCCCTGACCCCCCTAGAGGTACCGACCTCCACCCACTAAATACTGTGGGAAACACAGTCGGCTATATGATGGTCTACGGAAAATACTAATTGAATTATCTTAATATTAAAATACATGATCAGGATTTTACCACCTCGTTTTGAGCCAGGAGAAACCCTGAGTGTTGTATATAAGGAGAATCTGTTAAACTGACAATGTTCATTAATGTGTTGCTGTTCCTTGCGTGTTTTATTCACAAACAGTGTTTTATGTGTGTATTTTGTCACCATTCAGAGATGATCAGACTGGAGACCAGGATTCTCCTCAACCAGTGAATGATGAACTACAGAGAGTCAAACACAGACACAAAGCCAGCATGAAGAACAAGTATGAGAGATTATTTGAGGGACTGAAACTCCAAGGGAATGAAACCCTCCTGAACAGGATCTACACACAGCTCTACATCATAGAGGGAGAGAGAGGAGGAGTGAATGAAGAACATGAGGTTTTACAGATGGAGAAAACAGCCAGAACACAACACTCACAAGACACTCCAATCTACTGCAATGACATCTTTAAAGCCTCTCCTGAACCAGGACGCCAGGAGAAAGAGCAGATCAAGACTGTTCTCACTAAAGGCATCGCTGGAATCGGGAAAACCGTCTCTGTGCAGAAGTTCATTCTGGACTGGGCCGAGGGAAAAGACAATCAGGATGTAGATTTCATGTTTGTGCTTCCATTTCGAGAGCTGAACTTGATCCGAGATCATCAGTACAGTCTTCACAGACTTCTGCTGGACTTTCATCCTGAACTTCAAGATCTGGACTCAAAGATTTATGAGGAGTGTAAAGTTGTGTTCATCTTTGATGGTCTGGATGAAAGCAGAATCACACTGATGTTTTCAGACGCTCAGGAAGTTTCTGATGTGACTGAGACTTCATCAGTGGGTGTGTTGATGTCAAAGCTCATGAAAGGAGATCTGCTTCCCTCGGCTCTCATCTGGATCACCTCCAGACCAGCAGCAGCCAATCAGATCCCCTCCGAATACATCCACCGTCTGACAGAGATTCAGGGATTCAATGAGCCTCAGAAGGAGGAATATTTCAGGAAGAGAATCAGTGACGAGCATCAAGCCAGCAGAATCATCTCACACATCAGAAGAGCAAGAAGCCTCCACATCATGTGCCACATACCCGTCTTCTGCTGGATCTCCTCCACTGTGCTTCAGAAGCTCCTGGAAGAAGATCTGAGTGCAGAAATCCCTAAAACTCTGACTGAAATGTACATCCACTTCCTGCTGATTCAGATCAACATGAGGAATCAGAAGTATGAAGAGAGAGATCCAGAGAAACTCCTGCAGTCCAACAGAGAAGTGATTGTGAAACTTGCTGAAGTGGCTTTCCATCAGCTGATGAAGGGCAATGTGATGTTCTATGAGGAGGACCTGATTGAGAGCGGCATAGACGTCACTGACGCCTCAGTGCATTCTGGGATTTGCACTGAGATCTTTAAGCAGGAATCTGTGATTCATCAGAGGAAAGTCTACAGCTTCATTCATCTGAGCATTCAGGAGTTTCTCGCTGCTTTCTATGTGTTTTACTGCTATTTAATGAAGAACAAGGAACCACTGCAGCTTCTGGATGTATTCATGTCTGATGAAGTCTCTCTGTATGATCTACTAAGATCAGCAGTAAATAAAGCCCTTGAGAGTGAGAATGGACGGCTGGATCTGTTCCTGCGGTTCCTGCTGGGCGTCTCACTGGAGTCCAATCAGAGACTCTTACAGGATCTACTGACACACACAGAGAACAGCTCAGAGAGCATCAGGAGAATCACACAGGACATTAAAGACAAGATCAAAGATACAGATGATGATCTCTCAGCTGATCAATCCATCAATCTGTTCCTCTGTCTGCTGGAAGTGAAAGATCAGACTCTGTCCAGAGAGATTCAGGAGTTTGTGAAATCAGACAAACACTCAGAGGAGAAACTCTCTCCGTCTCACTGTTCAACAATCTCCTACATGCTTCAGATCTCAGAGGAGGCGCTGGATGAGCTGAACCCCATGAAATACAACACATCAGATGAGGGGAGAAGAAGACTGGTACCAGCTGTGGTCAACTGCAGAAAAGCTCTGTGAGTGTTTAATCATTAATAGCTAAAGAATCATTTTAATAATGCATCTTACATCTTTACAGGGGTCATGACATGGAGTTCCCCTTCGAGGGAACTCGCACTGCGTCGTCGTCGTGACGACACTTTGGGGAACGCCCTCAGCGTAACGCATCTGAAGTATGAATGAAATCTGTCCAATCCTGATTGGTGCTGCGTCATGACGTAGTAGATGACGGCATACCCGGAAGATACAAAGGGACGCCGGCACACACACACATCAGCTTTTTGCTCTTCAGCTTGAAGCGCTCTGTGTTTTGTCAGTCCTATTTATTGTTGTCTGTCCTATTCTAGCCACAAGCATCAATATGAGCGAGCAGTTTAAGAAGTGTGTGCATCCGTGCCCACGTTATATTTCGGGCTCGGACACACACCAGCTGTGTGTGCTTTGTCTCGGCGTGCAGCACGCTAGGGCGGCTCTCGAGGGAGCCGCTTGTAGCGAGTGCGATAAGCTGCCGCTGAGAACATTGCGCTCACGGCTCGCTGTGTTTGACCAGCATGGCCAGGCTCGCGAGCCTCGCGGTTCTGGGCCCGCTATTGCCGAGGCAGAGCGGCGTCGCAGATCGTGGGGCTCACAAATGGATCTGTCAGCGGGACATGGGACTGCTACGGCATCTTCCCAGTCCTCGTCTGAAGATTCAGACGTTCTCCCGCCCCGTGTGGAAGCTCGCGAGGCGGCTTCTTCCCGCGAGGCGGAGGACCAGATGTTGCAATTGTCTGGCTCTGAGGAGTCAGATGATTTAAACATCGAGGCGGGTGATGCGACGTTAGAAATTCAAACGCCAGCGCATCCACCCGCCCAAGAGGAGCTTGTGGAGGTTCTGACACGCGCTGTGGCCAAACTTAATATCGACTGGCCACAGGAGGAACCTCAAATCCAGCCGCCCAGTAAGCTGGATGAGAGGTTTTTCAGGCGCAGATCTCAACCTCCACGCCGGGATGGGAGATTACCTCGGGTTGAGGAGGCTCTCGCGAGCTATCTCTCCCCCGAGGCCGCATCGTCCCTTAAGGCCCCGGTACTGCCCACTAAGCCGTGCCGAGATACATCAGCGCTGGTGGGCAGGGCATATATGGCGGCTGGGCGAGCTGGTGGCTGTTTGCACACGATGGCAGTGTTGCAAGCCTACCAGGCCGACCTCCTTAAGGAGCTGGATGAAGGCCAAGGGCCATCTCCAGAGGATATTTTGGAGCTCAGAAAGGCCACTGATTTGTCTCTCCGCATCACAAAGGAGACGGCCCGTGCCATCGGCCGCTCCATGGCTGGTTTGGTGTGCGTTGAGAGACACCTATGGTTAAATCTATCAGGGATGAAGGAGAAGGAAAAACATTTTCTCCTGGATTCCCCGATCTCGCCTTTTGGCCTTTTTGGTGGCGCGGTCGATACCGTTGTTGGAAGGTTTCAGGAGGTGAAAAAGCAGTCAGCAGCCTTCCAGCAATACCTCCCCCGTCGCTCCAGCTCCTCTAGGAAGGCTGCCTCTAAGGGGCAGCCTCAGCCGTCTGCCAGCTCCTCGCACCGTCGGGTGCAAAAGGAGAGTGTTGCCTCCCGCGCCCCTCCCGAGGGAGCCTGGCAAAGGAGGCGACGCTCTCGAGGTAAGCCTTCGGAGCCGAAGGTCGATCTAAGGACCGTCCTTCAGGCGAAGAAGGCTTCCTCTAAGCGGTCCTAGTTGCGACCGGACCGCTGAGAGCTGTCCCCCCCGGGATGGAGCGATCGAGGTCGCTTCCTTCCCGGAGCTCTCGGGGAATCAGTGCTGTGCTCCCGCCGTCCAGTACGTTTCGGGCCACACTGATTTCCCGCGTACGCACGCCGCTCCAGCCACCTCTAAAAAGACCTGTGGCTGGGCAGCGAACGCGTATGCACACCGAAAATCATTCTCGACTACTCCCTGCCGGTCAGCCGCTTCAGGGGGTCGGGAACGAGTCTCGGTTAATACCCGAGGCCAGCCTCGAGAGGCTGGTTCCCTTAGTAGATTATCTCGGCGCATGGTCATGCCTTCCGAATATATCTGCGTGGGCCCTGCGTACTGTAGAGCTGGGTTACAGGCTGCAGTTCAGCTCCCCTCCACCGAAGTTCAACGGGGTGGTCTGGACTGTGGTCGGCCCAGAGCAGGTTCGGGTTATGGAACAGGAAGTTCAGTCCCTGTTGGTAAAAGAGGCCATAGAACGTGTTCCTCTGCCACACAGGGAGTCCGGGTTCTACAGCCGGTACTTCATAGTTCCCAAGAAGGATGGGGGGTTGCGTCCAATAATAGATCTCAGGCACTTGAATCGTTCTCTGAGGAGATTCAGGTTCAAGATGCTCACAATTCCAGCCATCGTGAGTCAGATCCAGTTCGAGGACTGGTTCGTCACGATAGATCTGAAGGACGCATACTTCCATATCTCCATCCTTCCGTGTCACAGGAAGTTCCTGAGGTTCGCTTTCGGGGGCGAAGCGTACCAATATCGGGTTCTTCCCTTTGGCCTAGCTCTTTCCCCTCGCACCTTCACCAAGTGCATGGATGCAGCGCTGGCTCCGCTGAGACTCCAGGGCATTCGTGTACTCAATTACATCGACGACTGGCTAATATTAGCCAAGTCGTACGATATGGCAGTTCGACATCGAGATGTCGTTCTCGCTCATATCAGGTGCTTGGGGCTGAGACTCAACACGAAGAAAAGCGTGTTGACGCCCTCCCAGAGGACTACGTTCCTGGGAGTGGTATGGGACTCCACGACGATGCGGGCACAAATGTCTCCTGCTCGGGTGGGTTCCATACAGGCGTTGGTCTCCAGAGTGAAGCTAGGCCACAACCTCACTGTGAAGCAGTTTCAAATACTGCTGGGGCACATGGCAGCAGCGTCCAACATCATACCTTTTGGCCTGCTACACATGAGACCCCTACAGTGGTGGTTGAGAGCCAAGGGGTTTTCCCCGAGGGGAAATCCGTTCCGTATGATCAGAGTAACGCGCAGATGCCTTCGTTCTCTCGTCATATGGAGGAAACCTTGGTTCCTGTCCCAGGGACCAGTGCTGGGAGCATCTTGTTGCCGGAAAACCGTTTCAACAGATGCCTCCCTCACTGGTTGGGGCGCGGTCATGGACGGCCGCTTTGCGAGAGGTCTGTGGGAGACCCGGCATTCTTCCTGGCACATCAACTGCCTGGAAATGCTGGCGGTCTACAAAGCTCTGAGGAGCTTTTTCCCAGACCTCCGCGGCCACCATGTCCTGATACGCTCGGACAACACTTCTGTAGTCGCGTATCTGAATCATCAGGGGGGTCTGAGGTCGCGCCCTCTATGCAGACTGGCACACCAGATCCTTCTGTGGTCCCAGGGGAAACTGTCGTCTCTCAGAGCGATGTACGTCCCCGGGGACCAAAATCAGGGAGCAGACGTCCTGTCGAGGCGGGGGCTGAGGCCCGGGGAGTGGCGACTCCACCCAGAGGTGGTGGAAGCCATGTGCGTGAGATTCGGCCCAGTGGAAGTGGATCTGTTCGCGTCTCAAGAGACGTCCCACTGTCCACTGTGGTTCTCTCTCAGGCATCCAGCTCCGCTGGGGCTGGACGCCATGATGCAGACGTGGCCAAGGCTGCGTCTGTACGCATTTCCCCCGATCGTTCTGCTCCCGGGAGTCTTGGAGCGAGTCCGCCGGGAGGGGATCAGCCTACTTTTAGTAGCACCCCGCTGGCCGACCCGAGTATGGTTCTCGGACATTGTAGCACTGCTGGACGGCCTTCCGTGGCAGGTTCCTCTGAGGAGGGATCTGCTGTCGCAGGCAGGGGGCACAATATTTCACCCCCGGCCAGAGCTGTGGAACCTCTGGGTCTGGCCCCTGAGGGGGCTCGGTACCTAGAGGCTGGCCTGTCAGCAGATGTTGTCGAGACCCTACTCAGCTCCAGGGCTCCTTCTACCAGGAGACTGTACAGCCTGAAGTGGAATGTGTTTTCCACTTGGTGTAGAGAGCGTGAGGTGGACCCAGTTAACTGCCCAGTGGCTTCAGTGCTGGAGTTCCTCCAAGATCGTTTCTCCGCCGGTCTTACCCCGTCCACACTTAAGGTGTATGTGGCTGCCATTGCGGCTTTCCACTCGCCTATAGGTGATGGGCCTTTGGGGAAGCACCATCTGGTTGTACGTTTCCTCCGTGGGGCTCGGAGGATGAGGCCTGCGGCTCGCTCCAGAGTCCCAACCTGGGACCTGGCGGTGGTACTTGAAGGGTTGGCTGAGGCCCCCTTCGAGCCACTGGAGTCGGCTGAGGCAAAGAACCTGACCCTTAAGGTGGCCTTTCTCCTAGCTATCACTTCTCTGAGGAGAGTGGGGGATCTCCAGGCCTTGGCTATAACGCCAACTTGCCTGGAGTTTGCTCCTGGCGGAGTTAAGGCCATCTTACATCCTAGACCGGGCTATGTGCCCAAGGTGCCATCTAATGTGGCACGGTCAGTGGTTCTTCAGGCCTTCCATCCTCCACCTCACGTGACGGCGGAAGAGGGGAGACTTCACCTGCTCTGCCCAGTCAGAGCCCTGAGAGTGTACCTTGAGAGGTCTTCTCAGTGGAGGAAGTCAGACCAGTTGTTGGTGTGCTTTGGTTCACCCAAGAAAGGGCTGCCTGCATCCAAGCAGACAATCAGTAATTGGATTGTCCAGGCTATAGCCACGGCTTATCAGGTGCGCAATCTGCCTTCACCTATGGCCGTGAGGGCTCATTCTACCAGGAGCATGGCCTCCTCGGTAGCCCTCCTTTCTGGAGTCTCGCTTCAGGATATTTGCGAAGCGGCTGGGTGGGCCACTCCGCACACCTTCATACGGTTCTACAGTCTGCAACTCCCTGTGACGCCTGGCGCCAGAGTGCTCGCGTCCTAAGTGTGCCTGTTTTACAGCTTCATACTAGGGCGGGTGTGATTACGGTGTGGCATAGTGGGTATTACGTTCCCCAAAGTGTCGTCACGACGACGACGCAGTGCGAGTTCCCTCGAAGGGGAACGTCTCGGGTTACGACTGTAACCCTTGTTCCCCGAGAAGGGAACGAGACACTGCGTCTCGTCGCCACACCTATCACGGGCAGAGCGCGTGCTTCATCGCAAATAGCTAATGTGTGTGTGTGCCGGCGTCCCTTTGTATCTTCCGGGTATGCCGTCATCTACTACGTCATGACGCAGCACCAATCAGGATTGGACAGATTTCATTCATACTTCAGATGCGTTACGCTGAGGGCGTTCCCCAAAGTGTCGTCACGACGACGACGCAGTGTCTCGTTCCCTTCTCGGGGAACAAGGGTTACAGTCGTAACCCGAGACGTTTTTACTAGTGGTGGGCCGTTATCGGCGTTAACATGTAAGGAATAATTGATGACAGGCCGTTGAATTATTAGAAAAATAATGCACACCCGAGGTGGTAATGCGGTCACGACGCGAAGCGGAGTACTACAGCTCAGGGCTCGCAAAATCGCCTGCCCGACGTCCCGGGGCTATTGTGTTTTCTAGTCGGGCTACCAAAATGCATAACCGGCCTGCCCGACGGGCTATCTGAAATAGTGTTCGTTTCAGTCTTGTTATAATCAGATCCAGCACGCTCTTCAACTTCAATCCGCAGCGGCGCCGAGCAGAGCGCACGTCAGAAACAGAGGACGGTGTGTGTGTGTGTGTGTGTTCATCTGAGTCTCATTGGTCTGTCACTCATTGGTCTGTGGTGCTCGTCAATGTCAGAATATTTGAGATGACCAATCAAATCAAAGTAGGCGGGCTTTATGTTCACGAGCGACTCGACGCTTCAGTTCACGGTCAAGTGTGAGATAAGATGTAAGTAGCTAAACTAAACATTTCATATTTGACAGTTTTTTTAGGTTATGAATGTGAAACGAATGACAAAAATAATCAGGCAAATGAATATACTTTTGTCGAATTTCGCCATTTTGAACTGAAAATAGGCCTATGTAATGTGACTAATTAGTTTACTATCATTGTGAGGGGACATTAGCATTAACAAAGCCGTTTTCATCATAGGCACAAGATTAATAATGAATGTGTACAGAATTAATATACAATTTGTAGGTTTCAGTAAATGAAAACATTTCAGCTTTAGGTGGGGAAGAGACAGGGCAAGATGAGGAGACTGAGAGAAAGAAAGAGTGATGGATAAGAAGTGAGAGCAGGTATCATCTACTGCCTGCTGACATGGTTTTAAAGCTATTTCTTATCCTTTTTTGGCCTTCAAACGTCTTGAAATGGACATATCCGAGAAATAAAACATTTGAACCCCCTAATAACCTTAAATGTAGGACCTCTTTGATTATAAAGCCCTGTCTACGGCCCTGTATTAGGAATAAGATCAATAATGAATGTGTACATATTGTAAATGAATATAATAAAGGTAGTTAGGCTACCTAGCTTTCCTAGTAGCTTTCAGTAAATTAATACATCTGAGAAAATGATTCATAAATCAGCCTATCAGTTGACCCTGTTTACTTTCTTCACTGACAGACAAAAATGTAAAACCTCTATCAGTCAAAGCTCAGCTTTAGGAGGGGAAGAGACAGAGCAAGAGAAAAACTAAGAGAATAGGAGTGTGATGCTGATGAGGAGAGAAAAATAATCAGCTGCCCACTGACATGGTTTTAAAGCTATTGTTATCCAATTTTTTTGTTTTCAAAACATCTTAAAATGCACATATGTAGATCAGAGAAATAAGAATTTTCTCAGGGGTGCCCCCGAACCCCCCTAACTAGCATATCTCACACTCGGGACCTCAGTGATGAAAAAACCCTGCCATCTGCATGTTAATGAAACAAGTTAATAGTGAGTATTAGACCCTAAACTAAAACTAAAGAGTTAATTTATTTTTTATTTTTTATCATCGCCACAGACACAGACTGATTCATGATCCACACTGGTCACACACATTTCAGTTCAGTTAGAACCAGATGCATATTTGTTGATATTTGTGTTTTGAAAAAGTTTTTGATTCATTGTTTTGACTCCTAACCAATATTCTACATAAAAAATTGTAGTCTTTTTATATGGGCTAGTCAAATTAATTTCGGGCTACCAAAATCTGAAGAGTGCCTGCCCGAAGGGCTACCAGCGATTTAGAAATTTTGCGAGCCCTGCAGCTACCACACCTCGAAACATTGTTCAGATTCTGTATTTCAAGACGTTTGTAAAGTTTTTGTGATTAAAATGCTCTTGAATCTGTAGGACTACTTTCTTACGCATCTAATCCCATGCCTCCGTTGCTAATTCCAAAACGTCACTTTAGAGTTATTAACGGAGGTTTGAGCCACTGATAGCAGACTAATGCTGGCACACACGACTCTGGCACATTCTCTGACTGTTTTCATCGACTGCAGCAGATTATAAACACAGACTTTGAACACAGACTGAACGCGCTGAACACACGTTTGGACATGATCAGTCATCAGATTACATTGATAACCGGCCTTAAAGTGTGTCCTCGGCTTTATGCAGTTATTAGAGAGAGATGTTGCAATAATGAGACAGAAAAGCATGTGCGTCAATATTATTATGTATTTATTTATTCAATTCGTTTTAATTAATTTGTTCATTCTTTTTTTCCTATTATTGACAGATGACAGTAGACTAGCCAATTAAATGAAACAAAAAGCCTTTTAACAAGTAAGGCCTATCAATAATAATTTATTTGTTATATTATCTGCAATAAAAATCTGTGCTGCAGGACTATCCATTTATTTAGCCTATATTCAGTTTAATTTTCTATTGATTATAGATAGGAATATACTTTATTTATTAAAATGAAACTGCATGTTTCCATTGCTTGTGAAGCTAGACATTGAAAATTGCAGATCAAGCGCATGGGGCTAAATGCTTTTTCTTGTTATGAATTGTATCCTATTTTCCGTTATTACAGTTAACTAGGCGAAGTGATATGGAGCTGTAATGCGGTCGAGACCTGCCTGGAACTACTTTAGCCGTGCGTTTCCCTGAAAATAATGCACACCTTAGAACGTTCGTCAACCAATCAGATACAAGCATTCAACGGCCCTGTAGTATAAGCTGCGTTAGGCCATCCTTAAAAATATTCTTGTTTGCCGTAACCCGACCGACCCTGTCAATTTAGTACCGACCCAATTATTTATTTTTTTTCCCTTTCAGTCCGACCGACTTGCCGGTTGTAAACTTGCGTTAAGACCGACAGATTTTTTTTAACTCTTCAAACAACTAATACAAATGCAATAAAATAATATTAGTTATTAAGTATTGTGAATATAAATTGCCTAGACCTACATACAAACATAAGCTAAGTTCTTTCTTTTAAATAAAAACCCGTGGCGCGTCATCTATGATTATGTTTACACCATTGGTTAACCGTTAACGCATGTCACACTACTGCCTGCAAGCTAAGTTTGCTTCGTTTCATTCACTGTCAATGGTTCGCGCTTGGTAATGATGGCTGCGGCTTTACTCTAAAGATTATTTCATTTTTATATGTTGTTGAATATGGTTTATTAAAAAATAAACATGCGAGAGCGTGTTCTAGGCTATATGTCATGTTTTAGTCAGATATGACGACGCTACTGCAACACACTCGCCGCAGATGAGAAGCTGAGCATCAACGTGCAAACTATCGCAAATCAAAGTGAAAGTAAGTCGCTGACGCTTAACACACAATCATCATCATTAAATGTAAAGAAACGAAATGATCTTACCAGGGCTGTTTCCGCTTTCTCTTATTGCGGGCTTTGATTCAGAAATTTTAGCTGATGATAAATAAAATAATGTAGTCATAACTGTTGCTTTCGGTGACGTGCACTCCATTAAATCTACATATAGCGGTAATTGAAGATCGGATTTATATCCGCAAAAAAACCCCCACACATTTAGCCTATGTAACCAGGTGTAAATGGAATCGTTTTGATAAATCAGATTGCAATCCGATCTGAGAAAACGCATGAAGTGGCCTGGTGTAAACAGCCCTTAGACATAGGTGAAAAATGTCACCTAATGTCACCCGACCCTGATTTTTTTTTAAAAATGAAAAAATATATACTTTTTTATATCATTTTTTTGATATATATAAAAATATAGACCGACCTACTTTTTTTCTTTTTTTTTGCTGTTACTGCAAACCAAAATATTTTTAAGGATGGCCTTAACGTGAGACTCTTATCGGGCGGTAAAAAAAATATCGCCGTTAATCTATTCTCAAAGTTGTGTTGGGAGCTGGGTCTATACTACGCAAGCTATGATGACTTTCACCTTGATATTTTAGCGCGGATGTATAGCTGAATTGCACTGTAGGGGGCTTCGAACCTGTGTGTATGCCTACTGTGAAATGACCACATCAAACGTGACGTGCTAACATGGATGCAGCTATGAAGCCGCCGGGTTTGCTTCAGGGAAAATTTATTTCTCAGATTCTCAGATCGCTATTAAATTCCCGCTATATGCAGATTTAATGCACGTTACCGAAAGCAACAGATATGAGCTGCATTTTATTGATCATCAGCTAAAATTTCAAAATCAAAGACCGCAATAAGAGAGAGCGGCAACAGCCCTGGAAGATCATTTCGTTTCTCTACTTTTAATGATGATGATTGTGTGTTAAGCGTCTGTGACTTACTTTCACTTTGATTTGCGATAGTTTGCACGTTGGCTTGATGAATAGATACTCAGCTGCTCATCTGCAGTGATGCGTGTTCAGTAGCGTCGTCATATCTGGCTATAACATTACATATAGCCTATAACACGCTCTCACACGTTTTTTTTTTTTTTTAGCATTTTTGGGAGAAGTACAATTTACATATGTGGTTTCAACAACCAGATGCATTTACACTTGTCCAGATGGTCTGGAGTGCGGCCCAGACCTCCTCCTGAAGTGGTGTGAGCGATCGGATTCAAATCTGTCTCGAATGCGTTTCGGAGGGCATTTACACCTGGTCTCTTCACGATCTGAGAAAACGCATGAAGTGGCCCGGTGTAAACAGCCTTTTAGTCGTTATTTGGGTAGCACATATTCTTAATGCCTTCGGCAGAATTCAAATGAGGCATTTTAATCAAGATTAATCTAGATTAATTCCAAGATTACAGTGAGATTAATCTAGATTAAAAAAATGAATCTATGCCCACTACTAGTTTTTACATTATTATTATATTCCCTGAGGTTCACTTATACTAGGGGAGCCAAACTCAGTTCCCTAGAGCACAGGTTTCTAAACTCTGGGTCGCCAGGATGATTTGAGGAGAATGCAGTTACATTTAAAATTAAAATAATAATTTGTTTTCATAAAGTCATAGTCTATAGGGCTGTATAAAAGGAATAAATATGCTAAATATATTTGACTTAAATAATTAACAGATTAACAAAAGAAAAGGAAAGCTGTGTGACAGTATTCTGCTGAGTTTGGTTTATTTCTGTGAAGCGCTCCACAAACTAGTTGACGGAAAGGAAACCGAGACGACAGAAAACACATCCTGTTTGTTTATTTTACAAAGCCACAGTGTTCTGGTTTATTGTGAGTGTACACAAATTAATTTAAATACTTAATAGCAGTTTTGAATAGAGATGCGCTGATCCGATACTCACTATCAGTATCCAAATCTGATATTGTGCGTATACTATTCTGTGTTATTGTTAAGCCTCACAAAAGCCACAAAAACATTGTAAAGAACCGTCAACTTTTCGTGCACTATATTATAAGTGTTCTAAAGCCACTCCACAGTTTAATGTGATAAAGTGATTTAATGATTAATATTGAAGTCGTTAAACTCAAGTAAGTGCTTCCCTCCGCTGCGGCTGTCAGTCATTCTCCATCCAGCACTCAAACAGCGCGCCGCGTTCGGCTACGGCAGTCAACATGATGAAACTCTCTCCAAGATGATCAATGTCACTATTGTTACACGGGATACGCATAAGCGCTTTTTGCCGCTCTGTATTGGAGCCTTTCATATTATAATACTTTTGTGCAATGAAAGATTATTAATAGATTTTACTTTTATTAGACTTGTAAAATGAGTTTAACAGACTGGTAATGTCAACAAATTCAACATATTGTTAAGCAATTTTTGCAAAAAAAAAAAAATAATTTTTCTGAAGGAAAATAAAAATTTCTGCATGATTCTCTAGAATAATTTGGGACCTCTCCTAGCATATTGTGTCTCCAGCAGTGGAGAATACCCTCTCAGAAGGGGAAGAATATGCTTGAATGTAAGATGTGTGTAGAACAGATTATTTTTAAAATCGTTTTGAATGATTGATTCATAAAGACTTTACTTGTTTCATTACTGGATGAATTAGCGCTCTAGCAGTTAATAAACAGAACTGCATGCGTCTTGCGGAAGAACATTGTAGCCGGAGCTACTTCTCTCTATTTATGTCTATGACGAGTCACGCAGGTACTGGGCTACTCCGCAGCGGCTGCGATCCGCCAGTCTAAAGTACAGTCCTAGTAAAAACGCTTATTGCAGGCTTAACGTAGTAATTCTGGATAAGACAAAAACACGGTTTGAAAAAAAGGCTTTCATGATGCACTCGCTCATTGTATACATTTTGTAAATTCTGAACACAAAAAAGTTACGGACTGTGTCTTTATGAATGTTTTGAAGCATCAGATGTAATCGATACACTCGTTATTTGAAGGCAGCGACTTTCAAAAGGTGATTTACTCTATTTTGGTTACTACCGTAGACATCAGTTTATACTCGAATTATAAACTTTTAGTACTTCTGTGATCATTTGAATATTTGTAACAGAAATATCAATAGGCTACTGTGTGATTGTAAAGCTGTTTCATATTGACAACTGCTCTCTCTGGGTCAACAACAGCGCAAACAGATTTGAATGTTCAGGGAGGTTTTTGTAATTTAGGAATAAGATCGCGTGGGTGTTTGAATCGAGATCTTTTAAAGATTAACTTAATCGTGCAGCTCTACGCTCGCTCTCTCTCTCTGCGTTGATACCTGACGCAAAACGTATTTGAGTAGCGCGAGGGCTTTTCAGTGCATTCATTACTATTTTAATATGAGGTGAGACGTCGCTATTAAAGGATAAGCTCCCAGCACTTCGCCCACACAGCGCACCAGAACCGGTTTCGGAACCGAAACTTAGGAATTTCGCACGGTTCCAGTATTTTTTCAAAAACACTACCGGTTCTGGATAAGAACCGGTTCTCGGTTCCCAACCCTAATCTTTGCACAAGTTTCTTTGCAAACTCTCTCTGAAAAACTCAAAAACTATTTGTTGATGTGAATGTATTTGCCCATGTGACGTCACAAAACCAACAATATTCTAACAAGCCATTTTTGGAGCTTGGTTGAACACATTTTTTTTTTTGTCTTTTTTTTTTTTTTTTAGGACGTTTTAAGCTGTGAAACTTGCCGGATGTTTTAATGGTACAAAGACCTCTTATGTCAAAAGAATTTAGTAATTTGAATACAAAATTAAATGTTAAAAAAGAGCAAGCGCTTGTGGAAAGGAGATAGCGGTGTGAACTGCGCTCTCCATGATGACGAGGAAGTATCAGCAAAGAATTAATTGATTTCTAGCCCTTGCATTAGCTTTACTACTAGATAGATATATTTATGGAGATGAGAAATAAAAAGCCGTCATTATGTCATTAATATCAGTCCGTCAGTAAAGCAGTTCTAGGCTTATTCTTGGCTGGATAACTCCTAAGGGTTTAAAAAGCCCTCTTAAAATTAAATATGAACGCAGTTTTGGATTAAATAAAAGTACAGTCAAGTCAAATAAAACACGTTTTATCTCCTGTATAGTTTGGTAACACTAGTCAAGTCAAGTCAAGTCTATTTGTATAGCGCTTTTCACAATACAGATTGTATCAAAGCAGCTTCACAGTATTAAATTAAAATATTTTTTTTATTTTATATATAAGTTTGTTTCTAGTGGAATTTATTGATTGATAAAATCAAATTAAATATCCCCAGAATATCCCCAACTGAGCAAGCCAAGGGCAACAGTGGCAAGGAACCGAAAAACTCCATCAAGTGACCTAATGGTGTCCTAAAACTCCAGGTTTGGGGGGGGGGGTGTCTGGGGGTGCAAGATTTTTATTTATTTTTTATAACCCCTTAAACCATGACTTCTGGCAAGTTTTGTGGATAGAAATGGACATTTTGAGACCTACAAATTTGACATACCATGACTGGTCACAAACAGGATTAGGACAGGATTATTCATGTTTTTCTTTTGTGTTAATTTTCAGATGTAAGGTAGAAATTTATAGTGGAAAAATGAAACTCTTTCCTCCCTCATCTGCACTACTGATCTTTTTTTTTGTAACACACTTTCGCACTTAGATACATCATCATGTAACCAGTACTTTCATTTATTTTATCCTGTAGATATTTTGAACATTAAAATCCAAATGAAACTTTTCATTAGTTTAAAAGGTGACTAGCTTAGCCTATTTTACTTCACTAACCTCCAGGGACGTGCAAAGAGTTAATCAGGGGCAGGGGCTCAAATGTAAGAAAGACAATTTGCTGTGATTAATCTTGTAATCATCAATATTTAAATATAGAATCACTAATTAAATTAAACAACACACAAAAAAGGGGGAAAAAAGAAAAATGTCCACACAAATTGGACAGAAAATAGCCCTATATTAAAATATAAAACATCAATATATTATTCTTCATTCAGTTCTATGCAACATACTCAGATTTAATTTAACAGATTTATTTTTTGATTAATTGTCAAAATAAAGTATAGTCATACAAAGCTCTTATTACCAGAGCATGTGATCAGAGCAGGTCATTTTACCATTGTTGCCCCCATTGCTATACCAGCTCAGCAAACAGAAGTCTACTGAGATATTTCACGTTATTTGAGCGGACTTTGCTTTTCCAGTGCGTGATCGGTAGCCAACATGATTGGAGCGTTTGGGCCGTTAAGGAGCAGAACGTTCTGCGCAGCGCAAACACAGAGCGGAGAGCGCAGTGAGCCGACACACACTCACACACACACACACACACACACACACACACAGAACGGAGAGCGCGGCGCAAACACGGAGCGGAAAAGAGCCGCACGTGAAGTTACGAAACAAGCTGCGTGAGAATGAAACCTGATCGCCGAACACGGAAGGGCGGGACGGCATATTTTCCATAGACAGTAAAAAAATGGACACAGCGACCCCATAGACTTAAACGGAGAAAAGTTTGTACCGCTTCTCCTTTCCACAAACGCTTGCTCACTCTCCAGTGGCGTCTGTCGTGGTGTCGTTGTGTCTGTCGCCGCGTCGCTTTTATTATGAGTGCGCTTTCCGCGCGCCCACATTTGAAATATTTGCATGTGAACGGCCCCTTATGACAACGTGTGTAAGTGAATGTCGTGATATTACTGATCATGTGAAGATTTTGCAGCGGCGCTGTTTAATACATTGTAGGGGAAACACTGATGATAAAATCGGTGTTATATGATCATATTTTCTTGATCTAGTAAGAACTCTAGCGGCTACAATACACTACAATAAGATACCATTCATTAACATTACTTAATGCGTTATCTAACATCAACACATTGAGTGAACAATATATTTTTTCAACATTAATTAATGTTTGTGAATGTTATTTAATACAAACACTTGATTGGTCATGTTTGTTCACTTCATTCATTGTGCATTAAATAATCTTAACTTTTGATTTTAAAAATGTATTTTTAAATTAACCCCAAGGAGAATAATTGCGACAGTAGATAACTTGTTTATTGTTAAGTCATTTTATCTAATGTTATCTAACAAATATAATCTTATTGTAAAGTGTTTTTAATACTACAGTTTCCATATTTGTAACCGTGATATACACTTTAATATATGTAAATTTAATCTAAATTAAGCTTTGGTACCGAAATTGGTACAGAGAACCGTGGATTTTCACTGGTATTGGTACCGAATACTGAAATGTTGGTACCGTGACAACACTAGTCCCCAATTAAGCAAGCCAAACGCCAATGGCAACAAAGGTGAAAAAAGGCGACAGTGGCAAGAAACCAAAACTCCATCAGGGCCGAATGGAGAAGAAAACCTTGAGAGAAACCAGGCTCAGTCGGGGGGGCAGTTCTCCTCCAGCCAGCGAACGAACAGTGTATGATTATGATTCAGGCAGCATTATAGGTCAGAAGTCAGATGGATCTGGATATTATTCTGATTGTTCCAATCTAATCTGAGATAAGATTATCTATGAGAGATAATTTACAGTCTGCCGTTCATAATGTCGATGTGTGTGTGTGTGTGTGTGTGTGTGTATGTAGGTTGTCTGGCTGTATGGTGACAGAGGAAGGCTGTGGTTATGTGTGTTCAGCTCTGAGCTCAAACCCCTCACACCTGAGAGAGCTGGACCTGAGTAACAATGTCCTGCAGGATTCAGGAGTGAAGATTATTTCTGAAGGACTGAAGAGGCCACACTGTCAGCTGCAGATTCTGAGGTATTTAAGAATATATAAGAGATTTACCACACCAACACAGAAAAGAATACAAAGGGAAAAGGGAATCTAACCATTATAATATTTTTGTGGAGTGTCAGAAATTAACCCAGTTTTGGCAAGGGATTGAAGGAAATTTGAAAGCTGTTTTTGAGGTGACGATTCCTTGTAATTGTGAATGTTTACATCTGGCTAATATTTCTTTTGATGGGTGGAATAACATCGATAAGAAACTGATGTTAATTCTTCTGGCAGCCAGTAAAAAAGTAATTACAAAGAAATGGCTAAAACCAGAGCCACTTACAGTTGATGATTGGATTGACATATTACACTATATATATATATTAGGGCTGTCAGTTAAACGCGTTATTAACGGCGTTAACGCAAACCCATTTTAACGGCGTCAATTTTTTTATCGCGCGATTAACGCCTAACAAACTTTGTAGTTTTTTTTCACATGCTTTTGCAACAACTAGTAACGTTAGTAAAACTACAACACCACCGGATCTAGCTAGACCGAAAACAAAACAACAGGCACGCCGCACACACTTGTTTGGGCTTGCGAGCCGGCCGGACGAGAAGCCGCGTCTAGGACAACTTGTATCGCACATCGGACGCGCACTTTCTCAGTTTATGGCCAGCAATAAAAACGCCGAATGGCACCGCCGGTGTGGTGTACACTCATAGAGAATAATGTGTTCGAATTTTAAATACGACGCGCTGCGCTTCGCTTCTCGTCCATTGTGCGCCTTTAACATTACGTTTTGAGTGGATGAATGATGAGCGCGAGACGCCGAAATGGATGCCAATAAGATTCTGAATGGAAAGTTTGATTTTAAAAAAGTGGCCAAATGGTTCAATTGACAAGACCAAAGTGATCTGTGTGTTTTGTCGTTGTGAACTGAGCTATCATCGCAGGCTTCGCAGCACGTCCAGTCTGAAATACCATTTGTTGGCCAAGCATACACAGCTGATGCGAATTCTCCGCCCCTCGTCAATATTAGGACCTCGTCAGTATTTCTTTCACCATTTTATTGATGGACAGTGTTACATTGTGTGAGAGATTATTTGCTCCAAGTGAGAATGTTAGTGTCAAATTGAACACTACAGTATATGCCAATGTTGTTTTCAATAAAAAAACATTTGCACAAAGCAAGCCGATCTACTTTTCCATGTTGATAAGAGCATTAAAATGAGAAAAAAATAATGGGACAAAAAGAAATCAAGAGACATTTAGAATAGATAAAAATGTGCGATTAATCGCGAGTTAACTATGACATTAATGCGATTAATCGCGATTAAATATTTTAATCGTTTGACAGCACTAATATATATATATATATATATACATATATGTGACCCGTCACGGAAACCAGAGACACAAGTCGGCAGCACAACTTTCGAGCAAAATGAGAAAGAAGCGTTTTTTTTTTTCAAAATTGGTGATTTTCGTTTTTTTGCAGAATCTGTTAGTTGAGATCACGAAGAAGCTTCTCCATGTTTGAGATAGCAGTATTGGTATATTTAAAAGCGTACATTTTGAGTTTGAAATCGGCTTGTTTTTCGGAGATTCTAGCACGCAGTAGGGGCGTGTCATTGTCGGTGTGTATTTCCATACTGAATAAGCCGGCGTGGCTACTTATTATGCAGCGCTCTGGTCGGCTCTATCTGATTTCAAAATTCAATGAAGATGGACGCCAATAACATTACGATGTCCAGCAATCGATTTAAATAGTAGGTTACATGGGGTTTAATTTGTCGTGTAATGAGATGTAGCCTAATACAATGTTGTCAGTGCCAATACATAGATCCGCCGATGGAACTAACGTGTATTGTAATGGTACAGTGGTAGAGCTTTGGCCAGCCGTTTCAGAGGTTATGAGTTCGATTCCGCCCTCGTGTAGGTTTTTTTTTTTCTCGTATAGTTTTTTTCTCTCATCAAAACGATTATGTTCATCAGTGGTTGTATATCAAGCAGGGAGACGCAAACGTTTGAATTATTTTGTGATTTCAACAGAACGAATAGAGAGTTTCCACAACGGATTGAAGCGCGCGTCGGGTGAAGACAGTGCGGTGTGTGCGTGAGCCACACGAGAAAACACTGTATCTGATTCTGCGCCACTGATCACAGCGGCAACGAGCACTTTGATCACTTGATTTAAAAAAACACATTTCAGCGCTTTTTGTTTCATGTTGCACGAGTAGGCTACACCGAAGAAAATTCCTAGTCTGTGAAACCTTTCATTGACAATGGCAATAAAATCTATTCTGATTCTGATTCATAGCCTACTCATACCATATACATATATATATATGTCACATAGCACATCCTGTTTTTGATTTGAACATTGTCTAGAGTTTATCTTATTTTTTATTCAGTGTACACAAAAGTTGCCTATACAGTTTTATCGGTAGATGCTAAGAGACATTTATTTATATATTACCTGTTTGCAACCTTTTTTTTTTCTTTGATGGCACATTTTCCTGACCTTTCTGCTCCCCCCTGTACTTTACAGCTTTACAGGGGGGAGCTTTACAGGAGGTATGGCTTATCTAAATGAGATGTAAATGAGCCTCTATTGTCACTCCCAGCAGGAGAGAGAGGTGAGAACTGCACAATCTTCAGAGGCTGTTTTCTCCCCTTTGAGCTTTTTTGAGTGTCTACCTTCAAATGGCCACAACTTCTCCAAATATTATCAGATTTCCATGTGTTACACATCGTTGGAAAGCTTGGAGACTACACTTTCAAAATGCCCCAGAACCGACTTGTGTCCCTACTTTCCGTGATCGGTCACATATATATGCGTGTGATGGAAAAGATTTCCTTTTCCTTGAGAGCCCAGATAGAATACATTTGTTCAATATGGTAAAAAATTACATTTTTTGTCTGTAAGGTAATGTTTTTTTTATAATTATAAGTAATAGCTCCCCTTGTTCTTGTGTAAAACACAAAACATCTGTATAAGCTTGAGTATTTCATTTCCATGACCATTGGTAGACATGAAGGGTTATAATGCTGTCTCTGTATTGACGTATATGTTTTTGTTTTATTGTAAAGAAGCATTTCTGCTTTGATAAATGTATATATTTGTCCGCTGAAATTGAAAAAAGAACATATAAGAGATTATTTACAATGTGGGATTACAAATTTAAGAATATGTTTAAGATCTGCTGATCCTACTTCCTTACATAACATCACATGAAAAACTAAGGTGAACTACACTGTATTGGGCATTCAAGGTGAACATGATGGCATCAATTTACTGATTAGAAGTCAGCTGTCTAAACATTGTAATAGTCAGGGGTTTTGTTAGTCTTTGATCTTCCAACTAAGAGTTGAACTGTGTGTGAATGTTTACCTAGTCTTAGTTCCCGTGACCATTTGTGTTTATACCATTTGGGGAAGTCAGTTGGGGGTAATTGCCTCTATTGTCTTTAGATGATTAGATTTAGTGATCATCTCTAAGGCTGTGTGTAAGGTCAGCACCTTTAAGGACAGCCCACTGAAATGCCTATAAGACAATATGTAAAGTTACATTAGTCAGACTAGTTGGAAGACCTGCAGCACGCTCAATAAAGAATAACTTCTACTTGAACGAGATCCCAAACGTCTCCTGGTTTTGCTTCGATGAAGGAATAAAAGTTTTCAACAACAGTCTGCCAGTCATGTGAGTTTTTTGTTGATGATCTGACTGTGTGTGTCTGAAGATGGTCTGACTGTGTGTGTGTGTAGGTTGTCTTGCTGTATGGTGACAGAGGAAGGCTGTGGTTATGTGTCTTCAGCTCTGAGTTCAAACCCCTCACACCTGAGAGAGCTGGACCTGACGAACAATGACCTGCAGGATTCAGGAGTGAAGATTATTTCTGAAGGACTGAAGAGCCCACACTGTAAGCTGCAGATTCTGAGGTATTTAATAATATATAAGAGATTATTTACAGTCTGCTGGTCATAATGTTGATGTGTGTCTGAAGATGGTCTGACTGTGTGTCTGTAGGTTGTCTGGCTGTATGGTGACAGAGGAAGGCTGTGGTTATGTGTGTTCAGCTCTGAGTTTAAACCCATCACACCTGAGAGAGCTGGACCTGAGCTACAATCACCCAGGAGTCAAGCTGCTCTCTGGCAAACTGAACGATCCAAACTGCTCATTGCAGATACTCAAGTATGTGGGACAAGCAAGCCTCATTTACACTGCAGGTCCTGATGCCCAAATCTGATTTGTTGCCTATATGACCGTCCGTTTACACGTTCTTGCCCCATATCCGATTCATGTGTTTACATTTGACATACTATCTGAAACGTTGCGCATGCTTAAAGGGGGTTCTTGCACAGATGGACAAACATGAAATGTGCTTGATGCTAGCTTTGCAATATACCGTATTTTCCGGACTATAAGTCGCACTTTTTTTAATAGTTTGGCTGGTCCTGTGACTTATAGTCAGGTGCGACTTGTATATCAAAATTAAGTCATACTGACTGACATGAACCAAGAGAAAACATTACCGTCTACAGCCGCGAGAGTACAGATGCTGCTTCTGTAGCCTAGCCCTGACAAAATTACTGAAAACAACTGAAAAACTGTTAACTGAAACATTAACCTAAAGACAACTGAGAAAGACTGAACACAAACAAAATGCCCCCAAAAAGAAAAAAATCTCCATGTTTTCGGTGCTGATGCGATGGTGACGCTTTCATGTAACATGTAAGGGTGGCTCTGCCAATAAAGCTCCTAAAAGCTGTCACAAAGAACCGGCAAAAGTAATGATTATGAATATGTCAAATATAGCAAGGAGACATTTTAATTGTTTATTAATAAACAAGTGTTTTCTGTGTCAGTGTCGGCTGCAAAGATGAAGTTGACGATGCTGACTCGTGATCTTCGCAGTAGTGAAGGCGCCAGAGAGAAATACACATTTCATACAGATTACATAAGCAGAGAGCAGAGCAGTCTTATTTCTTTTTTTTTTAATTGTTCTGTTTAAAAGTAGACATTTCAAGCTTTCTATATATGTCTCAGGTCTGTGAGGCAAGTAGGCCACCGTATATGCTGAGTTTCGGTTCATTTATGAGATGAGCTCCAGTTCACGTGCCAGCGCCTCCGTGTCGGGATTATCTATTGTCTACTATATTTACTATATTTATTAAATCCAGGCAATTGGTTGATGAAACAGATCAAAATTAAGATACAATTAATACAAAACGAAATTTAATTCAGCATACCATTGGCTAACATGTAATTTTGCTGTATTCATCACAGACTCTGCTACAATAATATGTGAGCAAAATGGATGTACATGTTTGCATTTTATAGAAAAAAATATTATGCCTGGTTAGTACGTTTTGGGAAAAGCATTGTTACCGCAATAAGGCCATTTAACACACACTGAATAGCTGTCCACGAGACTTTTGAATGACTATTCTTGTAGGCTAGAATTTTTTCTACAAAATGATGTGGAAATCATTCTGATCACTCTTTCACAAACAGCAATATAATGATTTTAATTTTGCATGTCAGTTTTTGTGTCAGCACTGCTGTATGCGTGGGCCATGAATATTAATGTGATTCACACCAGGGGTGTGACTAAAGACACTCCCCCAATGGCTAATGGCCCATCAAGGTGCTGTGAGGCAGCCTGAACAAAGAATGAGGAACTGATGAATGATTCACTGATGAATAATTACAAAAAGAACAGCATTTATTCAAAATAGAAATCTTTCCCAACAATGGAGAAGAAAGAAAGAAAAAGAGACCAAACTTTTTTTTTTGTATAAAAAATAAATAAAAATTATTCAAAGAATCCTGAAAAAAACTATGACAGGTTATAAAAAAATATATTAAACAGCACAACGGTTTCCAACATTGATTTAAAAAAATAAAATACCTGTGTGTGCTTTGCATGCCACCATTCTTTCATCCACAGCTAAGTTTCTTTTAGGATGATAGATGGCTTTACAAGCATGACGAATAGTGTCCATGAGAGGTTTGACCCTGAAAAGACGGTCATGTTCAGCTGTGCCCCTCTTTCTGTCATTATCCATCTGGGTGACTTGTGCACATTCCATGAAATGGTGCGGTATCTGTCCCGGGACATAACTGTAGCTGGAAACGGTACGGAGAAAAAAAATTTTTGAATAGACTCATGGGCGAATGTGAGTCACAGAGCTCAGTTGTGGTCCAGTTTCCCGTGCAGGACGGAGTCGCACAGTCTGTGGAACCATGTCAACATCAGTCTCTGTTTTCCATGCCAGAGTGGACTGCCTGTTGCTTGCCTGCTGGTTAGCCTTCGCTCTCTTCAGGACAGGTGCTTGGACATGTTCATTGTCACATCTGTAAAAAAAAAACACACAAAAAAAAAACATGTGAGCACGCAGATAACACAATTAAAGAAATCACTAATGGCCATGGATAAAAAAAGACAACGGTTTGTGTCATTTCACACAAGAATAGGCAGGCTACTTTTATATTATGATGATGTAAACACAATTAGGCTACATTTCATCTGTAAAATATTACGTCTATGCACTTACTCAGTATGATTCTCCATCGCACTGAGAACTGAAGAACACCTGCGTGCCCCTCAGCGGTGCTGGAGAAGGAGAGCTTGATGCAGACACATTCCTAAACAACAACAACAAAATACAACTGTTAGCATACATTATTCAAAGTAAACTGATGAGCAATTGATGTTTATGGACGCACAATGTTGATTGATGATGGGCCATAGGACGGAGAAATATCTATTGATGGGCCATAGACCGCGTCACCGCGAGTGTCTGTTGATGGGCCATAAAGACCGCACGCATTTAGTGACGCACGCAATGAACAGATCGTTCGCGAACGACACATCACTACATTTCAAACATTTACATTTACATTTACATTTACATTTAGTCATTTAGCAGACGCTTTTATCCAAAGCGACTTACAAATCAGGACTAAATTAAGCGAGTCATCATGAAGAGGCAAAAGACAACAACAACGCAAGAAGTGTTCAGAATACGAAGTTCAGGCATTATTCAGAGTAGCATAAGCATGATAAGTGGGATTTTAAGGGAAAGGTTTTTATTTATTTTTAAAAAAAAAATTTTTTTATGAGTTTAGGTGCTCATGGAAGAGATGGGTTTTTTGAATGTTGTCAGGGATTCAGCATTCCGGATGAGGGTGGGGAGAGTGTTCCACCAGCATGGAACTGTGAATGAGAATGATCTGGAAAGTGATTTTGTGGCTTTCTGTGATGGAACCACGAGACGTCGCTCGTTGATTGATCGTAGGCGTCTGGTGGGGATGTAGGCTCGTAGGAGTGAGTGAAGGTAGGAGGGAGCTGAGCGTGTGATAGATCTGTAAGCAAGCGTCAATGCCTTGAACTTGATGCGAGCAGCGAGAGGTAGCCAGTGCAGAGAGATTAACAGAGGAGTGACGTGGGCCCTCTTGGGCTCGTTGAAGACAAGACGAGCTGCAGCATTCTGGATCATCTGAAGAGGTTTGGTAGCACATGCTGGAAGTCCGGCCAGAAGAGCATTGCAGTAGTCAAGCCTAGAAATGACCAGGGCCTGGACGAGGAGTTGTGTTGCATGCTCAGTTAGGAAAGGCCTGATCTTCCTGATGTTGTGCAGCGCAAACCTGCATGATCGAGCTGTCTTTGAAATGTGATCTGTGAAGGTCAGCTGGTCATCAAACGTTACTCCCAGATTTCTGACCGACCTTGATGGGGTGATTGATGATGAATCAAGCTGGATGGTGAAGTCGTGCTGTAGAGACGGATTGGCAGGGAGGACGAGCAGCTCAGTCTTTGCCAGGTTGAGCTGCAGGTGATGTTCCTTCATCCATGTGGAGATGTCTGCCAGACAGCTCGAGACCCGTGCAGCTACTGTGGGATCATCTGGTCGAAATGAGAGGAAGAGTTGTGTGTCATCAGCATAGCAGTGGTAGGAAAAACCGTGTGCCTGTATGATGTGTCCCAGTGATGTAGTGTAGATGGAGAAGAGGAGGGGACCAAGAACTGAACCCTGGGGAACCCCTGTGGTCAGTTGATGTGCTCTGGATACCTCGCCTCTCCATGCGACTTTGAAGGACCTACCTGTGAGATAGGATTCAAACCAGTCGAGTGAAGTTCCTGTGATGCCCAGTGATGAGAGGCTGGACATAAGGATCTGATGGTTCACGGTGTCGAAGGCAGCAGACAGATCAAGGAGAATGAGGAGTGAAGATTTGGAAGCAGCTTTTGCAATCCGTAGGGCTTCTGTGACCGACAGTAATGCAGTCTCAGTTGAATGCCCTTTCTTGAAGCCAGATTGGTTGACATCCAGCTGGTTGTTTAGAGACAAGAAGGATGTTACTTGGTTGAAAACAGCTCTTTCAAGTGTTTTTGCAATGAATGGTAGGAGAGAGATGGGTCTGTAATTCTCTACAAAAGATGTGTTTAGCGTTGGTTTTTTAAGCAGTGGAGTGACCCGAGCCTGCTTGAATGCTGTAGGGAAGGTGCCAGTATGGAGGGATGAGTTGATGATGTGTGTGAGTGCTGGTAGAAGTGTGGGAGAGATGGCTTGTAGAAGGTGTGAGGGGATGGGGTCTAGAGGGCAGGTGGTAGGGTGACTGGAGAGGAGAAGTGTAGATACTTCTTCCTCTGTTAGCGGCGAAAAGGAGGACAGAGGGGTATTGGCTGTGGAAGGGGTCGGTCTGGGTTCCTGTGTGTGTGGAGCTGAGAATTGACTGCTGATAGTTGTTGTTTTGTTGGTGAAGAAGTTTGCAAAATCATCGGCAGTTAAGGAGGAGGAGGGTGGTGGTGGAGGTGGACAGAGGAGTGAGTTGAATGTCTTGAAGAGTAGTCGTGCGTTGGAGGAGCTGTTGATCTTGTTGTGGAAATATGAAGATTTTGCAGCATGAACATCAGCAGAAAAGGACGAGAGGAGAGATTTATACATACTCAGGTCAGATGAGTCTTTTGATTTGCGCCATTTCCTCTCTGCTGCCCTGAGTTCGGTCCGGTGTTCACGAAGAACCTCAGATAGCCAGGGGTTAGAAGGAGTAGCGCGTGCTGGCCTGGAGGAGAGAGGGCAGATTTTGTCTAGAGTAGAGGTTAGTGTGGAGCATAGGGTATCCGTTGCAGAATTCACATCCAGAGATGAGAATTGTGAGGGTGGGGGAAGAGAAGATGACACGGCAGAGGAGAGATGGGAGGGGGAAAGTGAGCGTAGGTTTCGCCTGAGGGTGACTGGTGGTGGGGTTGGTGGCGCAGGGGTAGCGAGTTGAAGACTGAAGGTGATGAGGAAATGATCTGAAACATGGAGAGGCCTCACCAAAATGTTGTCTGTGATGCAGTTGCGTGTGTAAACCAGGTCCAGTTGGTTGCCTGATTTGTGAGTACCTGTGGTGATGTGTCGTTTGAGATCGAAGGAGGCTAGTAGAGAGGTGAAGTCTGTTGCATGTGGTTTTTCGAGATGAATGTTGAAGTCACCGAAGACTAGAAGTGGGGTGCCGTCCTCAGGGAAAGAGGACAGCAGCACATCCAGCTCCTCTACGAAGTTACCCAGCTGACCTGGGGGGCGATAAATTACTACAATATGGATCTTACTGGGAGTTGTAAGTGTGATAGCATGATATTCAAATGAATTGTTGTTGCATAGAGAAGAGAGCGCTGAGTATTTCCAATTGTTGGAAACGAGAAGCCCTGTCCCGCCACCCCTCCCAGACTGGCGAGGGGAGTGAGAAAAGGAGAAATTGCTAGAGAGAGCAGCGGGGGTTGCTGAGTCTTCAGGACGAATCCAGGTCTCAGTCAAGCCCAGGATACTGAGAGTAGAATGAGATGCAAAGGCTGGAATGAAGTCAGCTTTGTTGACTGCTGACTGACAATTCCATAGACCCACGGAAAGAGAGAGAGGAGTGTGTGAGGATGAGAGAATGGGACGCAGATTAGCAGTATCGCGCTGCCTTGTGCGCGTGATGAAAGGGCGTTGTCGAACGATAACAGGAATGTGTTGAAAACACAGGCTGATTCGGGAGAAAGATAAGATAAGAAGTGGAAAGGGAAAAGGCGAATTTTAAGTGCCTTTCTGGTGTCCCTGCTCGGTGGAGTCGCGCAGGTAGAGTCGATGGTCTTTACCCGAGTCGGTCTTCACACGAGGAGGCTGAACACGAGAGCTGAACGCTTCCGCTGACGCTTCCGCGACAGCGCGCAAAATACACAGATATACAGAAAAATGCTTTCACCGCTTGAGTGAGTACAGCTGTTTCGGTCTTGCAATTAAGTGGATAACGCGATAATGGGCCAACTTTCGCTTTGAAAGTGCTAGGAGCAGAGGCTTAAAGTGCAAATTAGACATTAACAATAATAATTTTCACTCGCGGCTGCTTGTTTAATGTGGCAACGCGTCAAACTAAAATACACAATTATGTGAAGTTAAAAATATAAGGGAAGCTGAGAATCGAAGATGGGCTTACCTTGACTACAAAGCAACGCTGACAATAACAAGAGAGCAGAGTATTCCAGAAAACACACAGTTGCGCGTTCCAGTCGAGCCTCTTGTTGCTCGCTTGTCCTACGGGAGTGAACTGAATCTCGTCTATTTAAAGGTATTCTAACAGATGCTGTTTCGGTCTTGCAATTAAGTGGATAACGCGATAATGGGCCAACTTTCGCTTTGAAAGTGCTAGGAGCAGAGGCTTAAAGTGCAAATTAGACTTTAACAATAATAATTTTCACTCGCGGCTGCTTGTTTAATGTGGCAACGCGTCAAACTAAAATACACAATTATGTGAAGTTAAAAATATAAGGGAAGCTGAGAATCGAAGATGGGCTTACCTTGACTACAAAGCAACGCTGACAATAACAAGAGAGCAGAGTATTCCAGAAAACACACAGTTGCGCGTTCCAGTCGAGCCTCTTGTTGCTCGCTTGTCCTGTACACCTGTATTCACAAACATCTGTGCATAAGGCAGTGTTGAAGCATGATAAACAGTGTCATAGGCTGACCAAAACCGAACATTTATATAAAAATATCATGTATTTAGACAGTATCACATATTTTACCAGAGGCTGAAATATATTTGCACTAAATCACATTATATAACCTAGTCACTAGGCCTATTTTCAGTTCAAACTGGCGAAATTAGACAAAAGTTTATTAGTTTACCTGATTATTTGTGTCATTCGTTTAACATTTATGACCTAAAAAACTGTCAAGAATAACATCGTGCACACCTGTCAGTTTTCAGAGAAGTGTCAGTTTACACGAACCCGTGTCTATGCCGTCAAGAGCAGTGTAACGAGAAGCTCACGCTCACCTTAGCCAATCAGAATCCCCAAAATAGTCACAAACTGTGACGTCGGCTCCCTAAGACTCAGTTTTTCTCAGTTTACATGCAAACAAAGTTTTCCAAAATCTCCACACACTCTAAAACTGGCGCTCAGCAGCTTCTGTGAACATAAAGCCCGCCTACTGTGATCTGATTGGTCATCTCAAATATTCTGACATTGACGAGCGGTGACAGACCAATCAGAGCTCAGATGAACGAACAAACACACACACACACTCTCACACACACACACTTGCTTTCAAAGAGAGGATGATGCACACACACACATTCTCACACACACACACACACACTTGCGTTAAAAGGGACGATGATGCACACACACACTCACTCACACACACACACACTTGCGTTAAAAGGGACGATGATGCGCACACACACACACACACACACTCACACACACACACACACTCTTGCGTTCATAGGGAGGATGATGCACACACACACACATACACACACACACTCTTGCATTCATAAGGAGGATGATAGACAGACACACACACACACACACACACACACACACACACACACACACACTCTTGCGTTCAAAGGGAGGATGATAGACACACACACACACACACACACTCTAGCGTTCATAAGCAGGATGATAGACACACACACTCACACACACTCTTGCGTTCATAAGGAGGATGATAGACACACACACTCACACACACACACACACACACACACACTCTTGCGTTCATAAGGAGGATGATAGACACACACACTCACACACACTCTTGCGTTCATAAGGAGGATGATAGACACACACACTCACACACACACACACACACACACACACACACTCTTGCGTTCATAAGGAGGATGATAGACACACACACTCACACACACACACACACACACACACACACACACACACACTCTCGTTCATAAGGAGGATGATAGACACACACACACACTCTTGCGTTCATAAGGAGGATGATAGACACACACACACACACTCACACTCTTGCGTTCATAAGGAGGATGATAGACACACACTCACACTCTTGCGTTCATAAGGAGGATGATAGACACACACACTCACACACACTCTTGCGTTCATAAGGAGGATGATAGACACACACACTCACACACACACACACACACACACACACTCTTGCGTTCATAAGGAGGATGATAGACACACACACACACACACTCGCGTTCATAAAGAGGATGATAGACACACACACACACTCTTGCGTTCATAAGGAGGATGATAGACACACACACACACACTCACACTCTTGCGTTCATAAGGAGGATGATAGACACACACTCACACACACACACACACACACACTCTTGCGTTCATAAGGAGGATGATAGACACACACACACACTCGCGTTCATAAGGAGGATGATAGACACACACACACACACTCTTGCGTTCATAAGGAGGATGATAGACACACACACTCACACTCTTGCGTTCATAAGGAGGATGATAGACACACACACTCACACACATACACACACACACTCTTGCGTTCATAAGCAGGATGATAGACACACACACTCACACACACACACACACACACACACACACACACACACACTCTTGCGTTCATAAGGAGGATGATAGACACACACACTCACACACACACACACACATACACTCTTGCGTTCATAAGCAGGATGATAGACACACACACTCACACACACACTCTTGCGTTCATAAGGAGGATGATAGACACACACACACACACACACACACACACACACACACACTCACACACACTTTCTTATGTTTCCTCTAGAAATGAATGTGAATCATGTGTGTGTTTTATAGTGTGGATCATTGTGGAGAGTTCAGAATGACTGCAGGATTACACAAATGTAGGTCTACACACACACACACACACACACACACACACACACACACACACAATCATTTAGTGATTTATTGTTGATTTGTGTCATTTAGTGAAATGTTTCTCTTCTTGTGTTCAGATGCCTGTGATCTCACACTGGATCCAAACACAGCACACACTCGACTCATTCTGTCTGATGAGAACAGGACAGTGACGAGTGTGTCTGAGTATCAGCCGTATCCTGATCATCCAGAGAGATTTGATGATGTTGATCAGGTTCTGTGTGGAGAGAGTCTGACTGGACGCTGTTACTGGGAGGCTGAATGGAGCGGAGATGCTGATATATCAGTGTCATATAAAGGAATCAGCAGGAAAGGAGAGAGAGACTGTGTGTTTGGATTCAATGACAAATCCTGGAGGCTGCTCTGCTATGATGACGAATTCACTTTCCGTCACAATAATGAAGACACTAGTATTTCTGTCGCTTCTTCCTCTAAGAGAGCAGGAGTGTATGTGGACGTGTCGGCCGGCACTCTGTCCTTCTACAGCGTCTCTGACACACACACACACACACTTACACACACTCAACACCACATTCACTGAACCCCTCTATGCTGGATTTAGGGTTGATTCTAACTCCTCAGTGTCTCTGTGTGACATTAAACAGCGTCCTGAGAGAAACAACAGTGATACACACACAACCGGGTGAGTGAAATATACTGTGTCTTAGTGAAGGATTTCTCCAGACTGAATAATAGTTCAATCCTCTGTTCTTCAGACATCACTAAATACTAGAGATGCACCATATTGGGTTTGTGCTGATACTCCATATGCTGATATTTCACAACATGTTTTGGCCAGTACCAATAAATACATATTTTCGGTCCGCCGGGAAACAAAGCGCAGACGTGTGATTGCGGAAGAAAAGCTGTTGTGTTTACATGAGTGACAATGAGCATTTATCAAGATCAGCTAAACGTAGGATTCAAAAGTATGCGAGGTTCACGGCATAGACTCTTTAAGAGATGTCCAGGAGTTTTGTTTGAGGCACTTAGTGGAGACAAAAAGACGCCATTGTTGTTATACGTGCACGAACAGATCAATGACTTACTGCTTGTTTTCTTCTCCTTCTTTGATTTTCTATGCTGACTGACTTGTTGCACGCCGTTCTGTTGTTGTGGGGACATTTCCACGCCCCGAAACGTGACGCTGAACGAAACGAACTGTAATTGGTTGTTTGACATGTCAGTCAAACGGCCTTATGGGCGGGCCTTGGCCAAAGAAAGCTGCTATGAATTCCAGACCTTCAGCCGTCAGTCTGAAGGTCTGGCTACGCGAGACTACCCCATAGGTGGAGTGCACTGCAACATGATCATATGACAGATTAAAATATTATCTGATATAATTTAAAAAAATACAAGACAAACTAAAATATTGTGTCGATAAAATACAATTAACTTTTTCATATACAATAATGGCATTTTTTAATAACTAAAAATAAAGTAATTTGAGTTTGACAATGAACACACCGTGAAACACAGCTATACAGCACAGCTCAACACATAATAATGATGAATATTTCTGAACATTGTCTCTTAGTCTTTATTCACCTTTTTCTCGTGGTTTCTCTATAGAATTCATAAAAGTATAGAATATATCATAGTTCTAATAGTTGTGAGGCAGTGTGACAACATGCCCATGATTTACATAAACACACACACACACAAAAAGATGTTAAATTAACATCAATAATAAATGTACTTTTGTTAGGGTTAAATGTTCAGTGATTTCGTCCAAAAATTCCAGAATTTTTGCACAATTGTTTTCCTCTATATCAGGGGTTCTCAATCCTGGTCCTCGAGGGCCACTTTCCTGCAGAGTTTAGCTCCAACCTTGATCAAACTCACCTGCCTTTAGCTCTCTAGCAGAGCCCGTCTACGGAGAGCCTGCCCACTCCCTATTAAGCTCTATTGTACCGAATTTTGGTTGTAGTACCACCAGAGTTCCACTGGGGGCGATCGCCATGAGTGCAAAATGAATGGGAGTCAATGGGGCTAGACGGCTAAATTTGTCTCTTTCACCCGATTGCCGATGAGAAATCTCAGATCTGGTTGTAGATTTTGCAAGTTCAACATGGGTTTTAGGTCGAAAGTTGAATGAACGAGTACTTATGTCCTTTCGATTTCTTACAGGTTGAGTTGTTGTTGCCCATAACACGCTAGCATTCTGCTAATGAACGCTGATTGGTCAGTGAAGGACTGATTACGACCAGAGATACCGATTGATGGCATCGTGTCATCCGCAGCGGGACCAGAAACAAACAAAACAAAAACTCTTCAAGCACGTGTGTTTACCTGTGTCAGCTGTGTGTGTTTACCTGTGTCAGCTGTGTTGTGTGTTTACCTGTGTCAGCTGTGTGTGTTTACCTGTGACAGCTGTGTTGTGTGTTTACCTGTGTCAGCTGTGTTGTGTGTTTACCTGTGTCAGCTGTGTTGTGTGTTTACCTGTGACAGCTGTGTTGTGTGTTTACCTGTGACAGCTGTGTTGTGTGGTTACCTGTGTCAGCTGTGTTGTGTGGTTACCTGTGTCAGCTGTGTTGTGTGTTTACCTGTGACAGCTGTGTTGTGTGTTTACCTGTGTCAGCTGTGTTGTGTGTTTACCTGTGTCAGCTGTGTTGTGTGGTTACCTGTGTCAGCTGTGTTGTGTGTTTACCTGTGTCAGCTGTGTTGTGTGTTTACCTGTGACAGCTGTGTTGTGTGTTTACCTGTGTCAGCTGTGTTGTGTGTTTACCTGTGTCAGCTGTGTTGTGTGTTTACCTGTGTCAGCTGTGTTGTGTAGTTGCCTGTGTCAGCTGTGTTGTGTGTTTCCCTGTGTCAGCTGTGTTGTGTGTTTACCTGTGTCAGCTGTGTTGTGTAGTTGCCTGTGTCAGCTGTGTTGTGTGTTTACCTGTGTCAGCTGTGTTGTGTGTTTACCTGTGTCAGCTGTGTTGTGTGGTTACCTGTGTCAGCTGTGTTGTGTGTTTACCTGTGTCAGCTGTGTTGTGTGTTTACCTGTGACAGCTGTGTTGTGTGTTTACCTGTGACAGCTGTGTTGTGTGTTTCCCTGTGTCAGCTGTGTTGTGTGTTTACCTGTGTCAGCTGTGTTGTGTGTTTACCTGTGTCAGCTGTGTTGTGTGTTTACCTGTGTCAGCTGTGTTGTGTGGTTACCTGTGTCAGCTGTGTTGTGTGTTTACCTGTGTCAGCTGTGTTGTGTGTTTACCTGTGACAGCTGTGTTGTGTGTTTACCTGTGTCAGCTGTGTTGTGTGTTTACCTGTGACAGCTGTGTTGTGTGTTTACCTGTGTCAGCTGTGTTGTGTGTTTACCTGTGACAGCTGTGTTGTGTGTTTACCTGTGTCAGCTGTGTTGTGTGTTTACCTGTGACAGCTGTGTTGTGTGTTTACCTGTGTCAGCTGTGTTGTGTGTTTACCTGTGTCAGCTGTGTTGTGTGTTTACCTGTGTCAGCTGTGTTGTCGATGCCTCGAGAGAAAAGAAAGTGCAGAGGGCGAACGCACCAGAGCGACTGAAGGATTGCCGTTAAGCAGTATCTCTGGTCGTACATGTGTATGACGTCATTGACACTTTAAAAGACTTTTTAAAGCAAATAAGTGACTCAAAAAAATCTAACACCCAGCAATGTGTAATTTCTTTGCATCTCCTTTCGAATACAACATTCAAATTACTAGACAAAAAATTGTATCCTGAGAAAAGTGGATTTTTATTGGTATAGCGCCATAGACCTCCATTCATTCTGCACTCGTCCTGTGAGCGCCCTCATATGGAATCAGAGAGGAACTGCAACCAGTTCAGAAGCCGGAAGTGTACTGAGAGTGAAACTTCTCGCCATATTAGACATTCTCTAGCCGTTTCTCAATATGCGTTCTTGTCTGTACTTGTGTTCTTGTGGACTTGTGAAACGTCATCAGTCGCTGCCCAAGTACTGTTCCAATTCAAAGTTCACATCTAGCCATGTCCAGTTCAAATCCCCGGATGTGTTCTTGATCCGCCCCTTTTACCGAGGATGCATCGAGAGGTGACTTGTGCGGACTTGAGACAGCCAGGTATCCCAGAATGCATTTCACACCAACCAGCAAGCGTCACAGAGAAACCCCGCGTAATTTAAAAATACTGCTGTTATTGTGTCACGAAATGTAGTTTTAAGATTATTTCAGGCGAGAATGTAGTTGTTTAAAGCTCAAATCTTTGGTTTATTTATAAAGATAGCGCCTATTTGAAAATTTGATCTGACGGTTTCGGAGTTGTGAGATCCAGGCAATCGGACGCTCGGCGCTCATGTACCCCGCCGAGAACAGCCTTTCCTCGGCTAGAGCAGCTGACGTTTTGCCGCTGGCTCGGATGTCTCTTGTCTAGTGGTTTAACATGAGATATAAATCGTCTTGTGTATATCTAACGGATGATTTATTTATGTATTTATTTTATTTGTCTCATTAATCTATAATTTGTTCCCTGGCAAAACGTTTTGGTTGAGGGCAAAGTGAAGTTTCATAGCTTTATATATTTAGTCTATTTAACTTTTAGAGAGCTGACTTATCGTTTGCTAGCTTCTTATACCTTTTAGGCTACTTATACTTTTATAATGGCTATTATTGATCATTAAAACTGTCATTTAACAAAAAAGGTTATGTCATTGTATATATATATATAAAACATAAAATATTTTATTATACATGTTGCCTACATTCTCTTCACTGTATGTATATATAATAAAATAAAATGACACAACCTTGTCTCTTTTTGCTAAATGTCAGTTTTAATGATCAATATTATAATGTTTTTTTATGTATCATATTTTTAAAATAAAAACAAAAAGAGTCAGGGTTGTGTCTTATATTTCGTGTTGTTATACATGTATGCAGTGAAGATAGGTGTCACCGGGTGAAAACCTGGCAAATCCAAAAAGATTCCTCATTGGTTCTAAATCTGGCTCTGTTGAGTGTTGGCCATAACGAGCGCCAGCTGAAGCAAATCAGCTGCGCTTCATTGAAGCATGTGCTCAGGAAAAGGAGCATAAAAAGGGAGTGTTTGAGCAGTGTGGAGGGACGGGCAGGCAGCAGTGTGTGTTCTGACAGCGGTGGTGAAATAAGAAGGCTGAAGGTTTAATGCCGGATCGGAGTTCTACTGTGAGATTCCCCGAGGCATGCTCATTTAGTGAGTTTTCTGAAGAAACCACAGACAGCAACGCAATGAAGTAAGTGAGAGAGAAAACCACTGCAGGATGTTGAGTGACTCACCGAGGAAAAGTTAAGTGCACCCTTCCATTTATTACCCGTTGAGAAAACCACATTTGAAGATTGACCATCACCAGTGTGCAACTAACCTTTGTTTGCGGGCAGTGTGTGTGATCTTGTTGACAGAACGAAGCGTAGTAACTGAAACAGCTGGGAGGATCGTTGATGTGTTCATGCTGATCTTCTGAAAACATTATTCCTCGAGTCATCCACCCTACAGAGAGAAGAGAAACGAGTCGATTAATCACTGTGGAGATGAAGTGAGTTTGCAGTGTCTGAAAGAGTGAAGCGCACACGTGTGAAGATTTATAAGAGTGATTTATGCACAAGTGTGGTGAGATCAAACGACTGCGTTTCCTCTGAAACTTTGATGGATGAATATTGACTTATGACTGTGAAGATTCTTTCAAATTGATCTGCCTAAAGCTGTGTCCAGGTTCCCACTTGAGTGTATGGTGGGAGGAAAGAGCTCAACGCACCCCGAGTACCACACTCCACGAGCACTGTCTCTCACGTCCACGAAAGTCCAGTCTCACGAACTCTCCCAACGACGCCGCTCTGCTACGCACGGAACGAGAGTAAAGGCGGGTAAATTACCACAGTCCTGTCTCACTTGTTATTGCCTGATCCACCGTCACTGTCTGTCCCTCAGAAGAGGTGAGGAAGCTGCTGTCATTCGATCGGCTGTTCCATGAACACGTCCCCAAGCCGAGTCTGAGCACCGTCACTGTCTGTCCCTCCGAAGAGGTGAGGAAGCTGCTGTCATTCGATCGGCTGTTCCATGAACACGTCCCCAAGCCGAGTCTGAGCACCGTCACTGTCTGTCCCTCCGAAGAGGTGAGGAAGCTGCTGTCATTCGATCGGCTGTTCCATGAACACGTCCCCAAGCCGAGTCTGAGCACCGTCACTGTCTGTCCATCCGAAGAGGTGAGGAAGCTGCTGTCATTCGATCAGCTGTTCCATGAACACGTCCCCAACCTGAGTCTGAGCACCGTCACTGTCTGTCCCTCCGAAGAGGTGAGGAAGCTGCTGTTATTCGATCGGCTGTCCTAAGAACATCTTCACGAGCCGAATACTTACCTGCTCTGTCCGTGGGGAAAGCTGAAGGCGAGAAGCCTCGGTCCGTCCTACAGGTACATTTCGACGAGTCCAGGAAACGAGAAGAAATTTCTGTCTGTCCCATAAGCACCTTTCTGACGAGTCGAAAAGACGAGAAGAAGCCATTGTCCCACCCACGAGCCAGTAGAGAAGAGGAATATCCCCCCCCCCAGTTCCTCTTCCCCAACCGGGTTCCAGCCACGAATATTCTCAGCACTGTTTTTATTCTTTTAAATTAATAAAAGACCTACCTTTAAAAGTCATCCTGTTGTCTGCCTCTGGTGTCTGCTCCTCCGGAGTGTGGTAATTGTCCCTCGGCCCTAACATCGGTTACATAACTTTTGGCGTAAGTCGGCAGGGTTACCACTCGGAGTTGAGCGGCCAGAGGACCCAGGATGGCGGACGAAGATTTGCCAGCTGCCCGACAACCAATGGCGTCTATGTTTATGGGAGTCCCGTGGGCCCAGAAGTATGGTGGGTCTGGCTCAGAGTTAAGTTTAACGGACTGGAGAGCGCAAGTAGAATACTTGGCCGGACTGCAAGGGCTCCGCGAAGCCCAGAAGATACAATTCATATTGAATTCGCTTGAGGGGGAGGCGAAGAGGGAAGTCCGAGCAGCACCTGAAGCCGTCCGAGCCACCACACAGGCCATATTTTAATTCTTGTCTGGGCAGTATGGTGATTCCACTCCAGTGGCAGTGCTACGAACACAGTTCTTTAACTGTAAGCAGGGACCTGGACAGACTCTACGAGCATTCGCTCTGCGATTACGAGAACAGTTCTCTAGACTGAAGAGTCGAGAGCATCATGGACTGAGTGAGGAAGAGACACTACTCAGAGATCAGTTCCTCTTGGGGTTACGAGAAGGTCCAATACGACAGAGTCTGAGACTGCAGCTTCGAAGGGATGCCGCCTTGACATTCGAAGATTTACGTAAGGAGGCCTTAGCCCTGGAACAGGATCACCACCAGACCGTAGAGACACCGGTGTGTATGGCTGCAAGTGGAACGAGTGCCCCAACACAGCCCGAACTGACAGACTGGAAGCAAGCACTACGTGCAGAGTTGATGAAAGACGTCCGGGAAGAGATGGCCGAACTCTCAAAATCCATTCTTGGGGAACTCCGCCGCGGGCGGCCAGAGCCCTTGCCTCTACCTCGGGAACGGTCGTATTCTGACGGAGGGAGGGACCCGGGAAGACGCACCAGCCGCCCGTCCAGTTCCAGGTTCCAGTGGGATGAACAGGGGCGTCCGATCTGTAACACCTGCGGAGAGTCAGGACATTATAGCCGCCAATGCGGCTCCCGACGGAACTCGCAGGGGGTTTTTTTAGAACGACCGGCCACTGTGGGTCAAGTGGTCGGGACCCCCCGGATGGACCCTCCCGTTAATCCAGCTCCACGAGATGGCTTGGTGGGACGTTGCCCCCTCGTGGAGATCAAAATCAATGGTGTTACTGTTCGGTGCCTGGTAGACACAGGATCCCAGGTTACCATGCTTGCTGAGAGTCTGTCCAAAGATCTGTTCGATGCTCATCACTTACCTGAAGCTGAAGTCCCCTGGCTCACCCTGCGAGGAGCAAATGGCCTGAACATCCCCTACATCGGATATCAGGTTACCAACTTCGAGATCCATGGCAGCACGATCCCACAAAAGGGAGTCGTGATTGTGCGAGACTCCTGTCTGGGGGAACATCGAGCCCTGTTGGGGATGAATGTGATTATGGACTGTTGGGAAGAGCTGTTTCGGGCTGGTCCTCTCCGTTACACCTCCGCAGCCGAGAAGAATGAGTGGGAGCGTGTTGTGACCGACTGTCGGCGAGTGCAGGTCGCAAGCTCCCAACGAGATTGGGAAGACGTTGGTCGGGTGGCCTGTCGCTATGCTGTCTCTGTCCCTGCCCAGAGCGAGGCTATGGTCTGGGTTCGGCTTCCAGGGCGGGCCTATGGCCCCGAAGATTGCATCCTTGTTGAGCCCCACTGGGAGTGCCAGACTATTGAAGTCGCTCGGGGGTTAACAGTAGCCCGTCGGGGCCGAATTGTAGTCAAAGTGAGGAACACGAATACTTACCCTGTTCATCTCTACCGGCACCAACGACTGACCCGTATCACGCCAGTAAGTCCCCATCAGGTGAGGGAGGAGGAGGAGGTCCACTTCTGCCAGGTGAGCGCAACAGTGGTCGAAGTCGGTTTGGCAAGGGAAGAGTCTTGCCCTGGTCCCGCTACACGAGGCATGCCGATCCACCTACTGAGCGAGTCCCTGCAGGGGGAGGGCCTATTGGAGGAACAAACCCGCCGACTTCAGAGTTTACTGGCCAAGTGGCAACACGTCTTTTCCACCCATGATGAGGACTATGGGTGCACCGATATAGTCAAACACGCTATACCTACCGGAGACGCTCCACCCAGTCGAGAGCGGTACCGTCCGGTACCCCCGACTTTATATACAGAAGTCCGTGCCTTATTAAAAGGAATGTTAGGACGTGGAGTCATTCGAGAGAGCAGCAGTCCATGGGCCGCCCCAATTGTCCTAGTCCGTAAGAAGACGGGCTCTTGGAGATTTTGCGTAGACTATCGCAAACTGAACTTGGTGACGAAGAAGGATGCCTTCCCCCTGCCCCGGATCGAGGATTCCCTTACGGGGCTGACCAACGCCAGCTGGTATTCCACCTTGGACTTGGCGAGTGGCTACTGGCAGGTGAGAGTGGAGGAACAAGACCGCGAGAAGACTGCCTTTACCACCCCCTTCGGCCTGTTTGAATGGGACCGTATGCCCTTCGGCCTCTGCAACGCCCCTGCGACCTTCCAGAGGCTTATGCAGCGATGCCTGGGAGGGCAGCTGATGGAGTCCACCCTGGTCTATTTAGATGATGTGATCGTCTATTCCCCCGACTTCAATTCCCACTTGTTACATCTGGAGCAAGTCTTCCGGGCAATGGAGCGGTACGGGCTGAAGCTCCAACCAGGGAAATGCCAGCTCCTCAAAAAGGAGGTTCAGTTCCTGGGGCACCGAGTGAGCGCTGCAGGGGTGGCCGTCGATCCAGAGAAGGTGTCCGCGGTGCAAGGTTGGGTCCCACCGAAAACCGTGAGGCAGGTGCGATCCTTTCTGGGATTCGTCGGCTATTACAGGCGTTTCATAAAAGACTTCTCAAAAATTGCAAAACCCCTGAATCAGCTGTTGGCCGGGGCTGGTGCGTCACGGAGCCGGAGTTCCCCCACCATCACCTGGAGTCCGGAGTGCGAGACCGCCTTCCACCGACTTAAGCAGGAGTTGTTACAGGCCCCCATTCTGGCTTATGCCGATTTTACCCAACCTTTCATCCTCTACACCGACGCTAGCAACAGCGGATTGGGAGCCGTACTAGCCCAACGACAAGATGGAGCGGAAAGGGTCATTGCTTACGCCAGCCGGAGCCTCCACCCTGCTGAACGGAACGATGCTAATTACAGCTCTTTCAAAATCGAGCTGTTGGCCCTGAAGTGGGCTTTATGTGAGAAGTTTAAGGATTACCTGTGGGGAGCCGAAGTACTGGCGGTAACCGATAACAGTCCACTGGTGCATCTCCAAACCGCGAAGCTAGGGGCGGTGGAGCAGCGGTGGGTGGCCCAGCTCGCCAACTTCAACTATCGGCTACAATATCGACCAGGCCGAGAGCACATAAATGCCGATGTCCTGTCCCGATTACCACCAGCTAGAGAAGGGGGAATGCCAGGGCCAGAACCAGAAGAAGGGCTGATGGTGGGAGTAGTGGAAGCACCTGGAGCACGAGCGGAGGGAGTACCAGTAAGTTGGGGATGGGACCCCCGTCGATGGAGGGAACGGCAAGAACAGGATGCAGGGTTGGCTACCCTACGTACCTACCTGGAGCGGAACGAACTCCCTGGGGCGGAAGAACGACGGGAACATCCGGGGAGAGTAAGGAAGCTTCTGGGGCAGTGGAAAAGATTGAAGTTGCGAGATGGTGTGATCTGCAGGTCCGTTCTGGACTCCAGGACCCACGAGCTGGTATCCCAAGTGGTGGTGCCCGAAACCCAAATCCAGCCGTTGCTCCAGGCCTATCATGACCAGCTAGGACATCAGGGCCAAGAACGGACGGTGTCACTACTGCGCCGGCACTTCTTTTGGAGTGGGATAGAAGAGTCGGTGGGGAGGTATGTACAAGGATGCCCCCGTTGTACGCTGTTCAAGTCCCGGCGAGCCGTGAGGGCCCCCATGGTCTCAGTGAGACCTAGAGCCCCGTTACATATGGTGGCTATGGATTTTTTGACCTTAAGTCGCCCTACCGATCGCTACCAGAACATCTTGGTAGTCACTGATTTATTCACCAAATATGCCTGGGCCATACCAACCTTAGATCAGACCGCCACCACCACTGCCAGTGCTCTATGGAGACACGTCTTCCAGCCCTTTGGATGCCCTGAGACGCTCCATTCCGACCAAGGGCCGAACTTTGAGTCCCGTGTCGTCCAGGAGCTATGCAATCTGTACGGATGCCGGAAGACCCGCACCACGCCTTATCACCCACAGGGGAACGGGGGGTGTGAACGTTTTAATCAGACGCTCCTGAGTCTGTTAGGGACATTGGATGCGGACCACCAAGGGTACTGGACGGACAGTCTACCGGCCCTGGTACAGGCCTACAATAACAGTATCCACAGCACAACGGGGTATGCCCCTACTTACCTGATGTTTGGGAGACATGTACGTCTGCCCACGGATCTGCTGTTGGGGACGGCTCCAGCTGAGGCCCCCGCCACCACTACCGAATGGGTACATCGACACCACCGCCAACTCCACTCTGCCTATGACAAGGTATCCAAACATCTCGATGTAGCAGCCAAGAAAAACAAGCGCTTGTACGACCGCACTGCCCGAGAGGCCCCTTTGTTGCCCGGAGAACGGGTGCTGGTGCGGGATAACCGGCGCCAAGGGAAGGGGAAACTTAGCGACCGGTGGGAGACCACCCCCTACGTAGTGGAGCGACAGCAGAGACCTGACCAGCCCGTGTACACCATCCGTCCCGAGGGTAAGCCCGGCCCCGTGAGAGTCCTGCACCGAAACTTGCTGCGCCCCTGCCCCAATTACCCGAGACAAGAGCCAGAGGCACCAGCGCCTGTGGCCCCTGCACCCCCTTGGGTGGGCTGGGCTATGATCCGTAGAGCCCCCACTCCGGAGCCAAGAGAGGAAGAACCCGCTGCCCCAGCTCGACGCTCCCAACGGGAGACCCGAGGAGTACCCCCTGCAAGATACGGAGAGTGGGAGTCTGAGACCCGTTCTCGGGACTAGAACGGATCCGGTGGGGGAGGGTGTCACCGGGTGAAAACCTGGCAAATCCAAAAAGATTCCTCATTGGTTCTAAATCTGGCTCTGTTGAGTGTTGGCCATAACGAGCGCCAGCTGAAGCAAATCAGCTGCGCTTCATTGAAGCATGTGCTCAGGAAAAGGAGCATAAAAAGGGAGTGTTTGAGCAGTGTGGAGGGACGGGCAGGCAGCAGTGTGTGTTCTGACAGCGGTGGTGAAATAAGAAGGCTGAAGGTTTAATGCCGGATCGGAGTTCTACTGTGAGATTCCCCGAGGCATGCTCATTTAGTGAGTTTTCTGAAGAAACCACAGACAGCAACGCAATGAAGTAAGTGAGAGAGAAAACCACTGCAGGATGTTGAGTGACTCACCGAGGAAAAGTTAAGTGCACCCTTCCATTTATTACCCGTTGAGAAAACCACATTTGAAGATTGACCATCACCAGTGTGCAACTAACCTTTGTTTGCGGGCAGTGTGTGTGATCTTGTTGACAGAACGAAGCGTAGTAACTGAAACAGCTGGGAGGATCGTTGATGTGTTCATGCTGATCTTCTGAAAACATTATTCCTCGAGTCATCCACCCTACAGAGAGAAGAGAAACGAGTCGATTAATCACTGTGGAGATGAAGTGAGTTTGCAGTGTCTGAAAGAGTGAAGCGCACACGTGTGAAGATTTATAAGAGTGATTTATGCACAAGTGTGGTGAGATCAAACGACTGCGTTTCCTCTGAAACTTTGATGGATGAATATTGACTTATGACTGTGAAGATTCTTTCAAATTGATCTGCCTAAAGCTGTGTCCAGGTTCCCACTTGAGTGTATGGTGGGAGGAAAGAGCTCAACGCACCCCGAGTACCACACTCCACGAGCACTGTCTCTCACGTCCACGAAAGTCCAGTCTCACGAACTCTCCCAACGACGCCGCTCTGCTACGCACGGAACGAGAGTAAAGGCGGGTAAATTACCACAGTCCTGTCTCACTTGTTATTGCCTGATCCACCGTCACTGTCTGTCCCTCAGAAGAGGTGAGGAAGCTGCTGTCATTCGATCGGCTGTTCCATGAACACGTCCCCAAGCCGAGTCTGAGCACCGTCACTGTCTGTCCCTCCGAAGAGGTGAGGAAGCTGCTGTCATTCGATCGGCTGTTCCATGAACACGTCCCCAAGCCGAGTCTGAGCACCGTCACTGTCTGTCCCTCCGAAGAGGTGAGGAAGCTGCTGTCATTCGATCGGCTGTTCCATGAACACGTCCCCAAGCCGAGTCTGAGCACCGTCACTGTCTGTCCCTCCGAAGAGGTGAGGAAGCTGCTGTTATTCGATCGGCTGTCCTAAGAACATCTTCACGAGCCGAATACTTACCTGCTCTGTCCGTGGGGAAAGCTGAAGGCGAGAAGCCTCGGTCCGTCCTACAGGTACATTTCGACGAGTCCAGGAAACGAGAAGAAATTTCTGTCTGTCCCATAAGCACCTTTCTGACGAGTCGAAAAGACGAGAAGAAGCCATTGTCCCACCCACGAGCCAGTAGAGAAGAGGAATATCCCCCCCCCCAGTTCCTCTTCCCCAACCGGGTTCCAGCCACGAATATTCTCAGCACTGTTTTTATTCTTTTAAATTAATAAAAGACCTACCTTTAAAAGTCATCCTGTTGTCTGCCTCTGGTGTCTGCTCCTCCGGAGTGTGGTAATTGTCCCTCGGCCCTAACATCGGTTACATAATCAATTGCGTTGCCTGAACCACATTTGTGTGACCATTAATAGATTTTTTTAAATGAAAATGAAAAGAGGCAGAGTAGTGGTTTATAACATATTTTGTTTTATTGTAGCCTAAATATATATAAAGAGATAACCGGATTAGCCAGAGTGAGCTGAGTGACGCTATCAAGTACGCCGCTGTTCCATTTGCAGAATAACCGGACTTGCGTCCTCCCGTCCTCGGGAGTTCGTTCTCCTGTGTCGAACTTGGCAAGTCCAAACTACCAAGGACGCAAGTCCGAAGTTTGCATACTTGGTATTGAGAAACGGCTTCTGTCTCTAGTAAACCTGAAGAGCTTAATTAGCTGGTTCAGGTGTGTTTGATTAGTGTTGGAGCTAAACTCTGCAGGAAAGTGGCCCTGGAGGACCAGGATTGAGAACCCCTGCCCCAGCTAGCAAAAATTGTGCGGGCCGAAAGCGGCTCGATTAAGGCTAAAACAATCGGCCGATCCTCGGCATGAATCTAGGTCCGATTGCTCTGCGAGCGCTCGGTTTTAACGCGGCCCGATTAAGGCTAAAGACACTCGGCCAAGCGCTCGGTTTTAGCGCGGCCCGATTGCGGAACCCCGAGTGAGAGGACATATAAGCTCGCCTCCAATCCCGTTCCTTATTTGGGCTTATTTTAACTTTGATTTCCATGATTCATATCAGGTTAATACTAAAATTGCTTAGCAGCCGTTATTTATGCAAGATAAACAGAAAGTAAAACAGCACAAGGAAGACAGGTTTCATGTTTAATGCATTTTTTATTAGACCACACTACAAAAATAGGATAAACACACTTTTTAATAACAGATTTGAATAGAATAGAAATAATATCACAGCATTAATGTAGAATCAAGGAGTTCAAATACAACTTTCCATTATCAACATTTTTTACTTTGAAACATTTAATTCTGGCCCACTGCGTTTAGTTGTCTATGCACACACACTTTTTAATAACAGATTTGATTTGAATTGAAAAGAATAGAATATAAATAATATCACAGCATTAATGTAGAATCAAGGAGTTCAAATACCATTTTCCAATATCAACATTTTTAACTTTGAAACATTTAATTCTGTCCCACTGTGTTTGAGTTGTCTACGCACACACTTTTTAATAACAGATTTGAATTGAAACGAATAGAATAGAATAGAAATATCACAGCATTAATGTAGAATCAAGGAGTTCAAATACCATTTTCTAATATCAAAATTTTTAACTTTGAAACATTTAATTCTGGCCCACCGCGTTTTTGAGTTGTCTGCCTGTTCGCCCTCTGGCTTCGGCCACCATCCCTATCAGAGGCTAACCACAGACACCTGGTGATGAGCAGCTCTGTTTCCTCTTCTGTAGAATCTTTGGTCAGGGCATTGCGGCGGACTGCATCTGAGAAAAACACAAGATAGAAGAGGGCAGCATGACCACGTGATGTTACTCAGCAACCACCAAAACTTCATTTGGATGCAGGGCTCTACACTTACATTTCTTTTTAATTTAAAAAGTTTAGGAGCACAGTCAAAAATTTAGGAGCACCTTCTGATCAATGACAAATTAACCTACCCATTAAAAGGCGATATTTAATCAAATTACTTGCAGGGTTTTTTTTTTTTTTTTTAAGCGCATATTCTTAACTAAATCACAGCCTTTGTGATTTCATGATAGCACTATGCTATATTATGATTGTAAATGGTTTTAAATAGATCGCGTAGCCTTAGAAAACGGTGTAATAATGTTATTCATGGATTCTCGTCTGTGGAATGCGCCACTTCCGGTATTTTGCCGGTTACTCAACACGGGTAAATTGCTATTGAGGATTTTTTTAAATCAAGTACTCGACTTTAATCGAGGAATCGTTGCAGCTCTAGTTTCAATGGAGGGTGCACCCATAGAACCTGATCAGGTCAGTCGCACTGGTGCTCCTAAATACTTTGTCACTGTCACACCCAGTAAAAAAAAAAAAAAAAAGTCGCACTGTAGAGCCCTGGGATGTCACCACAGTGCAGTTATCCAGCACTGACACTCACCCAGAACCACACTTTTAATGAGTCTCGCCAGCGAAGTGTTCATTGCTCTTTTCAGGACCTTCCCCACAGTGTCTTTAAGAGTCATGCCTCCGACCATTCCAAGGAGAACAGTCTGAAACAAAGACATGTAACTCGTTAGTTATTTAAGGAATATAGCATGAGTGAGAGTGGGCACTGTCTTTTAGGAATGATCTGATTAATGCATAATTTAACTCACCAAATTCTTCTTCTCCTCTGGATTCTTTAACGTCTCCTCCAAACATTGTAGCTCCTCAATAGTTGAAAGTGGGAGGCCAAAATGTGTTGGGTCTGGCGTGAAGTCTGGAACTGCTGGAGATTTGTAGGAGCTGCATCAGGATGAGCAACTGCTGCTCTCTGATAGAATCAAGCTGGATAAGGATCTCCTTAGCAATTGCTGTAAGACACAAGAAAAAGCAGGCATAACAGATTAGTAGCAAAACATTGTATGTAGATATGTCAGAGTAAACCGAGAGAGATCACTTTGTAGAATTCCTACCTGTAGGCACAGCCTCCTGAGAAGACTTGGTGTTGAGACTCCATGGTCTTCCATGGTGTTGTTTTCCATGGTTGTGTTGACATTTCTGCCTTTATAACTGAGGGGATTATAATCAGAGGAAGGTTAAGTTTAAAATAAAAATGTTGAATGTAATATATTTTTCTCCTGGTCCTTATTTTAAATAGGTCAGAAAAAATATCAATATTATCGATATGACCGATATGAAACGCTTACATCATGATACAGTTTTCAGCCATATTGCCCAGCCCTAGGGTAGCTAATAAACTTTTCAAACCTGTCTGTACAGACCGCATTTAGCCAAAGGTAATGTTGATGTTAGCTATAAAGTGCGATTTCAGTTTGCGCCATAAAAGTACAACTAGAGGCCAATTCACACCGCAGACAAACGCCAGCAAACACCAACAAAAAAAGTCACCAACAAAAGTTGGCCGTTGTATTCAGAATGTTATGAAAAATAAGTGTCATGTTCACACTGCCCCAACAGAAACCGACAAACTCAAGCACCCACGGAAAAACACGAGATATTCATTCATTTTAACCAATACAAGTAAAAGATTGCAGCTTTCAGACACAACTTTCTTCTCGTTTTATATTGTTAAATGTCGAGAGTGCATCTGTTACAGGCCCCTGTGCAAAAGGCCATTAAATGCACTTCACGACGTCATGTCACAGCATTCACAAAATGGCGGACGGTCTGCACATAGATCTTCACAACCCAGAACATTAATACACAAAATATTTGCAGCATGAACGAATGACAGGACTCGTGTGCATATTAAGTTGTTGTATCATACCTGTAAAAACAGGAGCGAACGTGTCAGCGTAATCATAATCCCCAGCAACTGTGAGGTCGCCGGCGCAGCTGCTCCTCTAACGTTATAAGAGTCCTCAGTTCATTTTCATAATTAGAGTCCCGATCTCACTCAGCAACAGACATGACCCAGCTTTCAGCAGACCAAAGTCCCACATCATTCCTCTATTTACATAAGTAAAATAAATATTTTCTTACAGGATCAAAATGTGCACATACTTTAGGACAAAACGTGTTTGTTGGCGTTTGTCTGTGCGGTATGAATTGGCCTTAAGCCAGCTAACATTTGTTCCACTTTATTTTCTTCCACAGATCAAAGACTGTGCTCGTAAATATCATTCACGTAAATTGCATTCAATAAAAATGGTGTCTAGCCTAGCAACTAATTCTTTGCCAACTAGCAGAACGAAAATATGATCTGCTAGCGCAAAAACAGCGCAGCTAACGTTAGTCAACATTAGCTTCGTTCGCGCCATAAAAGTAGCATATTACCCCAATTTGCACTACTTTACTCAGACAAAAATTTGATATTGTTGTCCTAATCTTTCTTTTCGTTTCATCTAGGGAAGCACTGTCAAATGAACATGAACAAAGTTTAAACGGATCGATAATAATCAACATTTAATCAGCAACAGTTCGAAATATGTAGGTCGACGTAACTCGATTGAAACTATGCTCGGCATGAAATGTTGATGCTTTTTAAGGAAATTGAACACAAGACTTACCTCAAGTTCACTGTAATGACGCAGGATCGAAAAGGGATGATTTTAAGTCAGGCGTTGAGTTTTATCTCACCGAAAGTGAGACACGTCTTGCGTGCTGACGCTCGCTGCAGCAACTGTTGAAATCGGCTTCATACCGGTAAACGCATCTGAGCCGAGCGCCCAGAGTTTAACCGTCACTGCTGGTAAACATTTGAAATAGCAAGTAAAATGAATTTGAGACTCAGTGTTGCTAACAAGACGTTGTGCATGTAGGCTACCCATCCCATCAACCCAAGTAAACACAGGATAGCTAACGTTACATCTTAAAAATTATGTTGGCCGGTAGAAACATATTTTGGCCGGCATTTTGTTTCTGTTACCCACCATTGGTAAACGAGCCAAAAGTTAACAAAGTTGTATGTATAGATGCCTGCCTGCAGGTGGCAAAGTGACTTGGCCTTTTTGCGGTTGCCACTACTCAGCCGATGCGCGACTGACTGCAATCACCGTGACTGTGCGAGTGATGTCAAGCGCCCATGCATGTTTAAAATACACGTAAAGAATCTTCATGACAACTAAATATTTTTGCTATGGTTATAAATATTAAAGAATGCTCTGTGCAAAATGACACTCGACGAGTATAACAAATACAGTCAGGAGTTTACGTCAATTTTAAAATAATTTTTATGTTAATTATTGCTACATTAAAACCATCCTTTATTTAACCTAAGCCGAGACATTTCCAGAAGTGGTCCAGATCATACAGAAGCTAGAGCCGAGTTACCAGTTACGGTGAACATGAATCGGCCCAGTGCTTTACAGCCGTAACAAAAATGCATGTGCCAGAGCGAGCTGCGGGCCACAATCGGCCCGGTTAACACACGCCGATGCCGAGTCTAAGCCGCAGGCGTATGGGGTGAGATTTCGGTCACAATTCTGCGCGCGCAAGATCACATTTTGAGCGTGCAAAAGGCCATTTCGCACGCGCGTGAACTGAGTTTTGCGGAGAAATGTTCGTCTCGCAGATAAGAAAACATTGCGAGCGAACGAAAATCAATTTTGCATTTAAAATAAGTATTTGGATGTGCGCGGACGTTCTCTTTCGCGTGTGCAAAGTTTCACTTTCTTGCTCCTTTCATACCAGCCGTGAGCGCTCTCTAAGCGCAGACGGCTCGCTTGCTCAACACAACCCAGCGTTAACAAAATGCCATAATTCCAGCCAATCAGAGACGAGACTGCTAAATTCTGATTGGCTGGCTTGAAAACCAATCACAAGACTCCCTGCATCACCGACTGCGGAAGATAACTAGTGCAGTTGAGTAAAGTTGGCAGTAAATTCACAGATTCGAATTTCCCGGGTCAATAACTCGTGAGCTAAACGTTGTTACTGCACAAATAACACCTCTTTTTAATCGTAGTAATGTAGACAAGCAGCTACAACCTAATTGTCCTCCAAACGAGCTTTCCCTCGCAGTGGACAAAATACATTGATCTCTATGCGCAGGCGGCAGCGAGACAGATCCGAAGGGACCGTCTGAAAAGTGCAAAACCCGAAAAGCGTTACTACGAAAACAGTCAATAACTTCACTGTCACACACTATAGTGTCATCAAATTCAGTTCACACATCACTGATGTCCTGATGGTACTACAACACTTATTTTGTATAAATATCGTTTTGCATATTTTTTTATGATTATTACTTACTGTAATTTCACTGTAATTCACTGTATTGTTGGCAAATTCAGTTCACACATCACTGCTGTCCTGATGGTGGTTATACTACAAGACTTATTTTGGGAAAAATACAGATTTTAAATTGTATATTGTAAATGTAGAAGTTTTATGATTTTTATGAAAAATATTCAATAACTTCACTGTAATTTACTGTATTGTTGCCAAATTCAGTTCACACATCACTGCTGTCCTGAAGGTTATACAACAACACTTATTTTGGTAAAATATATATTTTAAATTGTATATACTATTGTAAATATATAATTTTTATGATTTTTATGATAAATATTCAATAACTTTACTGTAATTCACTGTATTGTTGCCAAATTCAGTTCACACATCACTGATGTCCTGATGGTTATACTACAACACTTATTTTGAAAAAAAATAAAAAAAAATAAAGTTGTATACAATTGTAAATTTATGATTTTTTTAATGATTTTTATGAAAATATTCAATAACTTCACTGTAATTCACTGTATTGTTGCCTAATTAGTTCACACATCACTGCTGTCCTGAAGGTTATAGCCTACTACAACACTTATTTTGGAAAAATATATATTTTAAATTTTATACAGTTGTAAATGTATAAATGTTATGATTTTTATGAAAACTATTCAATAACTTTACTGTAATTCACTATATTGTTGCCAAATTCAGTTCACACATCACTGCTGTCCTGAAGGTTATACTACAACACTTATTTTGGGGAAAATATATTTTAAGTTGTATATACAATTGTAAATGTATAATTTTTATGAAAAATATTTAATAACTTAACTAATTCACTGTATTGTTGCCAAATTTAGTTCACCCATCACTGCTGTCCTGATGGTTATTCAACAATCGAATCTGTGAATTTACTGCCAACTTTACTCAACTGCACTAGTTCTCTTCTGCAGTCGGTGATGCACGGAGTCTTGTGATTGGTTTTCAAGCCAGCCAATTAGAATTTAGCAGTCTCGTCTCTGATTGGCTGGAATTATGGCATATTGTAACGCTGGGTTGTGTTGAGCAAGCGAGCCGTCTGTGCTTAGAGAGCGCTCACGGCTGGTATGAAAGGAGCAAGAAAGTGAAACTTTGCACACGCGAAAGAGAACGTCCGCGCACATCCAAATACTTATTTTAAATGCAAAATTGATTTTCGTTCGCTCGCAATATTTTCTTATCTGCGAGACGAACATTTCTCCGCAAAACTCAGTTCACGCGCGTGCGAAATGCCCTTTTGCACCCTCAAAATGTGATCTTGCGCGCGCAGAATTGTGACCGAAATCTCACCCCATACAGGCGCCGCGGGGCAGCCGAGCTCGGGCCGATTATACATGCTATCTGGGGCATAGTGTTGATATGGCAACTAGTAAATACTCTTAGTTTCGTCTTGCTGGTGTAACGAGTTATAATAAGTACAATCCAAGCTTAATATATTGTTGTTTTTTCCCTAAAATCCTTATTATTTTATTACTGATTTATTTCTGTTTTTCTTTGAGCAATATATGTTGATTCTGTGATTCACTCTCTAGAGACTTTTATTTTGACATATTTTTCTGCCGCTGTCCTGGGCCCGGTTTTTCAAAAGTAATCCACTAGGATTTTGGATAACGGATTGGATCAAATCTTGAAAATGGGTTTTTCAAAAGAAAAAACGGATTACATAATCGGATTAGATCATGTAATCCAATCTTGGTTTTGATACGGATCAAACCTTTAGTTTGGGTTTTTCAGAACTTTTTTGTAGGATTTGGATCACTTTGATCCAAAAAATCTGGATTAAACTGATCCCATCAGAAGGGTGGATTCAGCGTGGGTTTCATGCCCAAAATGTAATGAAAACTTAAAAAATGTATCAAATAATACTATATTTGGATCATGCAGTATCTTACAAGATATCCTATTTATTCATAAGGTTTTAATTTTATTTGTTCATCCGTCAGGCTACAGTGATTAGGCAGGCTTTAACGTATTCAGCCTTTCAGTATAGGCCTACAGCAAAGTAGAAAGAGTTTGGCCTCATAAAATAATCCCCCAAACAGCTGTCAAAATTGACCAAAAACAATACATTTTATTCTGTCACTAATTGATATATATTCATCACAATCGAAAATATTTTTGTTTTTAGAATATTTATTAGTGATGTATGCAATGATTACAGAATAACCAAAAAAATGCAAAGAATGGCAATCACTGATTTTTGAAATCCAAAACAAATCCAAATCAGAAATAGTGTCTAACTATTGCGTCCCTTGTTGCACGTCCTGTTTGCTCGTTCTGGCAGAATGCAGGAGGTTGGTTAGGGTCTCCAAGGGGCTCAGGTGCATCATTGTCAGCACAGAGAGGGACATTGCACTTAGTAGCGATGTTGTGCAGGACAATACAGGCAAGGGTTATGTTGCATGCTTTCTGTGGTTCCGCTCTCAGGTAGTTAAGGCATGCAAAGCGCCTCTTAAGAACTCCATTTAAACGCTCAATTGCACATCTTACTTTTTTTTAAATGTGTGTGTTTTCATTTCAAATAAAAATAAACTTATATTGACCCCACACTGGCTATTCTACTTGTTGCTCTTTACATATCTATAGTTGTGATTTCCTATCCTGTTTGAGCACTGGTTATCCAGATTTGGTGATCCTGAAAAGTTCCTATCTGGATCAGATTGATCCAATCCGATGTTGCTTTGAAAAACTGGCTCAAAAGTAAGCTGGATTACGTGATCACGGATCGCAAAAAAAAGGATTACTAAATCCGGATCAATTTAATCCGGATTAAACCTTTTGAAAAACCGGGCCCAGGTGCCATTTTGAGTGTGCGCGCGCGCCTCTCTCCAGTTCGCATTGCACATGCTGGGGAGAGGTAACTGTACGTTCACACCGCCGCCGACTTGAGCTGCAAAGAAGCTCTGGCCGCCCAGTCAAGGACGCTTGTCAAAAAAGTACGGGGAAGCTTGTTGACGCTTTGGCCGCTCTGAAGTCTGTGTCACACCATGAAATGTAAACAGAAAAAAAAACAAGCAATACATTGATACTAGGAACCTTTTATAATGACAGCATTTTTATAACCGATTTGGTCGGGAAAAAAAATATTTTGATTAATATGCGCGAGGGAGAGAGAGCAAGACGTATTGTTTGAAGACGGTGAAGGTGAGTGCGCGCGCGCGGCCGGGGCTCTCTCTGTTTTGTAACTGGTCCCTATATGAAAATAACGTCATATCATAAATGATAGGAAACCCAGCAACAACGATTATCAGTTTCTCCTCCATTTTCTCGGAACTAATGTTTTGGTAGGAACGAAAGTTTACATCGTATGTTTCTCCGGAATCAGCCAGCGCGAAGGACGTCTATATTCCGATTGGTTGCTGGCGTTTGCCGCTGCCAGAGCCATAGAGAGAGAGAGTTGCGACACTCCCATAGACCTCCGTTGTAAATAATGGCGGCGCTTTTAACCGCCTACTTCCGGGATATGAAGATCGGAATAGTTCCAAACACTGTCATTTGGGCGTTGGACACCATTCACTTACATTGCTGCGCGTCGAGTTGTTCCAGAGTTAAGTTGCCGAAATATCGACCTCTTTTGAATTGTCAACTGTCTATATTGTATCAGAGGCCCTTTGCGATGCTTATACTGGTCTTCATTTGTACATGCACAGCGTAATTATTTATATTTTATGTTGGTTGTTTCAACCAATTTTCAAGCACTGCCTGCTAGCTAACGTTAGTTAGCTAGCGCGACTTCGTCAGCTAAGAGTTCGGTAATGAATCGCTACCACCTTTATAGCAACTTTTATTTAATTACATTTTTTGGGATATACTAACTTTTCATTATGTTATTATTGTCTTGAGTGAAGCGGCTTGTGAGAACAATGCTGGACCTTTAGGATTGTTATGGCCATCACCAGTCCTGTCTGTTTCATGGATCACCTGCCCCTGGTTTTTGTTTTTCTTGTTCACACACACAACAAGCACACATTTTTGTTGTCTGTCATTGTTTAATAAAAAATATTTTATTTGAATACCTTCATTTGTATCAGCCATGCTTAAATTCGTTTTTAATCTGTTATAGTTTTGATAATGTGTATGGCCTTAATCTTAAAATAATATTCTTAGTCTTAACATGATCATGTTTCACGTTGTGGTCCTGGGGGTGGCCACTTTCATCAGAAGAAGTGAGCTAGCTTCTAAGCGAATTCTGAACGGACCGCCACGGCAGACCTCTTGCGTGATCACGAAGGTAGGCTAATGGCTGAATCAAAATTTATAAGCAAAATCACGGGAATCAATAGCCTAATACAGCCCAGTTGTGCTAAAATAAATATCATGAGACGTCCATCATCAGATGAATGATATGGAAAAGTTAAGTTAGAGCCGCTAAAGCCAGTGCTACTACCCATGCGAACATGAACACTAAGCTTTTCCCTCCAAAAATATAGCTTAAAACTTATCTCCAAATGCAAAACTGACATTAACAAAATGCAATAATGCAATAACAGCTGAAAAAGTACTTGGGTGTGTGTTTTATTTTATATTTACCGTTCAATAATGCAATCGCTGCTGTCTGTCCCATAGAAGAACATGACAGCCAGCGTACGTTTTGGAACTATTGGGGCTTACATGAACCACGTGACAGCCATAGCGGCGACATCAAAGAGTGTCGCAACTCTCTCTCTCTATGGCTCTGGCCGCTGCTTGCCGCTGAAACGCGTCATAGCTCATTACCATAAAGTTGAGATACTTTCAACTTTCTGGTTGACGCTCAAAACGCTCAAAACGCGACGCCGATGGATTTGACGCTCCTTGCAGCTGAGAGAAGCCAGCTTCCATTGAAAATGAATGACTTCCGGTAACTTTGGAAGCTCAAGTCGGCGGCGGTGTGAACGCACAGTAAGCGTTTTTCAGAGCTCTTCAATTTATGAGCAAATTAAGTTTGCAAAGTGTGTAAATTTATTTAATAACCTCTTGTAAACAGTATGGAGACTGTATAGTGTTGTTTTGTTGTTTGTTATATGCGCGAGTGGATCAATAATTTGGAGATATATCGTGTGAGCTGTATGATCTGTATTAGCAAGGTTTTGAGTCATTAATCAACTAACTAGTGTTGTATCATACAGGTGATGCAATAATGAGATGCTCACGTCATTTATCAACTTTATTGGTGTTGATCCACAGATGGTGAGAAGTCCATGTTGGGCGTGACTGTTAATAAACATCCCCATTTTGATGAACTGCAGTAACGGTGTCCTGGTCCTTCTTATACACAACGCAGAGAGAGAGTATCGTAACAGCGGTCAGCTGCAGACCGGTTACACTGGCATGTGTGGAAGTATTTAAACCAACCCAGCTAACATGAGTCCAGCGGGCCAGTGGCGGACCACCGGTGGCAAAGTTGGCGGCCCACTGGCGGGATCACTGGCGTTTTGCTCCTCGTTATTCCAGCGGACCACCAGCGCTGCCGCCGCTTTCCCGACGGTGGTCCGCTATCCGCTGGTTTATAATGATTGTTTTCTGGCGGACCACGGTCGGTCCACGGGGCATATTATGATTTTTTTTTTTTCATTACTGGATAATTATAATACTTATAATTAGATCCAATGTAGGCTAATATTAATCTTTTACGAATTAAGTAATCAAAATCAAAAAGTACACAACTGCAAATCATTTAAAATATATAAATTTTATTGGTAAGAAGACACATAACATACTCAAAATAAACACATGTAAATAAACATAAAATAACTATATAACCATTATGATAAATATTCAAAATATATTAAACATATGTAGGCTACTTTTGTTAATATATCAGAATATCTTATTATTTTATTATTATTATAAATAATATTGTTTAACATTTTACTATATACCATACATATATATAAATAATATTATTTGACTTATTAACAGGATATATAAGATCATAAGATTATATTATAGTACATATTATTATTATTATTATATTGTTTATAACATTGTACTATACTATAAAGAAACATATATATTTATAAATAACATAAATAAATAAATATATTTATATATATAAAAAAAAAAAAAAATATATATATATATATATATATATATATATATATATATATATATATATATATATATATACACTGCTCAAAAAAATAAAGGGAACACTTTTTAATCAGAGAATAGCATCAAGTCAGTTAAACTCCTGGGATATTGATCTGGTCAGTTAAGTAACAGAGGGGGTTGGTAATCAGTTTCAGCTGCTTTAGTGTTAATGAAATTAACAGCAGGTGCACTAGATGGGCAACAGTGAGACAACCCCCAAAACAGGAATGGTTTTACAGGTGGAGGCCACTGACATTTTTTCCCTACTCATCTTTTTGGACTGTTTTTCACCAGTTTTGCATTTGGCTAGGGTCAGTGTCACTACTGGTAGCATGAGGCGATACCTGGACCCTACAGAGGTTGCGCAGGCAGTCCAGCTCCTTCAGGATGGCTCATCAATACGTGCCATTGCCAGAAGGTTTGCTGTGTCTCCCAGCACAGTCTCAAGAGCATGGAGGAGATTCCAGGAAGACAGACAGCTACTCTAGGAGAGCTGGACAGGGCCGTAGAAGGTCCTTAACCCATCAGCAGGACCGGTATCTGCTCCTTTGTGCGAGGAGGAACATGATGAGCACTGCCAGAGCCCTACAAAATGACCTCCAGCAGGCCACTGGTGTGAATGTCTCTGACCAAACAATCAGAAACAGACTTCATGAGGGTGGCCTGAGGGCCCGACGGCCTCTAGTGGGCCCTGTGCTCACTGCCCAGCACCAGGGAGCTCGATTGGCATTTCCCATTGAACACCAGAAGTGGCAGGTCCGCCACTGGTGCCCTGTGGTTTTCACAAATGAGAGCAGGTTCACCCTGAGCACGTGACAGACAGGAAAGGGTCTGGAGAAGCCGTGGAGAATGTTATGCTGCCAGTAACATCGTTCAGCATGACCGGTTTGGTGGTGGGTCAGTGATGGTCTGGGGAGGCATATCCATGGAGAGACGCACAGACCTCTGCAGGCTAGACAATGGCACCCTGACTGCCATTAGGTATCGGGATGAAATCCTTGGATCCATTGTCAGACCCTATGCTGGTGCAGTGGGTCCTGGGTTCCTCCTGGTGCACAACAATGCCCGGCCTCATGTGGTGAGAACATGCAGGCAGTTCCTGGAGGATGAAGGAATGATACCATTGAAGGGCCACCACGCTCACCTGACCTACATCCAATAGAACACCTCTGGGACATTGTGTTTCGGTCCATCTGACATCACCTGGTTGCACCTCAGACTGTCCAGGAGCTCAGTGATGCGCTGGTCCAGATCTGGGAGGAAATACCCCAGGACACCATCCGTCATCTCAGTAGGAGCATGTCCCGACGTTGTCAGGCATGCATACAAGCATGTGGGGGCCATACAAACTACTGAGTACCATTTTGAGTTGCTGCAATGAAATTTCAGCAAAACTGACAAGCCTGCTACATAATTTTTTCACTTAGATTTCCGGGGTGTCTTTGAATTCAATCCTCTGTAGGTTGATCATTTTCATTTCCATCAAACGATGTGGCATCCTTTCGTTCATAACACATTACCCAGTCCATATTAGTATAGATATCCAGCATGATATTTTTCCCCATTGAGATCTGATGTGTTTTCAAAGTGTTCCTTTAATTTTTTTTGAGCAGTGTATATATATGAGCCCCTTCAGTCTTCCTGCCGTTGTTTCCTGCCCCCTTCTCTGTCAGCAGATCCTTCAAAAATGTTGAACCCACTTCTTGGAGGCTGCCTTCTGTTGTCTCTCTTGTAGCGGTTCTTTCTTATCGCTCCTGAAATCACAGAAAACTTGTCATTAGTTTTTTAGTTCATCATTTGCCTTTCTTCATATATATATATATATATATAGGCCTACACTGTTAGAAAAATCTGTAGAAATTACAGTATTACTGGCAGCTACTTGCCAATAACTTACTGTAGATTTAAATTGATGTTATTTACTGGCAACAATTTGTTCAAAATTAAATGAACATTAAACATTAACAAGTCTTTGTCTTTACAGAATAAAACTAAAATAACAGCCTCATGCAAAGCATTCTGGGAACCAAATTCTGAAGGAAATAAACCAGGAAAAGGTTGATGAAGATTTCTGGTTCCCAGAATGCTTTACATCAGGTTGTTATTTTATAGTTTTATTCTGTAAAGACAAAGATTTGTTAATGTTTAATGTTCATTTAACTTTGAACAAACTGTTGCCAGTAAATAGCATACATTTAAATCTACAGTAAGTTACTGGCAAACAGCTGCATAACTACAGCACATTGTTTACAGTGTACAGTATAGGCTACCTGTCAAAAGAAACATGAAAAAATAAAGGTGCCCTGTTTCAAAGTCCAAATTGTCTCAAGAGGTAAAATGTGTGTTCCAGAAATGTATTTAATTATAATAACTTAATGGCTAATAATAATAACTTACTGTGAACAATGTGTTTCAGTGCTAGCTGGCTGAAAGAGATCTTCTGTCCCGAGCCTGTCCGGTTACACAGCCTGGACAGGTCATTGGAAAACATGCAGGCAAGCATCCTTCCTATGGAGTCCTTTATTGTTTTCCCCCCTTTTGGAGCCAAAAACCTCACCTGTAACATAAACTGACATAGTTATTGATCTTTGACTTCATAAGCATGAACAATATAATAGGGCCTATACACATGTACAGAATCTCCATTTTGATTCATCCCAGACAAAGCTCTTAATATTTTAATGAAGTCGTCTAATATCTCTATAGCTTCATGTATAAACATTGTGTACACAGAAGTAGGCCAACACAAAAGACAAAACGTACTAATGCAGCATAGTTCTCAAGGTCTTTCAATCAGTAACTAATGAGATTCATGTAAAGAAATGATGTTCTTGCCAAATGAGCATTTTCTCCTGAAGCTCAACACTATTAGTGAGCCGATGCTCAAGCTCCTCTAGCATCAGCCTGTTCTTCAGAGGCAGCACAGTGTCTTCTGGCAGAGCCATGTCCTCTTGCCAGCCTCTGGTCAGCTGCATCAGAAGGCTGTGGTTTACTGTGCTCTGGTACTGCAGCTCTCTGACATCCTCTGTCAGTTTCTGAAGAAGTGCTGAACAATCAGTCTATGAAAAGCTTAAAACATCACATTGGACTTTGGAGTGAATAACAAGATAAAAACAGAATTCAAGACACCATATATCTGTTAGAATCGCAGTTACCTTCAGACTGACGACCAGCAGGGCCCAGGGAAGATTGAGCTGTTTGGGATGAAATATACAACATTTTGTTAAAATTGGCATTTTAAAATTACATTCAGTGTAAATGCATTTATGCCACTTAAGAGAGGCTTTAAACAGACGCTAAAGCTAAGTGCTATTCATATTTTATTCAGACTTGTTTTAGCTTTAGCTGGGTAATAAAAAATAATAACATTAAATAAAAACACTACAGGAAATACAACATTAATCCCAGCAGTTCCTGACCTGGGGCCTCATGTACAAAGACTTGCGTTGAATTCATACTAAAACATTGCGTACGGACAAAGCTGTAAATGTGCGTACGCACAAAAAAAAACAGATGTATGAATCTCTGCGTACGAAGGATCCCACGCATACTCTCTTTGTACATCCCAGTTAACGTAAAATTGAGCGCACATGCACGAGCACAACGCCCAACCCAGTCTCCTCCCTTAATTAAATTAATTTAAATATGGTAATGAGTCCACTTTGGCAAAAGAAAGCAGTAAGAAAATGGCGGCAAGAAACGAAACTTTACAGAGAGTGAATTGGAGGTGCTACTATCGGAGGTAGAAACGAAAAAAAAAAATTATTTGGAACTTTGTCCTCCGGAATTAATAACAAAAGGAAAAAATATGAGTGGGAGAGTTTGGCTGATGCCGTCAATGCGGTGGGATCTGAAAGTCGCACTGTAGAGTAGACTGAGTACAGTTGAGACACTTTTTGCGTTTTGATTTTTCACACAAAAATAGACACTGAAAAGAAGTGAATTTCCACATGACACGCCACATGACATTTCATTACCTTGTAGACTAAGATATTATCAATCAATAATACCCACAAGTAGTTTATATTTTCCACAATTAGCTCATAAAAATAAGGTGCTTTTTGTCACAGCTTTGTCTCAACTGTAACGTTACCCATATCATGTGGTACAGTTGAGACACCCCATTTTTAATGATGTGAAGGTAACTAACCATTCATTGTAAATAAAAAAATAAAAAAAAGACAAATAAAGAAAATAACAATTGTGCAACATTTTTGTTTATTCATCCATTTATATTCATTCATTTTATTTAAATTAGCACTGGTTAAAATGTATAAAGCAGGAACAAGATATGTAACAATATTTATTAATAATACACAGTTTAAATATCACAAATATCACATTTTATTTTCATTTGCATCCTATGCTGGCTAATTACGGCGTTTAAACTGTTATCATAACACTGAACAACTAAACAATGTGTTTCCTAATAGAACTCTATCGGGGGTACAGTAGATATGTGTCTCAACTATCCCCCGCTGGCCACATTTCTCTAGATTTTGCAATTACCTTGCATGACACAATACCATGAAATACAGAATAACGTTTGTGGTGATACCAGTTACGTTTAACAGTCACATAAGGATAATAAGCTATTCATTGTGGAGAGTGCATGGTGAAGTGAACGTCATATCTTAGAAAAAAAAAAACTTTCCCCGATATCTTCGGATCGGAGATGCGTCCGTTGTTCAAATTTCCCACGATCAAAGAGGACACTAATACGCACGTGCACAGCAAAAATCACAACTTGTGCTTGCTGCGAACGCAAGTTATTTAAGGTGTCTCAACTGTACACATGTCTCAACTGTACACAGTCTACCCTAAATGACCTTAAAAAGAAATGGTCTGATATAAAGGTGGACATTACACTAAAGCTGCCATTGCCATAGACTAAGGGTTGTATCAATTTGCATATGCTTTTATATGTTCTTACTTAATTGCAAAATTGATAGAATATTCCCATAAGGCTCGACAATATATGTCAATTATTTTATAAATTGCAAATTAATAGCAATGCTTCCCACAGGTGGTGGTGCGATAGACTTGTAGAACAATTCGTTGTGTAATGTTTGCAACTTCACTTCATTGCCTGTAAGAGTCGCCAACGTACAAAAACAATGAGAAATGTACGTACGCCAGACATGAAATTGGCGTGGAGGAACGCACATTCTCGCGATAATTTCACTGTTAGTACATCCGACCGTAAGCGTGAAAGCTGGCGTACGCAACGTTTTTGTGCGTACGCAAGATTGATACATGAGGCCCCAGGGCTTGACATTAACCCTTGTCATGTGTGCTTGTCCTTAATTTGAACAAGTAAAAGCGATCATTCTTGTCAGAGTAACATATGTTTTGTGTTGTAACTATTTAAGTATTTATGTTTGATATTTACCCGGCCCAAGGGCATTTTTTCTTACCCTTATATAGGCCGTTTTTTCCTTGCTCTTATTAAATGTATGCTTCATCTGTCATTGTAAATTATTTTAAATGTGATCAATAAATTCAATTACATTAATAAGACACAAGGCTGTTACCAATCAAATTAAATCATTTACACTGAAAATTACAACTGCATTATAATATGTTATATATTATTTATATGTTATGACTATGAGAATGATTTGAATAATTTTTTAATATACATAATGAATGTTGGAAAGAATGATATAAACCGCCAATAGGGGTAGCTTTCCCTCTTAATGAGCGAGTCATTGAGTCATTTGTTCAAATGGCTGATTTGTTCAGGAATGAGGCACGTCTATGAATGGGTCATTAATGAATCTTTAACTCAACCGATTCGTTCAAAATGCTGAATCATTCAGTAATGAAAACACGTGTTCCTGTGAGATGCGTCATGGTTCTGCTCTGTGATCTTTGTTTGGAAGGATTGTCGCTGCTGAAACAGAACAAAAAGTCAATATTGCGTCTAAAATGTAAGTGACTTAATATTAATTACTTGTTTATTGAACTGTTGTATGAAATAAATGCCATATTTTGACCTCAGTATGTTAACTTCAAAGTTATGCCTCTTCAAAAAAATGCTAACTAACGTTATCATAAAAGCGAAACAACTTGTAAGAAACTCTCCTTTTCACCATTAGGCCTATTATTTTACTAGAAGACCACAGATAAACATTCAGTTTTCAGTTTTCTACATAACTTGCTCCATTGAGATTCATTTAGTGTTTCAGTGTCAGCTTTTACTTGTAACGGACGCCAACGGTTGACTTGAATCTTCTACTGAAAAAAGAAAAACACCAACATTGATTGCCTGTGGGTGAGTAAATTAACAGCAATTTAAACATTTTGGGTCAACTATTCATTTATTTTGCTATTTTCATGTGAATGTTTATATTATAATAACATTGCGGTTCAAATATCAATATGACATCATAATAATAATAATGCAATATTATTATTATTATTAGGTCACATTGTGCAGTATGAGTCATGATTTTCGATTAGTTTATTTTATTATAGAATATTGAATAGGTAGGCTAAGGCTACATATATTATTATTATATGCCTATACGCAGAGTTTCGGTTAATTTTGGTGCAATGGTGATCGTCAGCGCCTCAAGTCCTGATTATTGTCTGCTATATTTGCTTATTTATTAAATGCAGGCAATTGATTGATGAAACATTGATTCAAATTAAGATAAAATGTATACAAAACGAAAACAGACATCAATAATCAGCATATGAATATGTTTCAAATGTGCTAAATAAATAGTTAAAGCACACAGAGAAAAACTAATTTTAAAGAATCAAGAGCCCAAATAAAGCTGACTCTAATCACGAAGTCAAATGAAACATTCAATGAATCAACACCAAAACAACAACATTTATTTATTTTAATGTACTTGCAAAGTATTAAAAAAGTATTAAAAGGTGATAAATCAATTTTGGGAAAATTAAGACCCTTAAAAAGTATTAAAAAGTCTTATCACGGCTTTATAAAGTCTTACATTTTGAAAGTATTTTTTCTGAATTAGCTGTCCAACAGTTTGAGTCCCCAAAACATCGTAAAAGTGTGTGAATTTAGTCATTTTGTTTAAAAAACGAACAGGTACATCATAAACGAGGCTATTGTGGGTGCGTTGGTAAATTGCCTCTGAGAGCACCAGAGCGGGCAGGCGGGCGGAAGTTCAAAAGCACAATCATGTACGCTCTGGCGGTCCCAGTGCGTATTATGTTAAAAGTATCACTGATGTAAATGGTTACAGCTTGAAGTGGCGGTGAGGTATTAAAAAATATTGAGAAGGTCTTGAAAAGGTATTAAAATTAACTTCAAGATTCCTGCATATACCCTGGTATTATTTTATTTATTTTTATGGGATACCATAAAATATACTTATAATTTTTTCATAAACACAGAATGCCCACCCAGTGCTATTCAGTCCAGAGTTACATTTTAACAGACAGTGTGTGTTAAAAATCTATACGTGTCACAATACCATCAACACATGCCAGTGGCGGTGGTTCTAGACTCATTTTACTAGGGGGGCCGAGGAGGGGCCAGTACGGTGACCAAATGCGCTTCAGGTGTCTTTCACTTTTAACGTACCAATGTCTTTGCCAGAGACCGAAATATATATTTATTTGGCATTCCTAATTCAAAGTAAAATGTTGTTTCATCCGTGATCTCTATCTCCGACTGCTGTGGGCTATCGTACAGTATGACCGGTACGGTTCCCTAAACTCGTGGCCACGAGAAATAGATGTCGTTCTCTCAAAATATGAAGTCGTGGCCACGAGAAAAATATATCGTTCCCTCAACATATGATCTCAAGGCCACGACATAATGATGTCGTTACCTCAACAAAATGATCTCGTGGCCACACGATATTATCACGTTCCCACGAGTATATATGTTGTGGCCACGACCAAACCAAGTGAACCGCACATGTCCCCTCCCGGTCACCGTACTGGCCCCTCCTTGGCCTCCCTAGTCAAATTAGGATTTTCAGCCCCCAATGAGGGTATGATTTAAAAAAAAAGTTAGACTTTAGTTTAGGGTCTAATGCTCACTATTAAGTTTCATTAACATGCATATGGCAGGGTTTTATAATCACTGAGGTCCTGAATGTGAGGTAGGCTATTTCAGCTCAGCTCAGCTACCGGTCGGACGCTCTTGCTTACTGCTCCGCGCTTTGCTCTATCGCTTTCATATTTTATCTTCTATATTTTTATATTTTAGCTCCTTTTATCACCTAATTTTAACTTCAGCAAATCAGCACAGTGCTCAAACGACAAAGTTTGGATTACCACAAAAACGCAGAATTCTTCTACCCGACCAGCTTACATTCCGGGGAAAGGAAAACACAACTGCCTACAAGGATAAGAGAGAAAATGCCTCTTCTGGAATCTACTTGCTGCACTAACTGCCACAGACTTTTACAAAGGATTGCAGTTCTTGAAACAAAGTTATTTACGGGACCACCAAACCAGACGGAACACACAACAGAGCTTCGTCATGGACACCCTCAGCATATAGCCGGTGAGTCCCATGAAACTAGTGCTCCTCGACAGGTAGAGAAACAAGCCGATCGACTTACAAATCGATGGCACAAACAGGGAGCGAGACCCAAAGGCACTCGAGACATCAGATTGTCACGAGCCCCACATATTGCCGCAGTAGCATCCTCTACCCCAGATACAGCTCTGACAAGGATGGCAAACACTGGTCTCCCACCAACACCTATACATCTTGAGAACAGATTTGAAGTACTAATGAATGTAAATGAGGAATCCCCAAACGTGATGAATGTGATCGAACACAGACTGTATCAGCCAGTAGCTAACACTGATGCTAACTGGCGCTCAAGGTCGAGCAGACAGCGGCACTCAGCTCAGAGCGCAGCCGAGCCCAGGACTCTGATAGTGGGGGACTCCATAATCAGAAACATTAGCAGCAGGGATACAACTACATGCTGCCTTCCAAAAGCAACAACTTCTGATATAAACAGGGAACTTCAGAACATTCTGATGAAACATAAGACTGCAAATCGACTCATAATTCATGTGGGGAAGAATGATATTCATAAAGAGCAGTCAGAACTCCTTAAGAAGGATTTCAATGAACTTTTTGAAACACTTAAAAGACTGAAAGTTCAAACATTCATCAGTGGACCACTCCCAGCAAGAGGAACAAACAGGTTTTCTCGGCTGCTTGGGATTAATACATGGCTGCAAAAAACCTGCAATATAAAAGGAGTAAACTTCATTGACAACTTCAATCTTTTCTGGAGTCAGAGACAACTATTTCATCGGGATGGCCATCACCCAAACAAACTTGGTTCAAGAGTGTTAAAGGACAATATCGACTTCTCCCTCAATCATCCTTCTGCAGTGTGTGTCAATCTGAACGACACACACACACCTGGAAACAGTATGAATGAACACGGGACTTCACTTCAGCAACAAGATGGACATGCGGTTGACATATCACACAAGGACAATGATAACACCACTGAGCCACAACAACCTCTGCTCACGGATACAATCTCAGCTGAGCCATGCCCACAGAGCTCACCACAGACAGACATATTAGAACTGCTCCAAGATTCAGCACCCAAGGACGACTTCCTGGAAAACAGCCAGGGAAGCCAGGACAGCATATCACAGCCTCCTATAACACCTGAGCAACAGCCCCTTTCACCAGATACTTTCTCACTCTCGCCAGCGACTCCACTCCTGTGCTTCTCACAGAAAATGGAAGAATTAGTGCATGCTGGAACCAGACTATCCCACTCTTTTGCTGCAAGCCCCCAGATACCAACCAAAAATCGTCAGGCACCTCAAACACCGAAGCCTGCGCGCCGAGCTCGCCCGCCCCCTCCTCCTGTGAGAGCTCTTCGGCCTCTTCGGCCAAAACGCCAGGGCCCACACCCTCCTCCATCTGCTCGAGGTGAACCAAAAACAACTGATACCAGCTCTCAGTGATGTGTTTTGGGTTCCTGTTATGATAACAGTAACTTTCTCAAATGTTTACAGAACAAGCGGGAACCCAGTGTGCCTGTATCTGTAACTTTCTCTATTTCTGTTCTATTACAAGATAGAAAGTCTAAGGCCTTCAATAGCCGTACAGCAAACCCAACTAATCTGGTGCCTATTACATGTCAAACTAAGATTGCTGTGGGGACAAAAAGTAAGACTGTTAAGTTAGCACTTTTAAACATTCGCTCACTTAAAAATAAATCACTTCTAGTCAACGACTTAATAACCACAAACAACCTGGACTTTATGTTTCTAAATGAAACCTGGCTAGAACACAGCTGCAGTGCAACAATCCTCAATGAAACAGCCCCTCCTAACTTTACTTTTATGAGTGTCTGCAGAGCTGTTAAGAGAGGTGGGGGTCTAGCTGCTCTTTTTAAAGATATCTATCAATGTAAGCAAATATCATTTGGGAATTACCCGTCTTTCGAATATCTGGGTACTGTGTTAAAAGGTGCTCCTCGCATTTTACTTATCATTATTTACAGGCCTCCAAAATACTCTCCAGCCTTTGCTGAGGACTTTACAGAACTGTTATCAACAATTACCTCAGAGTTTGACTGTTTTGCCATTGCTGGAGATTTTAACATTCACATAGATAATGCAGAAAACAATATGGCAAAAGAAATCAAAACTGTTTTAAAAACTTTTGATCTGACTCAGCATGTACATGGACCCACACACAATCATGGACACACTCTAGATTTACTTATCAGTAAGGGTCTAAACATTTCATCGATTTTTATTAAGGATGTAGCACTGTCTGATCATTTCTGTATTTTCTTTGATATATTGATCTCTCCTGCCACTGAAGCTAGATCTGTGTCTGTCAAGAAGAGATGCTTAAATGAGAACACTAGTGTACTATTTATGAAGGCCATATCCTTAACACCAAGCATATCTGCTGACTCTGTTGATTTTCTCCTTGATTCTTTTAACTCAAAAGTTAAAAATATAATTGATGATATTGCTCCTGTTAAAGTCAGGAAGAAGAGTGGCAGACAAAAAGCACCTTGGAGAAACTCAACAGCAGTGCAACATATGAAAAGACAATGCAGAAAAGCAGAGCGCATGTGGCGGAAGACAAAACTTGTAGTCCATTATAACATCTACAAAGACAGCCTGCATGCTTTCAATATGGAACTAGGCAAAGCTAGACAGACTTTCTTCTCAAATATTATAAACAGCAATTTAAACAACACACGCACTCTTTTTGCTACTGTAGAGAGACTGACAAACCCCCCAAGCCAGATTCCTAGTGAAATGCTCTCAAACAGCAAGTGCAGTGAGTTTGCTTCTTTCTTCTCTGAGAAAATCAATAATATCAGAAAGGTGATCAGCACATCCTTGAGTTGCACTGGGGTCAGACAGATCAGACCACCTGAGAAAGTAGTTACTATGTCTGACTTCAAAGAAATTGATGGCAAAATTTTGGAAGAAACCGTACAACACCTTAAAACATCAACATGCGCCCTTGACACACTTCCCACATCTTTCTTCAAAATTGTGCTAAACAGTTTAGAAGCAGATCTTCTAGAAGTGGTAAATGCCTCACTTCTCTCTGGGAGTTTTCCAAACTCCCTGAAAACTGCAGTTGTCAAGCCCCTCCTGAAAAAGAGCAATCTGGATAAGACCATATTAAGCAACTATAGACCGATCTCAAATCTTCCTTTCATAGGCAAGATCATTGAAAAAGTTGTCTTCAATCAGCTGAACAAATTCTTATGCTCGAATGGATACTTTGACAATTTTCAATCTGGTTTCCGACCGCACCACAGCACAGAGACAGCGCTCATAAAGATAATAAACGATATTCGCTTAAATACTGATTCAGGCAAATTATCAGTGCTGGTACTACTCGACCTCAGTGCTGCATTTGACACTGTCGATCATAACATACTTCTTGACAGGCTGGAAAACTGGGTGGGGCTTTCTGGGATAGTCCTAAAATGGTTCAGGTCATACTTAGATGGGAGAGGTTATTATGTGAGTATAGGAGACCATAAGTCTGAGTGGACATCAGGCAAATTCAGGCAAATTATCAGTGCTGGTACTACTCGACCTCAGTGCTGCATTTGACACTGTCGATCATAACATACTTCTTGACAGGCTGGAAAACTGGGTGGGGCTTTCTGGGATAGTCCTAAAATGGTTCAGGTCATACTTAGATGGGAGAGGTTATTATGTGAGTATAGGAGACCATAAGTCTGAGTGGACATCCATGACATGCGGAGTCCCTCAAGGCTCAATTCTTGCGCCACTCCTGTTCAACCTGTATATGCTCCCAATGAGCCAAATAATGAGAAATAACCAAATTGCTTACCACAGCTATGCAGACGACACACAGCTGTACTTAGCCCTATCGCCTAACGATTACAGCCCCATTGACTCCCTGTGCCGATGCATTGACGAAGTCAACAGTTGGATGTGTCAAAACTTTCTTCAATTAAACAAAGACAAAACTGAAGTTATTGCGTTTGGAAACAAAGATGAAGTTCTCAAAGTGAACGCATACCTTCACTCTAGGGGTCAAACAACTAAACATCAAGTCAGGAATCTTGGTGTGACACTAGAGTCAGACCTTAGTTTCAGTAGTCATGTCAAAGCAATAACTAAATCAGCATACTATCATCTGAAAAATATTGCAAGAATTAGATGCTTTGTTTCCAGACAAGACTTAGAGAAACTTGTGCATGCTTTCATCACCAGCAGGGTGGATTATTGTAATGGACTCCTCACTGGCCTTCCCAAAAAGACCATAAGACAGTTGCAGCTCATACAGAACGCTGCCGCCAGGATTCTGAGCAGAACCAGAAAATATGAACATATCACACCAGTCCTCAGGTCTTTACACTGGCTCCCAGTTAGATTTAGGATTGATTTTAAAGTATTATTACTGGTATATAAATCATTCAATGGCCTAGGACCTCAATACATTGCAGATATGCTCACTGAATATAAACCCAACAGATCACTCAGATCATTAGGATCATATCAGCTAGAAATACCAAGGGTTCATTCTAAACATGGTGAGTCTGCTTTTAGCTATTATGCCAGCCACAGCTGGAACCAGCTTCCAGAAGAGATCAGATGTGCTCCTACAGTGGTCACATTCAAATCCAGACTCAAAACACTTCTGTTTAGCTGTGCATTTACTGAATGAGCACTGTGCCACTGTTCGTCCGACTGTTTGTACTGTACTGTATTTTACTCTATTTTTCTAAACTGTTTTAATTATTCTTATTTCTTTTAATTATTTTAATTTCTCCTATGTCAGCAGGGCATTTAGCCCGAAACTGTAAATGCCCACTCAGAAGGTGATAATGTGAAAGTGATTAATGTGGGTTTGAAAGTAGAACAGTATTTAAATGACGATATTAAAGTTTTCGTCTGAGAAAGAATGTGAACGCAGTGCTAAAGTGCTAAAGAAAGTGAAAAGAACGTGTGAGTAAATGAGGGAGAAAAGAAAGTTAAAGGAAAGTTGATAGATGGAAGTCGTAAGAAGATTGAAGGTTAAAAGAAGGTTGAAAGATTTAAGTCTTAAGGGAATCCTTTGAAAGAAAGATCCATAATAAATATTCTTTTTTATTTTTTAAAAGTACTGTATTTTATTTTATTTTTCTAAACTGTTTTAATTATTCTTATTTCTTTTCATTATTTTAATTTCTTCTATGTAAAGCACTTTGAATTGCCATTGTGTATGAAATGTGCTATATAAATAAACTTGCCTTGCCTTGCCTTGCCTAGGCTAGCTCGGGGTCTCTTCTCTGATCTACATATGTGCATTTTAAGGTGTTTTGAAGGCCACACACAAAAAAGGATAACAACAGCTTTAAAACCATGTCAATGGGTAGTCTGTCAGTGTAAACAACTGAAAGGTTGATTTATGAATCATTTTCTTAATTTACTGAAAGCTACTAACTTTATTAAATTCATTTACAATATGTAGGCTACACATTCATCATTGATCTTATGCCTAATACAGGGCTTTATCATTAAAGACGTCCTAAATTTTAGGTTGTTAGGGGGTTCCCCTTTTTTTTTTCTCTGATATGTGCATTTTAAGACGTTTGAAGGCCTAAAAAAGGATAATTAATAGCTTTAAAACTATGTCAGCGGGCAGTAGATTATTTTTCACTACCTGCTCTCTCCTCATCTTCATCACCCTTTCTTTTTCTCTCAGTCTCCTCATCTTGCCCTGTCTCTTCCCCTCCTAAACCTGAGCTTTTTTAATTTACTGAAGGCTTCAAATTGTATAGGGATAATACTCAATATGTACACATTGATTATAAATATTGTGCCTAACATAATGAAAACAGCTAATGTGTCTTGTTGTCTCCTCACAATGACAGTAAACTAACTATTACATTCTATGAGTCACGTTACATTTTCAGTTCCCCTTTTGGTGCTCAAAATATAAAAAAATCATAATAAATGAATTTCTTGACATTGACATGTCTACAGGGGCACGGGCCTCCCTAGGCCCCTATGTAGAGCCGCCACTGACACATGCTGGTTTTAACATCTCTCTTTAGAGTGAGTGGTCAAAATCATGTCTGACCAAAATCCAAATGTCCCCCGATCTTAAAGGGATAGTTCACTTTGAAATAAATTTTTGATATGTTTTAGCTTACCTCAAGGGCATCCAAGATGTAGGTGTCTTTGTTTCCGCAGTAGTTTCAATTTTGATATTTTTAGGTCAAACCGTTCTTGTCTGTCAGTCATAATGCAGGTCTATGGTCACTGGCTCAAAACACAAGCACAGAGTCCAAATTAAAACAATTCCCCATCGTCCAAATGAAACAATTCCCCATCATAAGTACACATTGATGGCCTAAGACACGAAACGAGCGGTTTGTGTGAGAAAACGAACAGTATTTATATCGTTGTTATCTCTTGAAAACAGCTGCGTCCAAATGATCTGACGGCGCGGGCGGGTATAGATATATACATAGATGTTGCCTTGGCTACTGCAGTTCATTGGAACGAAACCGTAGCCAAGCGACATCTAGTGTATTTAAGTCAACTTAAATCAAGGGGCACTTACCCCGAGCAGAGAGTGATAAAGAGGGATGGGAGGATGCTATTGCAAATTGAGCAAATAACAATTAACAAAATGTAAATGTGTACTGTTCGTGAAAATTAAAATGAATATTTGCACATACTTTTTTTAGCTTTACAAAAATCCTTTTTTGAGGCAAATTTGTGGGGCTTTGGTGGTTGAGGGAACTGATTATTGTCAGCATCATCAGACTCCTCAAAATCTATTTCATTAAATTTAGGATTTCGTCTGGGAATAAAAGCAAGCATGAAGTAATTAGAGGCTAAATTGTAGTGTTGCGGTTCCATATATCTCAAACAATAAATCTTACTTTCTCTTTCTTTGATTTGTTTCAATGCCAGAACCCTTTTCAGCCCGAATCAGGCATTCATGGGCCTTCTCATATGTATCTGAAATTATTTTATTTTTATGAATTGCTTTACATTTGCAATAGGGCTGCACGATATTGGAAAAAAAATTACATTGCGATATTTTTCCCCCAACGATATATATCGCGATATTGCGAGCCATCAATCCAGGCTAAAGTCAATAATTACCATTCCATGTTATTAATAATTTCACTAATAAGCAAGCTTCATTACAAGTAACAAAAAGGCCACTTAATATTTTATTCCAGAAACATATTTCTCTCAGAATTCGGTGAACGTTCTACACAGGACCTAACGTTCTTCGGGTTCTAGGACCTGAAAAATTATGTTTTCTATGCTGATTCAGTGACGCGTTCATGTAAACGGCACCTAGACCTAGACCCAGCAAAAGTAATGATTCATAATATGTAAAATATTACAATGAGACATTTTAATTGTTTATTAATAAACAAGTGTTTTCTGTAAAGATGAAGTTGACAATATACTGACTCGCGATCTTCGCAGCAGTGATCGGGAGAAATGCACTTTTCATACAGATTAAATATAGCTATATATTTTTTTTAATGGTTCTGTTTAAAAGTAGAGATTTCTGTAGATAATAGATATATTTCTTTTTTTTTTATTCTTTTTTTTTAGGTGTGTGAGGCGAGTAGGCTACCTTTTACGCTGAGTTTCGGTTCATGGATGATAGCTTAATCTCCGGTTCAGGCGCTGGCTGCTATATTTAATTATTATTAATCATTATTAAATCCAGGAAATTGGATAATGAAATACTGATTAAAATGAAGATACAATTAATACAAAACGAAATTCGTTTTAAAGAAAGGCTTTGTGCTTTCTGTTTGAGGTCTCTGTGAAAGTTTTAAAGCAGTCTTTTAGTGCCGCTTTCATAACGGTCGCGTCCGTAATGTCACGTAACATTGTTTTTTCCTCATAAATGCGAACACGAAAAATAAACGAATGTTTAAAAAAGACAACCATCCACAACTTTATAACACTCCAGCAAAGTAGCCTACCTCTTTTTGGTCAACATCCTCCTTTTTGTAGACGAAATAGGCTAGTCCCAAATAGCTGATTTTGACTTTTTTTGCGGCGGATCCTCTTCGTCGCGCATTTTTGAATGTTGGCTGTGAGCGCGGTGAGCTGCGGCACAGCGAACCAATCACTGTGCAGGCACGCAGAACGCGTATGTCACCCCAGCAAAAAGCCATACAACAAACTCGTGTTTACTGTGTGCTACCGTTCTCTTATGGGTACTACTAACGTTACCCTTCACATCGCATGTTCCGGCGATGTGACTATCGCTCATTCGCACATCGCGATGTCGATGTTAAAACAGAATATCATTCAGCCCTAATTTGCAAAGTATACATTTATTATTTGAAATAAATTTAAAACACTCACTTTTCTTTTTTAGTAGATCAAATGGGTGTATCGGCCATGTGTCAGTGTTTGGCTTTTCATGAAACATCACTGCCTTCTTTAACCTCTCTTGGCTCTTGTATGGAGGCCAATAACATCCCTCCTTGGTGCACCAGTTTTCTGGGATGACAGCTAAACTGTCCTCTTCATTAGGAAAATTGACTACAGCATACATTGAACTGTGATTAAAAAAAGTGCAATGGGTCAATCAATTTCACAAAATATTTCACCAACTCAATTTCAACATATATTATAATAGGGCTGGGCGATATGGCTGAAAACTGTATCACGATATAAGTGTTTCATATCGGTCAATATTGATATTTTTTATGACCTGTTTAAAATAAGGACCAGGAGAAAAATATATTACATTTAAACATTTTTATTTTAAACTAAAACGATTAGGTCACCTCAAAACGAAAATGTCCTAATCATTTATTCACCCCAATGCCAAGATATCCATGTCTTTCTTTCTTCAGTTGAAAAGAAATGAAGTTTTTTGAGGAAACAATAGCAATAGCAAATTAGTTGAAGTCCATTATGTGGAGAAAAAATACTTCATATTGACAAAAAAGCAGGAAAATATAAGGCGCACATATCATGACGCGGCAACAGCACGTGTGATTACCCCTGTAACGGTACTTAGGACATCATTTAGATATAAAATGTATGACAAATAAGGGCGTGGTTAACTTTGATTGACAGCTTGATTGACAGCTGATAACGAGCATATGTTGTGCCGAGTGGAATTCCTGAAATTTGACGTCTCAGCCATGATCTGACACAACACATCATACCACCTCTGTATCATTTCTGAACATTGAAATTCAACATTGAACCATACCCCCCAAAACCGTTCTTCAGAAACGATACAACGATATGCGCAACCAAACTGTTACATGATTGGCTGGTAGCGTGTCACTCCCTACGTTGCTAGGTTACCAGAGAGTGAGTGCCTTTGTTCATGCAACCAAAACTTGCTTCGCAACCTCTGGTTTCTTCCGACGAAGAAAAAAAAAAAATTAACGTTTTATCGAACGCATTTTTTATTGATATTTATTACATGTCTATCGCGATACATATTGTTATCATTTTATCGCTCAGCTCTATCTTAAAAAATACAAACCTTTTTACAGATAATTGTAGGAGTTATACTTTATTTGTAGTAGGTAAACTTTTTACAGAGCTTTTTTTTTTTTTTTTACAGGTGCCACATCCTACAAATGGAGTAATGGCAGACCAGCAAAGTCCTCTTTGCATGGAAGAAGCACAAACTTGCGTAGCACATTTGTGGCTTGGGTGAAAAGGAGTTCATCCTTCAGTCCAGAGAGAAGGAAAATGTCTAGCTGTGATGATGGCAGGGGATAGACAAAAAGATCGGTGTTGTTCCTGAATGTGGTGTACACAATGAAAGTTTCTCCATGTTCCTCGACCACCAGGTTTTGCACTACGACAACATCCTTGTTTGTCAGCTGGACACAGTTATTCCCAGTGCACGTCTGCACAGAGAAGTGACTGAACTGCATTTTTGCATATTGTGCTTTCACATTTAGACCATTTGGGACTGGGCCTTTGTCATGTGGTTTTTGCAGAGTTTTCTCTTAAAACATTATGTTGGATCAACTTAATTACTTGCATTCATGTTGAAAATTATTAAGTTCATGTTACTTAGAAATGCGTTTTATTGTGGCCCCAAAAAAGTAATTCACCATACTCAAAACATCGCTTTGAATTAATGTAATTCTGCCAGTAGTCTTAACATAAAAATTCTAGTGGAAAACGTTAACATATTTTTTTTTTTGTTGACCCAATGTTTTATTTTTTAGAGTGCATGGTTTCAAAGGGGATATTTTGGAAGTTGTGCCCTCTAGTGACGGAAGATGGATAACAATAATAGTTAAGCAGGACAATACAGTTTTCATAGTTTGCAATGTATATGGATTTAATTCACACTTTGACAACAAAAACGTATTCAATACCATTACTGGCAAGCTAAGGGATTTGAGGGGAAAATACGTAAATGCCTTTATAATTCTTTCTGGGGATTTCAATGAATGTCCTGACGAAATAGAGGATAGATACCCACCTAGAGCGGCTCGCTCCTCCCAAGGAAGCGGTTTAATCTCTTCTCTGTGCTCAGACCTATCCTTGACTGATGCTTGGCGTTTTTTTAACCCAGACATCCAAGATTTCACCTGGAGTAATAGAAGTCAGACTTTGAAGTCGAGAATTGATTTATTTTTAGTTTCTTCTTCTTCTTCTCTTCAATTTGTTAATGAGGTTAAACATGTTTATGCACCCCTTTCGGACCACAACTTAATTATTTTGAAACTAGGCTCCATTGACCCGCAATCGGGCATGAGAGGTTATTGGAAGTTTAACAATACTCTTTTGAGTGACGACTCCTTTAATGAGTCTGTTAATTAACTATATATGTATATATGTATATAAGTGTTTATATCTATGGTGTGTTAGCTGTCTCTGTTTCTATGGTTATTTCAAACAAGAATATAGCCTAACTTCAAGCCAAAAAAAACTCCCGTCTCTCGCTGTTGGTTTCAGGTGAGTTTAGTCAACAAAATCTCACAAATAATACACACAAACGTCCCTGACAGTTTTTTTAATAGTTTTGCTGGTAATTTGTCAATGGGTGATTGGAAGTAAGCTAATTTATTTAACCTAAAAGAATGCACTGTATTGTTAACTTAATCAGTGACGTCACTTACCAATATTGCTAAAATGTGATTTCAGAATAGCGAGAGAGAAAAAAAATCCTCTACAACAAGGGGTGAGTTATTGTTTAATCATGATAATAATTCCATATGCATTTATTTGACAATATAGGTCTATTATCTTAAGATTTGTATATATTTATCTTTTCTGCATTTCACCTCTGTTCTAGCTTGGCTCCTTGTATTAAACCAATCCCATGTAATATTGTTGGCTCTGTGACAAATAGCTTGTTATGTTCCTAGATCATCATGCTGTGATGGCCTGCTGCACCCCCTGTCCAAGACAATCTCCATGGCTATGAACCATATGACTAGTAAGCAAAACCACCTCAAACATACAGTGCACTACTGTTCAAAGGGTTGGGGTCTGTAAGAATATAAAGACGGTTTAAACAAATTTGGAATGTTTTGTTTTTTTAGAAAAATCCTACCTACCCTGCCTTTAACTGAAAAACATAATGCACTGCTTATTTCAACTGTATTTTTCTTCTATTGTATTTATCTATGCTTGTTATCTATTGTAATTTTCTATGCAGGTTCACTCCTCTACAAAATCCCCCCAATAGGGGTTATGCGGAGCGCCCAGCGGTCGAACCGGAAAGAGGTCTAAGCATTTCTGCTTTTCACTTCTGTACACATCTGCAGCGGTAGGTGATCTCGGTTTACTGTTCATTTTCGCTTATTACACTAAAATTCTTTTTTCTGTTTTAATTAAAATGTCACGAATGCTAAAATATCAGAAAAGGGAACATCCGAACAGCAGTTTTTGTTGTGTGCCGATCTGCTCTATGTCGGGGAAAATGAGTAACTTTAGTACAGAAGTACAAACAGGTTCTGTACTCATAAAGTGACGTCAACATCAGCAGTAGCATTCGCCATCAGGCAAGTGTTATTTAAATAAACTCCTGATGTACTTACAAACTTTCCAATGCCTGGTTTAATGAGTACAGAACCTATTTGTACTACTGTAGAAGTTTGGTGCCATTCTGGGCATTATTAGTGGGGTAATTTACCAGATACAAACCTGGAGCCGCGCATGCACTAAACCATACGGCTGATATCTCTAAATAAACTCTAAATTTTTCAATATCGTGCAGCACTAATATTGAGCATATCTTAAAGTGAACCTGGAATGATAATTTGTGATACCAGATGAGATGTATGTATGATAGATTTTGAACAGTACTATTTTTTTTATTTCAGGTTTTCTGGGATCCCAGCGGAAGGCATCAAGGCATCAGATGTTGGCCTGGACAGATGTTCCTGTAAACTACACCGACCTTTGCTTTTGCATGGATGGCTGATTATTACCATGTTCTGTGATGGTTTCATTATAGCAGAACTGAGCACCTGTGACAGTGGAATTTGTAGGTGTAAAGTCACAGAGATAAAAAAAATTGATAGCAGTTTCAAACTTTTTTTCTCTTTCTGTCTCATAAACAACACAGCAGTTACAGGTTTTCAAATTCTTCATTGGAGGTGAGACTTATACGTTATATGTAGAGCGAATTCGCAGGTCAGAGTTCACTAGACTTGAATATTATTTTCTCTGTTTTTTATTTGACTTCAGAGTTGAAAGTGGGCTTAAAGGGTACATAGGCTTAATGGGTATCCTTACCCCTATATAAAACATTACTTTTTTATTTGTAGTCTGAAATAATAAATAGTGCAATATAAATAAATGCAATGTAGTGTTTTCAAATATATAAATTTTTCTATACACATTGATGCTGAAATATCTGAATAAATACACGATACCAGCAGCGCTCGTGCTCTCATATCTCCTACAGCTTGTGACACACAATCCCACCTCACTCTTTTCATTTGCTCCGGATGAATATTAATGCCATTACAGGGCTTGAATTTTGGCATGGGATTGTGTGTCCATGTAACGCGTTGTCTTTTTATTTTCTTGTTAAATTTGCAGATGGTTTTGGGAGTTTAAATGTTTTGAGCGGAGTGAAGATTGGCACATTCATGTATATTGTATATAAATTAATACTTTTTCAATTTTGTTGTAAGTTATAGGCTACAGTTTGCAAAAAGATTGTTTTAATTAAAATGTTTGTGCAGTTTTATTTATTGAAATATTTTCATGGTTCATGTCCGAGAACCTTTCGGCAACGTTCCGGGAACTTTCCCCTAACCTATAGGAACGTTCTATTAACGTAAAGAAAACTTTACTGGCTAACCAATAGGGAACGTTCTTGGGAACATTCTGGGAACCAAAAACTAACGTTCCCAGAACGTTAAATTTTTAGCTGGGTTCATACTGGAAGTGAAATATCCGTCTTATATCTCATAATACTATTAAGATTAAAATTAAATATTTTGTTAACCATTATTGTAAAAAGCTGTAATGAACGCTGTTTTAGTAATAATTGGGAGTTAGTTAAATATGATATTGGTAAATGAATGAGAAACTAAGTGAGTAAAACTGAGGAAAAGGCAGTAATTAATGAAACTTCTGCTCTTATAATCACAGACCCCTGGAAATCTCTCAGATGATCAAACTGTTCATAAATGACAAAACCAGCTTGATGATATTTACAGATGTAAAGAGAAGTCTAACGCCATTATTACAGCATTTCTGAGCTTAGAGATTGAGGAAGTCATGATGTCACACACTCCAGTATACAGTAGGAGACGCTAAACATCCTTCACGACAGAACTAAACCCGCCAGAACACTGAATGAAGAAGAAGAGAGATGGGCGGGGTTTATCGTTGATATCTGAGCCCTCTGCGCATGCGCATTCAGAAACCGAAAGTAAAGAAGATCCTGAGGAAAAGTAAATTCACCTTCAGAAGTCTTGAAACATATATATTTATCAAGGACAGAAAGTGAGGCTTCGTTTGTCATCGATCACGCGACTCTAGTAAACCAATACACGCCTCGATACGGGGCTTCACTACAAATTGTGTCGCTTATGTGATACGCGCATCGAAGCTTCAGTGTCACACGTAACATCACTACATCACGGTAAGTTCATTCATCTGTTTCAGATACCATGCCATATTATTGTATATGTTTTCGCGCCGCTATCATATTAAACTCGATCATCGCATTTTAACGGTCATGTTATGGACTTGTGACGCATGTAAAAGTGAACAAGTTCATCTTCAGGATTATCATGATATCGAGCTCTAGGGATTCTGCTTTTAGTTGAGATTCTTTTACAGATTCTCCACAATCTGAAATATACAGAGGTGGAAAGTAAACATGTAAACCTGAACACTTCCGGTCTCCTGAAGGCCAGGCGTCGACTCACAGACGATCAGCAGTGATATTTAAAGGAAGAAGCCACATTAAATAATATGATAAATTATGCCCGATTTATTGTTTCTATTTCACCTATGTGAAAATTCTCATCATTATTATTATTATTATTATTAATAAAGTATAAGCAACAATTTGCATTTAGGAAAAAATACAATGGATTTCATTGGACCTTAATAGACCTTTTAAGTAATTTTAACATGTGTGAGTGTTGGAAACATGATGGCTGAAATCTGAGTTATTGTGACTCATAGTTGGGTGATTCTTACACTATGGCAGAGGTGGGACAAAGTCATTGTTATGCAAGTCACAAGTAAGTCTCAAGTCTTTGCCCTCGAGTCCCGAGTCAAGTCGAGTCAAAGATGAGGCAAGTCCCGAGTCGAGTCAAAAGTCAAAGCCAACAAGTCTCAAGTCGAGTCCAAAGTTCTACCATTTTAGTTTCGAGTCATTTCAAGTCCTCTTACCACAGAAATAAAATTTATACAAATCATGTACGTCTGTAAGATTTGTATTTATTTAAAGCTCTTTTTATACTTTGATTTATAATCAAATACAGTAAAAAACAGAAAATTTAATTTTCACAAAAAATGCTTGTATTTCAACAGCATATTGCACTAGAACAATGCACAGCAGCTTCAGTCCTGTATTGTATTAACCTCATATTGCAAAACAGTTTAACTTTCAAATAGACATGGGTCGTTTTAGCCTAAACCTTTTTAAACATGTCATCAATAAAATCCTCACTCCTCAAAATGATCACTTCTGAAAAACTGGACCAACCTGATAATATAATTGGAATGCGTGTTGCAGTGTGTATGCGGTGCAAGACCAGCACGCGCAATAGTGCTTTCACATATGCTGCGTTTGCAGTGCGTGATCCGCGGCTGTACCACAAATACATACTCACTATTTGTATTTCAAATCCAGAAGTTATTAGCATCTTTTATTTAAAAAAAAAATTTCATACTCTTTCTTTTGCATAATTTAAATCTTTTATACAATAAATCTCGCATGTCACAAATAACTTGTTTTTCCACCTCCACGAATGAGACGAGTGTTATGTTGCCTTGTTGAAATATGTATTTTCCCTTGATTTAGGCTACCCCGGTCTTAACGTCTCAGCATTGCGATTCTCTTTGTACACATACACTCTTTAATAGACGTATGCTCGTTTAAACACAATTTAAACAACGTAGGCCTATTATTCAATGCATTACTTCTACTTATATTAAGTTCCTAAAGCAATTGGTCAAATATTTAACCATGTAGGCTACTTATATAAAAAAACAGCCGACTCTCATGCCTTTTATTTTATATTTAAATTAATACAATAAATCTTGCATGTCACAAGGAACATGTTTTTCCACCTCCACGAATGAGACAAGATTTGTTCATTATGTCGCCTTGTTGAGGTAAATTGTAGTTTTCCTTGCTTTACCCTGGTCTTAAAGTGAAAATAGTATTTAATTAAATACATTTATGGTGAGATTACTACATTTTATTTAATTAATCGCATTTATGGTGAAATTACTACATTTTTAGGTCAATCTGTGTTCATTTTGACCACGAAACATGCGCTGTCACTTTAATTCAGCGCGTGCAGCACATGTGCAGCACAGCAGAAATAGACTCGTGCGGAAACGATCGCGGCACTGCTGTGTATGCACCGCACCTGGAACGGATCGACGGACTGCAACCGCGTGCAGTGTGAAAGCTCTAACCTGTTAACATGGGTACGGAAAAAAATACGCACCGCTGGCGCATACGCACTGCAAACGGAGTATGTGTGAATGTGAAACGGGCGTTAGATGCTGTCGAATCAAAACAACGTGGGACTACAGTGATTGGATGTCGTGCAGGCAGCGCGCGCGCTCTCTGCATGCATACAGGTGGTGCACATTTTTTCACAGATGCAGATAAACTGAGAGCGGCGTGGCCATGTGGACATTTTTTCCCCCAGTTTTCATGGGAAGTAGCAAGTCTTCTCGAGTCAAAAGGCGCAAGTCCAAGTGAAGTCACGAGTCATTGATGTTAAAGTCCAAGTCGAGTTGCAAGGCTTTGTACATTTTGTCGAGTCGAGTCTGAAGTCATCAAATTCATGACTCGAGTCTGACTCGAGTCCAAGTCACATGACTCGAGTCCACACCTCTGCACTATGGGCACTTGTAATGTTCTTTGGTCATTTAAAAAAAATACTTATAATTTTGGACAAATTCATCTTTCTTTGTCAAACTAACAGCAAAACCACTTTACATTTGTTTACTACTTTTTTACATTTTCTGATTTTTTACTACCTTTCTATTATGATTTTTTTTTTATAATAGGTGTTATAAAACCTCTTTATAGGTGTAGAAATCACTGTTTTCTACTTGTTACACAACCAGACTTTTTAACTTCAACAATGATAATACAGTTTAAAAATATGACTGGTAACTATTAATTTACCTGAATTAACCCTCTGGGGACCAAAAACGCGCCCGCGCATTTTGCTCGTTTTTTTTTTTTAGCAATGAAAAATAAACACAAAATGCTCTGTTAATTTTGATCTTTCATTTTCGTGTAATACATCAATCGATCCTGTTCAGTTTCTATTTTTTTTCTGTATACTCACAATAAAAATAAAGTGTTTTGCTTTTTGACAAATAAAGAAAAACTAACATGATGCTATTTCTGCCTTCTCTCTGTCAGTAAACTCCCATTTGAAACGCGTTCGAAAATGATCTATAACTCCGCGAAAATTCAGTCAAACAGGGAAACAGACCCACGGGCATAAAGCTTGAGATCGCAGCTTTTAAATGAAGTAATTTATATAAAAAACAAATATTATCAGCTTCTGTAATCTGTATAAAAAGAGAGCGACTCCAGTCGAGCTCATTACGAGATGATTCACAGTAATTTGACCACGCCCCGGAGAGCGCGTGCTATTCAAACGCAAATTCTGAGAACCATTTCAGTCTGTGAAACGCCCCCACATCAGCTGTAAACAAAGAGGCATAATATAGCCTACCTTATGGAGAAAATTTTCCGTGCTGATATGAGGAGCAGATCCCGCTGAGGAGTGAGGTAGACTAAGTTATCCTTTCTCAAGTGTTAATGTGGAATAACGTTATGGAATAACGTTAGTGTAGGCTTATGTAAACAAAAAGATGAATCGCGTTTCTATAATATGAATCGCGTTTCTGTGAGATGAATGAAGGGTACATATTTGTAAAGACTGTTTAGCCTAAATATGAATCGCGTTTCTGTGAGATGAATGAAGGGTACATATTTGTAAAGACTGTTTAGCCTAAATATGAATCGCGTTTCTGTGAGATGAATGAAGGGTACATATTTGTAAAGACTGTTTAGCCTAAATATGAATCGCGTTTCTGTGAGATGAATGAAGGGTACATATTTGTAAAGACTGTTTAGCCTAAATATGAATCGCGTTTCTGTGAGACGAATGAAGGGTACATATTTGTAAAGACTGTTAATACCCTAAATATGAATCGCGTTTCTGTGAGATGAATGAAGGGTACATATTTGTAAAGACTGTTTAGCCTAAATATGAATCGCGCGTCTGTGTGTGAAAGAATAAACTGCTTTGCTATAGCCTACTGAGATGAGTAAAAATCGACTGAAATATGTTGAAATAAAATGTATTTGTATAAGCAACGTATTAAACTGCAAATTAACATTTATAGGCTATGCCCTAATATTTCATAAAAACAACGTTACAGTCAGGCGAAGTATGAAAGACAATATTTTGTTGACTAGATTTGGGTACAGTTTTTACTGTAGAATATACTGTCACATCAAATAAGCTTTTCTGCTCATATATATAAAATACTATTTTGTCAAAAATAAAGTCATAGACTAAGATGTTCCAATGTTGGCTATATTCAAACTAATGAATACATATGATAAAATGTAGGCCTATAATCTTTTTTTTTTTTTTTACAAAGAAAGAGTACTTTTTTTGCAGAAATATTGCTGAAATTGTAATTATTGTTGTAATTGTAACCTTTTTAATAAAATAGCAAAACATATTTACAAGATAGATGTAAGCAAAATCTTAAATGGTCAATATAAGTCTTCTTCTAAATATATAGGCTATTTTGTCCTTGCATTGTGGCTCAGTCAGTGTCACACCTGAATGAATGGCTAATTATGCAGAGTCATTATGCAGAGTGGGTGGGACTGGGTAATCTAAGGTGTAAACTACTCCTCCCCCTCGCATATTGGCTTTCCAAGCAAAACCTGTTTTACACCATTTAAATCAATGTATTTTTTTTTTGTGAACGATAAAGCAAGACTATTTTCACATAATTTTGAAGCTAGAACTCGAAGAGGAAACATCCATTAGTCAAAAGTCTTGTGGGCACATATTTTTGTTTTGTGGTCTTATTTCAGCAACTTTCATTTTTATTTTTTTAAATAACCACGCATAAACATTATTCTCTTAAAAATACAAACATCTACATACACGTTGCTCGCATATTATGGTAGCCCTGTTTGTGCTATATAGAGTGAATTTACACCTTTGCCATTAACATGTTTATAAACAACTGAAAAAAGCACAAATGTCAGAGCATGTCAGAACATCTCAAGGGCCCCAAAAACAGCTTGGTCCCCAGAGGGTTAAGCACTAGTAAAATAATACAAATACATTATAGTATTTAATGTGAGACCACTATCAATATACATTTTTCTAGAAAATATAGCTGTCACACAGTATTGGTGTCAGTACTAGACATGTTAAGTTAAATAAGAGTATTTTGCATACATGAAATGTTAAGTATTAATTCAGAGCTAATCAGTGAAGCTATCTTCCTTTTTGCACAAACAAATACAGAAATGTCATTTCTACCACAGTCATTTATGGTCACAAAGTGCAATTGATATGGATTGTGAGAGTAGATATGTGTAATACTTTTTATGTTATAATATAATTTTATATTTATATTATGATATATTTTTATTTCTAAATTATACTTTTATATTAATTTATTTAATTTTGATATATTTTTAAGATGCCAGACAACAATTTATATGAGAATAATGACAATAGTAATGGGCTAAGACAACAAAAGGTCACAGGCCTACTGGGACCATAGACTGTAAACTAATATGGAGGACGCCCCCCCGCTCTCTTCCATTGGTGAGAAGTGAAGCCGCCAGAGGGAGATGAGAGTCTCTTACCGTCGGAGAAAATAAAAATAACAATAAAAATGAGATGGGAGTGTGCCTGGAGCATTCCTCCACAGATGTGGGAATAGGGATGAGATGAGAGAGTGCCTGGAGCATTCCTCCAGAGATGTGTCTTATAGGGAGATGAGAGTCTCTTACCGTCGGAGAAAGCGTTGAACATGGATCACACGAGGCTCCTCGTTTTATGACAGTCAGTCTCTTGTGGAATATTAGCGCGTTGTGAATAAAGTTGGTGTTATACTGTAAAGGTACAGCAGGACTGCACTGTTTGTGGACTGTGCTTTACTGTAGGGAGAAAAGCAGGAATATCTCTATTAGCTGCAGAACACTAGTCATTGCAGGCCGCAGAAAACTACACTCAAGATTACACTAAAAACTGAATTGTAATTTAATAATAATTAATTAATTTAATACATATTTAACTCATTAAAAATATTTGTATACCATCATTCATGACGAAGCGTTATATCATCATCATTAAGCACACAGTGAACACAACACTTAATGTTTTATTTTAATTAAACAACATACAAATATTTATAATTAAATTCATGTTGTCTTTATTCATTAAAATGCATAATATCAGTGTCATATGCATATACATCAGTTACAATTCAAGTCTCATCATAACTGGTGAAACCTGAAAGTCAAAGAAAGAAAACATCTGTATTTTATACTTTCTTTAGACCATAAACAATATCACTCAATATTAATATTAAATACTATGGTAATGTCTCAAATGGATCCTATACCTGAGGCGACATTCCCTTCTTTGCTTTCTCTCATAAAATAACCTTTTATCATAGTAAAATCTACACAGCCTATCATTCCCAACTAAAGTATTGTTCAGCGCCAGTCGTGTTGAAGATTAGTGGACAGGCAGTCGCTTCATTAAATGAGTTATTTCCTCAGTGAAGCCTCTTCTCCATCTCCACTGATCTCCATCAGACTCTGGTCTCCTTCCCTCTTTCGGCTGAAGGCTGCAGGCTTGTCTTCTAGTGGCTTTTATGCATCAGCTGTATCCCATTCACTCTCATCTCATCCCTTTCCCACATCTGTAGTAATGACACTATAACGCAAACTAGAAACTGTAACGTGTGAGCACGCGAAAGTCTGTATATATATTTTTTTCGTTTTGTTTGTTTTTTTTGTTGCAAAGGTCCCCTCAGGCGCTCCGTAACAAAGTGAATATCCGAGAGATAAAAAGATTGTGAAATGTCCTCAGCGTGTCTTCTGCAGGTCGTGCTCCAGGTGTTCATCAAAGCCCAGATGTGCCCAGATGTTGGCTTTAAAGTAGCTGGAGCATGTTTAGTTTTCTCGTCTCTCCTCCCTCTGCTATTGGATGCTACCGCCACACATGACGTCAGAAGAGCGTCAGTACATTATAATGGGTTATGGTCTATTACTGAACCGACACCGAATCGTCCTCGTCTGCATCGTAGAAGCGATTAATTTCCACACCCCTAATATCATCCTCAGATTTGGAATATACTCGATTTTTATACTCTCTTTTTCAGAGCACTTACATTTTAATTATGTATTGGTATATAAAGACAGTTTAAACAAATTTGAAAAAAGTTTTTTAGAAAATCCTACCTACCTTACCTTTAAATATGTGCTCCCAAGCTTCAATATTTCATTACAGTGTTTTGACTCTGACATGTTTGTCCTCTATGTCGCTGTGTAACTTTATTTAACTGATGCACAAGGGTTAAATCTGCCCATCTAAACCATAACTCCTGCTGAATGTGGCGTGACTGGAGAAAATAGTGTTTCAAAATCAGTTTGTTGAAATATTGACCTAGAATTTATGCGCTAAAATTAAAACGGAAAAGATTGGCAAAATTTGCTTCAAATGATCAGATATATCACTAAACATTTTGATGGGCTAAACCTTTTTTCGCAAATTGGTTTTTAAATGTAAAAGCTTAAATGTAAACCTGACAATATGAAGCGATATTCCCTCGCTCTGACACTCCCTCAGGATTCGGCATCAGAATGTCTGGGATTTTCTAATCTTTACCGAAATTATCATGTAAAGCAAAAGCGTAAGTCTAAGCTGTGTTTAGGTGAATTAACTAGCCGTCTGTTAAACTATAAGAAAAAATATATGTTTTAGTCCATTTCATTTATGATTGATTGATGCCTTTGTTGTGTTCATTGATGTTCACAGCGAACATGTGCTGAAAATAATCTTGAACACACTGTAAATCTCTGTGAATTAAAGCTGCTGAATGTGATATAAATGTAATGCTCTCAGTGTCTCCATATAAAGGGAAGATGCGAGTCTCTGAGAACGAGTGCAGCGTCTCCAGAACCCAGCAGTGAGTCTCTGAAGAGTCACAGATCTATGAATAATCCCACAAATCCTGGAGATGGATTCAGTGACCTCTGACCCCAGGTGAGACACAATACAGTACTGGACACAATAGACCGACTCACACAACATCACAGATCATCTGAACTAATCATTTAGATTTAATCCAGTGTAAAGATGTGTATAAATTATCATATCTTTTCTTAGTATCTCCAGGAAGAGGAAGAGATCTTCATCTCCAGAACCCAGCTGTGTGTCTCTGAAGAGTGACGGATCCATTCATCTTCCTCCTGACCTCAGTGATAAACCAGTGACCTCTGACCTCAGGTGAGGATAAACGTGACCTAGACCTAAGACCAAAATTTGTAGTTGTTTTTGCAGAAAACACTGTAATGGCTTTCCTGACATTACATTGAAGAATTTGAAATGAAAGATGGAGCACACATTTAATAAAATTAGGAAATAAATGCCCTTTATAAAGGTAAAAAAATTATTTCCATAAGATTGCTTTCCAACAGTGATTTAATGAAACACTGACAATTTAAGTTTGAAGGAAGTAAAGCCTCTGTTTAATTTTACATCAGCCTACAGATGTGGCCTTTAAAAATGCGCGTCTCAGAGAGAAGAATGCCACGAGAACTTCCAAAATTCTGCGGGATTCTGCAGAAGGGGGATTAGGTGTTGGACGCAGGAAATACTAAAACCTGTAGATGGCAGTCGTGTTTCATGTGGCCATACTTACTGTATGTGTGCTCAACATCATGCTGAGCATACTGTATGATATTGAAGTAACATGACAGGGATTCTCGGTGCTTTGGCAGTACTTTGATGTCATACACATGCACGCTTTTTGGCAAGCGTTTGGTTGGCAAAGTTTTCTTTTGCCAGTTACATAAACAGTCACATATTCTTCATAAAAATCCGACTCATAAAAATCCGACTCAAACGCGCATCATTTTTTTTTTCTATGTACTTACAGTAGAAGAGACGTGATGTATGATAACTGAGTCTTAACACAATAATTCGCGAAGACCTTTGAAGAGACCGAGAGCATTTGCGCAATATCATTAACTAGTTTATCTAATTTTACATTTAGTTCCTTTTTTGCATCAGAACGTTTTAAATAGCTTTAACATGGTTGTAATGCGCTTTTCTGCATTAGCACTTTTTATATTATCATGTTTCCCTTTATCGATTTCAGTGGGGACGACTCGTCATGGGTCATTGTGTACCCACCACTTTTAACTTCTGTCCATAATAATTTGACTTTTGGTTCGATTTTTTTAAACCGTTTTCAGTGGTTGTGAGGAACAATATGAGAGAGAAATTTGGTAATCATTGTCTGATCCAACAAAAAAACATTATAATATTCATTTTATTTTATTTTTCGTGTTCGCATTTATGAGGGAAAAAACAACGTGTCAGTTCTCGGGTTACGGACGAGCACTCTGAAAAGACTGCTTTAAAACTTTCACAGAGACCTCAAACAGAACAGCTGCCTTTCTTTAAATTGAATTTCGTTTTGTATTCATTATATCTTAATTTTAATCAATGTTTCATGAACCAATTGCCTGGATTTATAAGAAGTAAATATAGCAGACAATCACGACATTGGAGGCGCCGGCGAGTGAACTGGAGTTCGTCTCATAAATGAACCGAAACTCAGCGTATAATGCACATTCACATTCACAGCGTATTTAGACACATTTAGACGCATTCATAATCATTACTTTTACCGGTTCTTTGTGGCAAGCTTTATGCGTGCGGTCATGCGCTTGAGTGCGGCTATATTACGTAAACGCTCATTATCCTGTAGGCTAAAGTAGTAATTAAATTAATATAAAGGGGAGATTTGTCCACGAATGACTTAAATGAACAACTAAAACTTTTAGTTGGAAGCAGCCCTTACTCCACATATTTTCGAACCAGGCAACAGGACATCTGGGTTGAGCAAGCGACCCTGCAGAATATTCAGAAATGCGCTCTCCACTCACGAGCTCTGATCGGAACAAACCCGAACCACACTGTCTGCTGAACTTGCGCAGAAACATCAAAATATAATATTTTCGAAAGTAGAATTTAAAAACTTTATTGGTGGTAGTTGAGAAGAATTCCTCTTTCCATGTCTAAATCAGTTTGAGCGCAATATAAATTTAGGCTATCATAATGTTATTCTTATTATATAAGAATACGTATTTTTTTTACAACATTTTTAACATATAGAGAATATAAGTTTAGCGTTTTGTGTGTATTTCCTAATTATAAGCTTTTGGCGAAATTGCAACAAAACTAAAAGTGCATAAAACATAAAAAACATCATTACTTTTTTAATTCTTATTCACTCTTTGTTTAAGCGATGTTTATAAATATACTATATTTTTGCATTTTGTTGACAAACTGTCCTACACTGAAAAGAAACCAATGTAATCTTCCTGATTTAATCACGTAAAACACAAGCACCACTCTTCTGAATGATGGTAACAAACCTCCAAGAGTTTGTAAACCATTTATTTGTAAAACATATTTAATGCTAACTTTACTTACAAATAAAAAATAAAAAAACTTTCTTTTTTTTTTACAGTGTATAAATAAAACGACATGAAGGAAGTTAGTTCCAAAATGTAATTAATTGCAGTCTTTGTTTTAGCTGCTTGTTTTAGCTGCTACCAATTGACACAGAGTCAAAAAATTACAAACCACCCACCCCCCAGGTCTGCTAATTCTTTGCCAACCCCCAATGCTAATCTATCTCCTCTCAGGGAATCAAAAGAAAACCGTTTTTTCCAGTTTTCACCAGCGTGTGGGCGGGGTTTTAATCCCTTGCAGTTCCTTTGTTTAAATGCTTTTTAAGCCAATCTACTATACACGCTTTAAGTTATTTTAAATTAATGTTTATAACTTATAAGTTGATATCGTGTAACTTAATTTGACATATGTTGATATTACCAACTGACATTGTAGGCTAGTAGACTAGATTGCATGCAGGAAAAGGCTTATGCTTTGTATTAAGTAATGAGCGTTTAGGCTACTATATAGCCGCACTCAAGCGCACGACCGCACGCATAAAGCTTGCCACAAAGAACCAGTAAATGTAATGCATGCGTCTAAATGTGTCTAAATATGCTGTGAATGTGCATTATACGCTGAGTTTCGGTTCATTTATGAGACGAACTCCAGTTCACTCGCCGGCGCCTCCAATGTCGTGATTGTCTGCTATATTTACTTCTTATAAATCCAGGCAATTGGTTCATGAAACATTGATTAAAATTAAGATATAATGAATACAAAACGAAATTCAATTTAAAGAAAGGCAGCTGTTCTGTTTGAGGTCTCTGTGATAGTTTTAAAGCAGTCTTTTCAGAGCGCTCGTCCGTAACCCGAGAACTGACAAGTTGTTTTTTCCCTCATAAATGCGAACACGAAAAATAAAATAAAATGAATATTATAATGGGTCAGACAATGATTACCAAATTTCTGTCTCATATTGCTCCTCATAACCACTGAAAACGGTCAAAAAATCGAAACAAAAGTCAAATTATTATGGACTTTAAGTTAAAAGTGGAGGGTACAAAATGACTCATGACGAAATCTGGTGGGTACACCGCACCGTCCCCACCGAAATCGACGCTTATGCTAGTACAATATCTTTGCTTCTGACAAGTTTCTTTAATAAATCCGTAAATCAATCACAAAACGTGTTGATGTGTTGGCGAATACAATTTTAAATGGTCAATTTAAAAAAAAGCAGAAACGTGTATAAAACCCGCTTCAATAGTTAACAATATCTGAACTGTGCTCTTTTGCATACTTCTAATTTTCTCATGCACTTTGTCTTGTATTTCTGCAATAGATTAATTGATCTGGCCATAATTGTGACCAGACTAATGTAATTTCTCTGTCATTTCTCTGTCTTTTTATCTCTTTAAAATATTGCTACTTTTAGAAAAAAATTACATAATTATGAATCAAATTATTATGAACAAACAATGAAACTGTGTCAAAATTCGACAACACAAAGAATTATCAAAAGGCGATATAACGCACATTTCAGGTTAAATTAATTATATAAAAAACGGGGAACATTTTGTAAAAACAAAACTGAACAAAATGCGTAATTAAAATAATTGTAGACCTATTATGTTTTACCAAATATTTAATACCACTTCCCCATAATGATGTAATTAATTTTTAAAACATCTGTCAAACTGTCAATCAGATACCTCTTATCTGGCCATTTTTATTTTATTTTAGAAGTCATGACTGTTGATCACCCTTTATATGGATTTTGTGAATATGAATATTTAAAAGATTTACAAACTGTCGGCAAGACCTCAAGCCAACCCTGGACATTCTGCGACTAAAGTGGAAAAATAGACAGATCAAATTAAAATATTTATTAATAATGTAATTGTAATGGCAATCAGATGCGCCCAAAATAAATGCAACGCGTTGTGCTGCAACATTATCTCACAAGAACAATCACACAATAAATATCTGCAGGAATTAAGAATCTGGGTAAGTCGCATTATTTAAGCCTTTCATTATGTTAGGATGATTTTGTGTATAAAATAAAAAAAAAATACTGCTGGGTTTTTACAGGCAGAGTCACGTATATTACGCTCACACTAAATTCTCTGTTGCACTTAAATGCGCATTGCACGCACAATCATCTTAATAGTTGTACAAAAAAAGTTATGCGCTGGCAAGAACGTCACTTTTCTGTTTTAATAAAAGCAATGTTAAATATTCTGCATGCACTTATCTCCTGGAAACCACAGCAATGACAAAGCATATATAAAAATTCGTAAATGTTGTCCAATACCCCTTCTCGTCTTAAGAACCCTTTGATGAACCTTTTGGATTTACAAATATTTTCAAATGTCTGTATAATACAGTACTGTAAATATTTGTGTCTATTATTATTTATAATTTATATTTTATTGTGGATGTTTTCTCACAATCATGACATAATGTGAAGTAAAATGAAAAATCTAATGTAAAGTTGTTTTTTATGCGCCACCTGGTGGATATTCTGTGAAGCGAAACACATTGAGGGAATTTGTAAGTAGCGCCCCCCCGAAAGCACTTGCAGAATTCTGCGAGACTGTGCGAGACGAATTGCCGAATGCCGCGGGAGAAAACGTGCGTTTTTAAAGGCCACATCTGTACTTCAGTGTGATATATTACCATATCATCATGCTTAACACTGAGAATCTGAATAATTGTAATGTGATGATCAGATGCAGATATCTATCGGCTGGCACTCCACAAGTAGTCCATTCATTTGTCACGATGGAACTTCCTTCAAAAGCAGAGCTCCACCAAAGAGCCTGCACTCGTTGCGGACGGTTATCTAAAGTGTGCTGAGAATTTTGGACGTGCGGGGCGAACTATTTCTTTTCTTAGCTGAAGCCGACAACGGGACAAAATAAATGTAAAAAGAGACATTGTGGAGTTTCCTATTTTCGTTTTAACAAGTGTAATAAAGTCTGTAGTCTACCCCTTACATGACCTGGCAAGTGACATTATTCTAAAACCCATACGCATAAAACTCCCCCGACATGGTTAGAAAATACTGCCTCTAGAGCAGCGGCACAACGAGAAAATCAGAATAGCCTACAGAAGCCCTGAACCGCAACGAAGAAAAGAAAGAAAGAAATCTAGCATTTTGAGATTAAAGTCGAAACATTTCGAGAATAAAGTCGAAACAGTACGAGAATACAGTCTGCCGTAGAAGTTGTGTTATTCTGAATGTCCGTTATTTCACATCGCTGCACAGGCATTCATAACGGTGCGCGTCCACTGCCGCAGATCGAGTGTCTCCAATTCATTGTGCACGCGTGTGTGTAAAGAAATGTGCTTGTTAAGTCGAACTGAAATGTATAAAATGTTCTTCCGGGGGGGCATGACCCCCGACCCCCCGAGAGGTACCGACCTCCACCCACTAAAATACTGTGGGAAACACAGTCGGCTATATGATGGTCTACGGAAAATACTAATTTAATTATCTTACTATTAAAATACATGATCAGGATTTTACCTCCTCATTTTGAGCCAGGAAAAACCCTGAATATTGTATATAAGGAGAATCTGTTAAACTGACAATGTTCATTAATGTGTTGCTGTTCCTTGCATGTTTTATTCACAAACATGTTTTATGTGTGTATTTTGTCACCATTCAGAGATGATCAGACTGGAGACCAGGATTCTCCTCAACCAGTGAATAATGAACTACAGAGAGTCAAACACAGACACAAAGCCAGCATGAAGAACAAGTATGAGAGATTATTTGAGGGACTGAAACTCCAAGAGAATGAAACCCTCCTGAACAGGATCTACACACAGCTCTACATCATAGAGGGAGAGAGAGAAGGAGTGAATGAAGAACATGAGGTTTTACAGATGGAGAAAACAGCCAGAACACAACACTCACAAGACACTCCAATCTACTGCAATGACATCTTTAAAGCCTCTCCTGAACCAGGACGTGAGGAGAAAGAGCAGATCAAGACTGTTCTCACTAAAGGCATCGCTGGAATCGGGAAAACCGTCTCTGTGCAGAAGTTCATTCTGGACTGGGCCGAGGGAAAAGCCAATCAGGATGTAAATTTCATGTTTGTGCTTCCATTTCGAGAGCTGAACTTGATCCGAGATCATCAGTACAGTCTTCACAGACTTCTGCTGGACTTTCATCCTGAACTTCAAGATCTGGACTCAAAGATTTATGAGGAGTGTAAAGTTGTGTTCATCTTTGATGGTCTGGATGAAAGCAGAATCACACTGATGTTTTCAGACGCTCAGGAAGTTTCTGATGTGACTGAGACTTCATCAGTGGGTGTGTTGATGTCAGAGCTCATGAAAGGAGATCTGCTTCCCTCAGCTCTCATCTGGATCACCTCCAGACCAGCAGCAGCCAATCAGATCCCCTCCAAATACATCCACCGTCTGACAGAGATTCAGGGATTCAATGAGCCTCAAAAGGAGGAATATTTCAGGAAGAGAATCAGTGACGAGCATCAAGCCAGCAGAATCCTCTCACACATCAGAAGAGCAAGAAGCCTCCACATCATGTGCCACATACCCGTCTTCTGCTGGATCTCCTCCACTGTGCTTCAGAAGCTCCTGGAAGAAGATCTGAGTGCAGAAATCCCTCAAACTCTGACTGAGATGTACATCCACTTCCTGCTGATTCAGATCAACATGAGGAATCAGAAGTATGAAGAGAGAGATCCAGAGAAACTCCTGCAGTCCAACAGAAAAGTGATTGTGAAACTTGCTGAAATGGCTTTCCATCAGCTGATGAAGGGCAATGTGATGTTCTATGAGGAGGACCTGATTGAGAGCGGCATAGACGTCACTGACGCCTCAGTGCATTCTGGGATTTGCACTGAGATCTTTAAGGAGGAATCTGTGATTCATCAGAGGAAAGTCTACAGCTTCATTCATCTGAGCGTTCAGGAGTTTCTCGCTGCTTTCTATGTGTTTTACTGCTATTTAATGAAGAACAAGGAACCACTGCAGCTTCTGGGTGTATTCAGATCTGATGAAGTCTCTCTGTATGATCTACTAACATCAGCAGTAGATAAAGCCCTTGAGAGTGAGAATGGACGGCTGGATCTGTTCCTGCGGTTCCTGCTGGGCGTCTCACTGGAGTCCAATCAGAGACTCTTACAGGATCTACTGACACACACAGAGAACAGCTCAGAGACCATTAGGAGAATCACACAGTACATTAAAGACAAGATCAAAGATGCATATTCTGATCTCTCAGCGGATCAATCCATCAATCTGTTCCTCTGTCTGCTGGAAGTGAAAGATCAGACTCTGTCCAGAGAGATTCAGGAGTTTGTGAAATCAGACAAACACTCAGAGGAGTTTCTCTCTCCGTCTCACTGCTCAACAATCTCCTACATGCTTCAGATCTCAGAGGAGGTGCTGGATGAGCTGAACCCCATGAAATACAACACATCAGCTGAGGGGAGAAGAAGACTGGTACCAGCTGTGGTCAACTGCAGAAAAGCTCTGTGAGTGTTTAATCATTAATAGCTAAATAATCCTTTTTAATAATGCATCTTACATAGAGTTTTTACATTATTTTAATATATTCCCTGAGGTTCACTTATACTAGGGGAGCCAAACTCTGTTCCCTAGAGCACAGGTTTCCAAACCCTGGGTCGCCAGGATGATTTAAGGAGAATGGAGTTACATTTAAAATAAAATAAAAATAATATTTTGTTTTCATAAAGTCATAGTCTATTGGCCTGTATAAAAAGAATAAATATGCTAAATATATTTGACTTAAATAATTAACAGATTAACAAAAGAAAAGAAAAGCTGTGTGACAGTATTCTGCTGAGTTTGGTTTATTTCTGTGAAGCGCTCCACAAACTAGTTGACGGGAAGGAAACCGAGACGACAGAAAACACATCCTGTTTGTTTATTTGACAAAGCCACAGTGTTCTGGTTTATTGTGAGTGTACACAAATTAATTTAAATACTTACACCCTGCTGGTGATGAAAGCATGCACAAGTTTCTCTAAGTCTTGTCTGGAAACAAAGCATCTAATTCTTGCAATATTTTTCAGATGATAGTATGCTGATTTAGTTATTGCTTTGACATGACTACTGAAACTAAGGTCTGACTCTAGTGTCACACCAAGACTCCTGACTTGATGCTTAGTTGTTTGACCCCTAGAGTGAAGATATGCGTTCACCTTGAGAACTTCATCTTTGTTTCCAAATGCAATGACTTCAGTTTTGTCTTTGTTTAATTGAAGAAAGTTTTGACACATCCAACTGTTGACTTCATCAATGCATTGGCACAGGGAGTCAATGGGGCTGTAATCGTTGGGCGATAGGGCTAAGTAGATCTGTGTGTCGTCTGCATAGCTGTGGTAAGAGATTTGGTTCTTTCTCATTATTTGGCTCATTGGGAGCATATACAGGTTGAACAGGAGTGGCGCAAGAATTGAGCCTTGAGGGACTCCGCATGTCATGGATGTCCACTTAGACTTATGGTCTCCTATACTCACATAATAACCTCTCCCATTTAAGTATGACCTGAACCATTTTAGGACTATCCCAGAAAGCCCCACCCAGTTTTCCAGCCTGTCAAGAAGTATGTTATGATCGACAGTGTCAAATGCAGCACTGAGGTCGAGTAGTACCAGCACTGATCATTCGCCTGAATTAGTATTTAAGCGAATATCGTTTATTATCTTTATGAGCGCTGTCTCTGTGCTGTGGTGCGGTCGGAAACCAGATTAAAAATGATCAAAGTATCCATTCAAGCTTAAGAATTTGTTCAGCTGATTGAAGACAACTTTTTCGATGATCTTGCCTATGAAAGGAAGATTTGAGATCGGTCTATAGTTGCTTAATATGGTCTTATCCAGATTGTTATTTTTTCAGGAGGGGCTTGACAACTGCAGTTTTCAGGGAGTTTGGAAAACTCCCAGAGAGAAGTGAGGCATTTACCACTTCTAGAATATCTGCTTCTAAACTGTTTAACACACTTTTGAAAAAAGATGTAGGAAGTGTGTCAAGAGCGCAGGTTGATGTTTTAAGGTGCTGTACGGTTTCTTCCAAAATTTTGCCATCAATTTCTTTGAAGTCAGACATAGTAACTACTTTCTCAGGTGGTTTGATCTGTCTGACCCCAGTGCAACTCAAGGATGTGCTGATCACCTTTCTGATATTATTGATTTTCTCAGAGAAGAAAGAAGCAAACTCACTGCACTTGCTGTCTGAGAGCATTTCACTGGGAATCTGGCTTGGGGGGTTTGTCAGTCTCTCTACAGTAGCAAAAAGAGTGTGTGTGTGTGTTGTTTAAATTACTGTTTATAATGGAAAAAGTATCAATGCCCCCCTGTGTTTTTGAAAACACCCATATAAAACTGTCATTTATAGACAAAGAATTATTAATTAATTAATTAAAAATGATGAATTATTATTATTATTAGAACCTGCTTACGTTTTTTTAATCAAAATACTTTAACTTTGAGATCAAGCTGCTGTCAGATCCAATACAGTTGCTGCTTTATCTTTGCACAAGTTCTCTGAAATTTTTTTTCTTTTTTTTCTTTCAATAAACGGGCAGACTGGGACAATGCTACGATCAAAGATGCTCATGTTTGTAGTGTTATTTTTGTTATTGACAGTTATTTTGACAACAATGGTAGAGTTAAGCCCTGGTAAGTAAACAATTGTTTTCTGTAAACTGTATACTGGTTTAATAGTTAAGTGAAGTTCGATATCTGGCATTATTGTGACCTGTGACATGCTAGCCTACTTAGCAGATAGCAGTATCTATCTGAACCATAGACTGTAACAAAATAGATCTGAACAGATGTCGTCTTTTTTTTTTTTTTAACGGATGAGATCCTGAAAACTTGACTCCACAACGGGTGTGATTTTCAGTCCACGACGCAACAAGTAGGCTTTTTTTTCTTGACGAGAAATTCTCTGGCTAACACACAATTCAATGGGATGGAATGAACTTTCTGACCCCGACATGCGCACTGCAAACTTCGAATTTTCCTGTGACGTCAACCGTGAAGGGGTCTATAGTGTTGTCAAAGACCCGGTACTTCTGTACCAAGTCGGTACTAAATTGTTTTTTAAACGGTACAGAACCAGGTTTTCTCAAACCCAGTACTTGATGCGCGTGCCCGAGCCCCGAAGCGCTGCAGTTGCGCGTCCTCTTTATTAAAGCGCTGAGACATGGCGGCCGGCGGTGATGTGGCTGTAAATCCACTTGTTGATAAGAAAGGAGGAAAGAGCCACATATGGAAATATTTTGGATTAGGCTAATGTCACGTTGCCATAAGGGGCAACACCATCACCTAGTGCAGATTCGTTATTTCAAATGTTGGTGCGTGGTGAGCGCGCTCATAATAGAAGTGACGCGGCGCGCTGGTTTTTCCAGGCGCACCTATGTTCATGGTTGCATAGCAACGACAGACGCCACGAGCAGTGGTGTAGTCTACTTGATACGCAGGTATACGCCGTATACCCACTAGAAAAGGCCATTTCCGTATATACCCACTTAAAAAATCATGAGGATACGTAACAACTTCATTTTGTGTCAGAACTTTCAATTTCATTCATAAATTCACCCCGTCAGTGTTTGCGAAGCGACACCGAATCGCGGAATCCAGATGGAGCTTGCTAAGCAGAACATCATCACGGAATTTGGCTATTTTTGAATGAATAAATCAAAAGTAGGGCTGTACAATGAATCAGATCTCGATATGGACTAGTGTCTGCAGGGGCGGATCTACTGGGGTGGCAGCTGCCTCCCCTAGTAAAGGTTTTGCCACCCCATTGATGTCACCCAGGCCGGCTGAAAATAAGACGACATTTATGGTAAAAACCTTTGTTTCCTAGGCGCCTCTAAACGCATCATGACTCGAGTAGAAAATACTTAGCTACGTCCCTGATTCAAACGTGCAGAGCGGCGTTGGCTCAGTCTGGCTCACACACAGCGAGTCTGCTGCGGTGCGGTGGACCTGCAACCCGACTGGAGAGACTGAGCTGCCCCAGAGCCTCTGAAGGTGAAGTGAGTTCCCCCAGGTGTAGTTTAAACACACGTTTAACTTAGTTACATTTGTAATGAATGCATTGTATGCTAAAGACGATTCAGCATCAGCAAAAACAGCGAGTCTATTACTTTAGCCAAAATCAGCGGTCAAATCGCTCCCTCGTGATTTATAAGAGCACTCTTCCCTTTGATTAGCCTAATTTTGATTTTAGTAAAGACAAGAACAGCTTAATAAAAAAATATAAAATATTGTTTGCATCCATAATGTTTACTGATGGTCGCCGTTACGCCGACGTTACCTTACAACACACAATAGCCTACAGTGCCAGTTAGGAGATCGATCATTTGATTAGCTAAGCAGTCCTATTAAATCCAGTTCCTCTCAGATATCACAGCAATGAAACCAGGTTACAACTGGGGAAATTATTATAAAAAGGAATATATTTGAGGTATAACCATTAAAATCTAAAGCCGCATTCTGTAGTGCAACTTTCCTTCACAGCGCTGTCATGTCTTTCTAAAACCCAAACGTAACGTCAGAATCTGCACAATCGGTGATTGTTGTAAAATGTAGTCTATACTGTTGCTAAACTGCGGGAAGCGTTTGATAATAAAAGACTTATTAAAAGTACCAAGATTGATGCAAATAGACGCTGTTCCAAATGCGGCGCGCGCTCCGAAACACACCTCAACGAGACAAGCAACGTATATTTTGGGCTTCGTGTGCGCATCTCAACGATCAAATATGTCAAAATGGCTGTCTTGGAGATTCACTTAAACAGTTTATTCTCTTAAATACAGTTTATGTCTTAAATGGGCATTAATATTTGGGAGAAAATATGATGCATAATGATAAGCTCTGCATTTGGTCTTAAAGAGGCAGGAGTCTAATAAACCTGCTGACGATTGCTCCATTAATGTGAATTAATTCTGTAGGCTATATAAAACACAAAAGCCTGCACCCTTCTGCATAACATGTATGTTTTATTTGGTTTGTTAAAGCATTGCTTTTTATTTTACATTTCAAAATATAAAGCAATATTAATTGTGTTTAAATAATTGTTTCCCCTTTTTTTTAAACACTGAAGCACACGTGACTCACGCTCGTGTTTTCAGCGTTTCACTGTATTGAGACATGATGTAGGATTGGATACACTTGCACTTTCATCGCAGAGCTGCTATGAGAGTCATTTCATGCGAATTTCACCATTTCATTTGATAAAACTATCGTCATTCATTCGTTTCATATAGCCTACGCTACACACAGAAACTAATGTCTTCACGACAACCTGTCAAAATAAAAGTTGACAAATTACAGTATACTCACTACAAAAAACTAGACTACACCACTGGCCATGGAGAGCAAGCGCTTGTGGAAAGGAGAAAGCGGTGTGAACTGCGCTCTCCATGATGACGAGTAAGTATCGGCAAAGAATTAATTGATTTCTAGCCCCTGCATTAGCTTTACTACTAGATAGATATATTTATGGAGATGAGAAATAAAAAGCCGTCATTATGTCATTAATATCAGTCCGTCAGAAAAGCAGTTCTAGGCTTATTCTTGGCTGGATAACTCTTAGCAGGTTTAAAAAAGCCCTCTTAAAATTAAATATGAATGCAGTTTTGGATTAAATAAAAGTACAGTCAAGTCAAATAAAACACGTTTTATCTCCTGTATAGTTTGGTAACACTACAATAAGATACCATTCATTAACATAACTTAATGCATTATCTAACATCAACACATTGAGTGAACAATATATTTTTACAACATTAATTAATGTTTGTGAATGTTATTTAATAAAAACACTTGATTGGTCATGTTTGTTCACTTCATTCATTGTGCATTAAAAAATGTTAACAGAAATAATGTTAACTTTTGATTTTAAAAATGTATTTTTAAATTAACCCCAAGGAGAATAATTGCGACAGTATATAACTTGTTTATTGTTAGGTCATTTTATCTAATGTTATCTAACAAATATAATCTTATTGTAAAGTGTTTTTAATACTACAGTTTCCATCTTTGTAACCGTGATATACACTTTAATATATGTACATTTAATCTAAATTAAGCTTTGGTACTGAAATTGGTATCGAGAACCGTGGATTTTCACTGGTATTGGTACCGAATACTGAAATTTTGGTACCGTGACAACACTAGTCCCCAATTAAGCAAGCCAAAAGCCAATGGCAACAAAGGTGAAAAAAGGCGACAGTGGCAAGAAACCAAAACTCCATCAGGGCCGAACCTTGGGAGAAACCAGGCTCAGTCGGGGGGCCCGTTCTCCTCTGGCCAGCGAATGAACAGTGTATGATTATGATCCAGGCAGCATTATAGGTCAGAAGTCAGATGGAACAGGATATTATTCTGATTGTTCCAGTCTAATCTGAGATAAGATTATCAATGAGAGATAATTTACAGTCTGCCGTTCATAATGTCGATGTGTGTGTGTGTGTGTGTCTGTAGGTTGTCTGGCTGTATGGTGACAGAGGAAGGCTGTGGTTATGTGTCTTCAGCTCTGAGTTCAAACCCCTCACACCTGAGAGAGCTGGACCTGACAAACAATGACCTGCAGGATTCAGGAGTGAAGATTATTTCTGAAGGACTGAAGAGCCCAAACTGTCAGCTGCAGATTCTGAGGTATTTAAGAACATATAAGAGATTATTTACAGTCTGCCGGTCATAATGTTGATGTGTGTGTTTGTAGATGGTCTGACTGTGTGTGTCTGTAGGTTGTCTGGCTGTATGGTGACAGAGGAAGGCTGTGGTTATGTGTCTTCAGCTCTGAGTTCAAACCCCTCACACCTGAGAGAGCTGGACCTGACGAACAATGACCTGCAGGATTCAGGAGTGAAGATTATTTCTGAAGGACTGAAGAGCCCACACTGTCAGCTGCAGATACTGAGGTATTTAAGAACATATAAGAGATTATTTACAGTCTGCCGGTCATAATGTTGATGTGTGTGTTTGTATATGGTCTGACTGTGTGTGTCTGTAGGTTGTCTGGCTGTATGGTGACAGAGGAAGGCTGTGGTTATTTGTCTTCAGCTTTGAGTTCAAACCCCTCATGCCTGAGAGAGCTGGACCTGACGAACAATGACCTGCAGGATTCAGGAGTGAAGATTATTTCTGAAGGTCTGAAGAGCCCAAACTGTAAGCTGCAGATACTGAGGTATTTAAGAACATATAAGAGATTTACCACACCAACACAGAAAAGATACAAAGGGACAGGTGCTAGCTGTTGGAGATTATATGGGAAAAGGGAATCTAACCATTATCATATTTTTGGGGGAGTGTCAGAAATTAACCCAGTTTTGGCAAGGGATTGAAGGAAATTTGAAAGCTGTTTTTGAGGTGACGATTCCCTGTAATTGTGAATGTTTACATCTGGCTAATATTTCTTTTGATGGGTGGAATAACATTGATAAGAAACTGATGTTAATTCTTCTGGCAGCCAGTAAAAAAGAAATTAAAAAAGAAATGGCTAAAACCAGAACCACTTACAGTTGATGATTGGATTGACATATTACACTATATATATATATATATATATATATATATATATATATATACAGTATATATGTGTGTGATGGAAAACATTTCCTTTCCTTAAGAGCCCAGATAGAATACATTTGTTCAATATGGAAAAAAATTATTGATTATATAAAACCAACTGAAATTTTATGAAGCATAAATGGTCTGTAAGGTAATGTTTTTTAATAATTATAAGCAATAGCTCCCCTTGTTCTTGTGTAAAACACAAAACATCTGTATAAGCTTGAGTATTTAATTTCCATGACCATTGGTAGACATGATGAGTTATAATGCTGTCTCTGTACTGACGTATATGTTTTGTTTTATTGTAAAGAAGCATTTCTGCCTTGATAAATGTATATATTTGTCCGCTGAAATTGAAAAAAGAACATATAAGAGATTATTTTACAGTCTGCCAGTCATGTGTGTTTTTGTAGGTGATCTGACTGTGTGTCTGTAGGTTGTCTGGCTGTATGGTGACAGAGGAAGGCTGTGGTTATGTGTCTTCAGCTCTGAGTTTAAACCCATCACACCTGAGAGAGCTGGACCTGAGCTACAATCACCCAGGAGTCAAGCTGCTCTCCGGAAAACTGAAGGATCCAAACTGCTCATTGCAGATACTCAAGTATGTGGGACAAGCAAGCCTCGTTTACACTGCAGGTCTTGATGCCTAATTCTGATTTGTTGCCTATATGACCGTCCGTTTACACGTTCTTGCCCCATGTCCGATTCATGTGTTTACATTTGACATACTATCTGAAACGTTGTTGCATGCTTAAGAGGGTTCTTGCACAGATGGACAAACATGAAATGTGCTTGATGCTAATTATATTAATTCTCAACATGTACACACTCATTATTAATCTTGTACCTAACATGATGAAAACGGCTTTGTTAATTTTTCTTATCACCTCATGATGACAGTAAACCCATTATTACATGCGTCACTAGGCCTGTTTTCAGTTCAAACTGGCGAAATTAGACAAAAGTTTATTAGTTTGCCTGATTATTTGTCATTAGTTTAACATTTATGACCTAAAAAACTGTCAAGTATGAAATGTTTAGTTCAGCTACTTACATCTTACCTCTCACTTGACTATAAACTGAAGTGTCGAGTCGCTCTAGGCTACGTTTACACGTGGCCGGCTATTTTCATAAACGGACATTTCACCCCTCTCCGTTTTCAAGAATAACATCGTGCACTCCTGTCAGTTTTCAGAGAAGTGTTAGTTTACACGAACCCGTGTCTATGCCGTCAAGAGCAGTGTAACGAGAAGCTCACGCTCACCTTAGCCAATCAGAATCCCCAATATAGTCACATACTGTGATATCGGCTCCCTAAGACTCAGTTTTTCTCAGTTTACATGCAAACAAAGTTTTCCAAAATCTCCACTCACACACACACACACACACACACACACACACACACTCACACACACTCTTGCGTTCATAGGGAGGATGATATACACACACACTCACACTCTCTCTCACACACACACACACTCTTGCGTTCAAAGGGAGGATGATGCACACACACACTCACACTCTTGCGTTCATAGGGACGATGACGCACACACACACACACACACACACACATACTCACACTCTTGCGTTCATAGGGAGGATGATACACACACACTCACACTCTCTCACACACACGCACTCACACACACATTGTCTTGCGTTCATAAGGAGGATGATAGACACACAAACACACACACACATACACGCACTCACACACACACACACGCACTCACACACACACTGTATTGCGTTCATAAGGAGGATGATAGACACACAAACACACTCACACACACACACACACACACACGCTCACACACACACACACACACACACACACACACTCTTGCGTTCATAAGGAGGATGATAGACACACACTCACACACACTCTTGCGTTCATAAGGAGGATGATAGACACACACTCACACAATCTTGCGTTCATAAGTAGGATGATAGACACACACACTCACACACACTCTTGCGTTCATAAGGAGGATGATAGACACACACACACACACTCACACACACACACACTCTTGCGTTCATAAAGAGGATGATAGACACACACACACACACACTCTTGCGTTCATAAGGAGGATGATAGACACACACACTCACACACTCACACACACTTTTGCGTTCATAAAGAGGATGATAGACACACACACACACACTCTTGCGTTCATAAGGAGGATGATAGACACACACACACATACACACACACACACACTCTTGCATTCATAAGGAGGATGATAGACACACACACTCACACATACACACACACACACACTCTTGTGTTTCCTCTAGAAATGAATGTGAATCATGTTTGTGTTTTATAGTGTGGATCATTGTGGAGAGTTCAGATTTACAGCAGGATTACACAAATGTAGGTCTACACACACAATCATTTAGTGATTTATTGTTGATTTGTGTCATTTAGTGAAATGTTTCTCTTCTTGTGTTCAGATGCCTGTGATCTCACACTGGATCCAAACACAGCACACACTCTTCTCATTCTGTCTGATGAGAACAGGACAGTGACGTGTGTGTCTAAGCGTCAGCCGTATCCTGATCATCCAGAGAGATTTGATGATGTTCATCAGGTTCTGTGTGGAGAGAGTCTGACTGGACGCTGTTACTGGGAGGCTGAATGGAGTGGATATGAAGCTGGAATATCAGTGACATATAAAGGAATCAGCAGGAAAGGACGGAGTGACTGTGTGTTTGGATATAATGACAAATCCTGGAGTCTGCTCTGCTCTGATTACGGATTCTCTGTCCATCACAATAATAAAGACACTGTTATTCCTGTCGTCTCTTCATCCTCTAAGAGAGCAGGAGTGTATGTGGACGTGTCGGCCGGCACTCTGTCCTTCTACAGCATCTCTGACACACACACACTCACACACTTACACACACTCAACACCACATTCACTGAACCCCTCTATGCTGGATTTGGAGTTTATGATTATAACTCCTCAGTGTCTCTGTGTGACATTAAACAGCGTCCTGAGAGAAACAACAGTGATACACACACAACCGGGTGAGTGAAATATACTGTGTCTTAGTGAAGGATTTCTCCAGACTGAATAATAGTTTAATCCTCTGTTCTTCATACATCACTAAACACTAGAGATGCGCCATATTGGGTTTTTGCTGATACTCCATATGCTGATATTGCACAACATGTTTTGGCCAGTACCAATAAATACATATTTTCCTTAGTTTTGAAACAACACAGAGTCTCTCCTGTGCAGAGACTATAAACACATTATTCTTCATTTTAGTTAGTTTAGAGCTAAATCTATTTCTCCTTCAGTTTCAGAGTTGTGAGGTCTCTGTGAATAGGGCTTAAGACTGATTTACTGGTATTTCTCTAAAGCTCCTGATCACACACGATCTCTAAACTGGAATTTGCTATTAATTGTCTGTAATTTTCTAGCTGTAGTGTGATCTTCTTTTCTATTAATATTCCTGCAGACGAGGAATAAGACAGAAATAGTCAAATTCACTCAGTATTACTTGATCTATTCCAGCACTCCCTCAATTACAATCAAGCACAATTAACTGTAGACAGTTGTGTTGTAAGCAGTAAAACAGTCCAGTTCTCTTACGAGAGTCCTCTCGTACTGCGTTTTTGACAAAAAACGCTACGGGAAAACCTCTTTTTCACGAAATACTGAAGCAAAAAATTATCCTTAATTTTCATACATGTAAAACGCGTTGCAGCAGTAGACAGCCATGGCGAGACGGAATCAGAATCAGAATCGGAATCAGAATCAGGCCAATGAGGGCGCTTCGCGCCCTCCCTGCCATTTCCCGCCGAGGCGGGCGTGGCTAACCTCTATAAAAGGCGCTCGAAAAGGCTGATTCACTTGATTTTCATCTCTTCAGCGAAGCTCACGCATCGCTGTTCACGAAGAAGCAAGCATATCAGCGGGACGAGCCCTCGAAGTCGCTGGCCTACGCCGCCTTCTACAGCCGTACCTACTGCGCTTTCCGACGCTGTATCCTTTCCTCTGCTGTGTGTGTGTGTGTGTTCGCTGAAACACTCACCCCCTAAAAGAGCTGCGTCTTTTTAAAGATGCCTTCGTGCAGCTCGTGTCGAGCCCCACTCACCGAGGGAGACCAGCACGTCATCTGCGTTTCCTGTTTGGGTGAGGACCATGCAGCGCTCGCTCTCGCTGACGGCGGCTGCCCTCACTGCGAGCTTTTGCTACTGGTGACTCTGAGGACTCGCCTGGCATCCTTCTCAGAGCCTGCATCCTCCGCCGCGCTGCCGCGCCGTAAAAAGCGCCGCTCGCAGCGGGCCCCGGAACCCGCTCCAGCCCGACTAAGCTCGCCGGTTCGCCCGCCTGCTTCTCCGGCTTCGACTGAATCACTTCCTGATGCTCAGCGCCCGCAGTCTGCCGCCGCTTCATTAGAGGAAGTTGTTTCCGAGGCCGCGTCGGGGGAAAAGGATTCCTGCTCTCTGCTAGCTTCAGGCAGCGAGGATTGGGCGAGCTCTGAGGATCTCGCGCCTCCTGCCCGTCGTTCCACAACGAGAGCTAGCATCGAGAAGGAGCTCATGCGAGTACTCGCGTTGGCCGCGGCGAGCCTCGGCCTCGAGTGGTCTGCACCGGAGCTCCCTTCCCGCACCCGGCTGGACGGTAGCTTCCTTCCCGGTGAGCGCACTTCTCCAGAGTCAAAGCCCGCTCCCTTTCTTCCTGAGCTTCACAAAGAAGTAGCGAAGGCCTGGAACGCTCCCTTCTCTGCACGGACGCGTTCGTCTGTGTCGCCAGCATTCTCAACGCTGGATAATGCGAAGGACCGAGGCAACCTTTCGCTTCCGCCGGTGGAACAGGCGATAGCGACCCACCTTTGCCCGCCCTCTGCTGGACGGCGGGCTAAACCGGTGTTGCCTTCCAAAGCCTGCCGCACGACGTCGACGCTGCTCGCGCGAATCTTCTCCGCCGCTGGGCAGGCCGCGTCAGCGCTACACACCATGGCTACACTACAGATATACCAGGGCGATCTCCTCCGCAAATTGGACGAGATGGGCCCTGACGCTATCTGTGTCGCGGATCTGAGAAGCGCGTCAGACCTTATACTCCGCGCTACCAAGTCTGCCGCACAAGCCATGGGACGATGTATGGCTTCCGCCACCGTTGCTGAGAGGCACTTATGGCTGACGCTCACGGAGATGGCCGATTCCGAGCGCACCGCGTTTCTCGACGCCCCGCTGTCTTCCACTGGCCTTTTTGGTTCTTCTCTCTCCGAGTTCGTGGAGAGATTTACCGAAGCCCAGAAAGCGTCTCAAGCCTTCAAGCACTTCCTTCCGAAGCGCTCCGGTTCTGCAGCGGGTCGTGACAAACAGACCCCGCGGAGCTCTCAGCCTCAGCCGCCTTCGACTTCCTCTTCACAGCAGCGACAGCAGCGCAGCTCTCGGCCCCGCTCTCGCTCTACCAGCCGCCGCCCCACTACACGCGGGCCGCGGCCGAGGATTGTGGTGAAGCCGGAAGTCCCGAAGAAGTCCTAGCAGTGCTAGGAAAGCGCAGGTGTGTAAGTCCCGTTGCGACCGGCCTCTCACCCAAGCGCGCCGCTGTTTCAGTCCCAAGATTTGCGACTGTTCCAGCGTTCTCTGCAAAGCGCAAGCCCGCTCAGTTGCCCGCTTGCCTGCACACAAAAGCCGTTCTCACGGCTACCCAGATATATCCCGAAAAGAGTGTATTTTCTGGTGTCCCGGCCACGGCCGATGGTGCTATAAATGTAGTGTCGATGCCCACTCCTCAGTGCCCATCCCCACGCATAAGCACAGCCCTGCACTCAGGGTTCGCGCACATAAAATCGACTCAGGTCGATTGCGCTTCCAACATAGTAAAAGTGCCCACTTCCCAGTGCCCACGAACACTATGTCTTACAGATCGCAGGCTCTCTGTAAAAACGAGACCTGTGCGCGCTCGCTCTGCTCACACAGACAGCGCGTCCAAAGCAGTGAATGTGCCCGTTACCCGCCCACATTTACTCGCAGACATAAGTCCCACGAGACTTTCTCAGCCCTCCCTCAATCAGTTAAGCACTGTAATAAGGTCGAGGATGAGCGTTCAGCCCGCTGTATCATGCGCGCTCCCCGCCTCGAATGCCACAGGCGAGACGCCTATGTTTTTGCATCCCGAAGCGCCTCTGTCGCACGGCGAACAGAGCGCGCTTCGCATCCAGCCCTTAGCCAGCCATGCAGAGGCATGGGCTGCGCTTCCAGGGGTTTCAGATTGGGTGCTAGGCATTATAAAGAGAGGCTTCTCGCTACAGTTTTGTCGACGCCCTCCCCGCTTTACAGCGCGCGTCGAAACTACGGTGACGTTAGAAGTAGCACACCTACTTCGCGCCGAAATTTCAAAACTGTTGAGCAAAGGAGCGATAGAGCATGTACCCCAAGCTCAGAGCGAAGGGGGGCTATACAGCAGATACTTTTTAGTCCCCAAAAAGGACGGTGGTATCAGACCCATTCTGGATCTAAGACGACTAAACAGAGTGTTAGTGAAACGCAGTTTCAAAATGCTCACGACCAGAAAAATCCTCGCGCATGTTCGCCGAGGAGACTGGCTTATGTCGATAGATCTGAAGGACGCATATTTTCAAATACAGATAGCGTCACATCTAGAGTGCGGATCGGGCCGAATTTTTCTGTCCGAGCCCGGCCCGCGTCCGACAGAGCAGTAACCGAACCCGACCCGAGCCCGACAGGCATAAAGATATTTATGTCCGAGCCCGACCCGAGACCGACAGTTAAAATCCAATTTTTTTCTCATACTAATGACACATGTACGTTTGTTTGTGTGGAAAGCCCGCTTTTATTAAGCAACTGTAGGAAGGCATTCGGAAATATCAACAGGATGAGTGCATCAGCGCGCACGGAGAAACAAGCGCACTTAACACAGACGCGCATGCACGTGTTTGGTTGTCACGGCTACATAAACAAATTTGAAATTTGCGCACACAGGAAGACAGATGTTATGGTAAAATTTTACATGCATTTTAATCACAAAAACGAACGTTTGCATCAAATGAAAGCATCAGGCACATTGGCTAACGTTACCTACATAATAAGCTGTTTTAAATTTAAAATGTTCAATGCCTTATCGCGCTGATGTGACCGAGCCCGACCCGAACCCGAACATAATTTCTAAATATCTGTCCGAACCCGGCCCGGCCCGGCCCGTCGGGTACCGACGGGTCCCGTCGGGCTCGGGTCGGGTATCCATCCTCTAGTCACATCACAGGCGATACTTGAGATTCGCCTTCGAGGATCAGACGTACCAGTATACAGTCCTGCCGTTCGGCTTGTCCCTGGCACCTCGTACGTTTACGAAATGCATGGACGCAGCGCTCGCCCTTCTCAGACTCAGAGGCATGCGAGTGCTGAATTATTTGGACGACTGGCTGATCCTAGCTCAATCACGATCACAGCTCGTGGAGCACAGGACCGTTTTACTCGATCACCTCGAGAATCTTGGTATCACGGTCAATTGGACAAAGAGTTCATTGAACCCCAGTCAAACGATTTCGTTTCTGGGTATCATTCTGGACTCACAGTCTATGACGGCGCGGCTGTCGCCACAGCGCGTGCTGCACATCCAGCGCGCGGCGAGATCTTTCCGCCGCGGCGCGTTTACCCCGCTCAGAACGTTTCAAAGGATGCTGGGTCTCATGGCCTCAGCATCATCAGTTCTTCAGTTGGGCTTACTCCGCATGCGCCCTCTGCAGTTCTGGTTGAAAGCGCGAGTACCGCGCGGAGCGTGGGCGTCCGGCCGGTTATGTCTCAAGGTCAGTCAGAGCTGTGTGACAGCTCTGATACCTTGGTTGGCGGACGACTGGTACCAATCAGGTGTAAGCCTGGGGACTTCCTCGAGTGTGAGGATGGTGTCGACAGACGCATCCACCTCGGGATGGGGAGCGCTGTTCGAGGGCAGACCGTTCTTCGGCCTATGGTCAGAACGGGAAAAGCTCCAACACATCAACTGCCTAGAAATGCTGGCAGTGCACAACGCGCTGACGCGCTTTTGTCCCCAAATCAAGGACCAACACGTCGTAGTCCGTTCGGACAACACGGCAGTGGTGTCCTACATAAATCGCCAGGGCGGTCTGAGATCCATATCCCTGTACAGGCTGGCAGAACGCCTCCTAATATGGGCTCAGCACAATTTGCTCTCGCTGAGAGCAGTGCATGTGCCTGGGCTTCAGAATGTGGGCCCAGACAGGCTGTCCAGAAACAACATTCCCTTGGGCGAATGGTCTCTACGCCCACAAACAGTCCGGCTGTTGTGGCAGAGATTCGGCAGAGCGGAGGTGGACTTATTCGCGTCCCATGAAAACGCTCATTGCCCCGTATTCTTTTCCAAAGACGACAGCGCGCTGTCCCGGATGTGGCCGCGCTGCCCGTTATACGCCTTTCCCCCCGTCCCACTCCTGCCACAGGTGTTAGAGCGGGTCAAGGAAACAAGGTGCCCAGTACTGCTTGTAGCACCGCTCTGGAAGAACCAAGCATGGTTCCCAGTCCTGATGCAGTTAGCAGATACCGCTCCATGGCCGGTGCCATTGAGGAGAGATCTCCTCTCGCAGGCCGGGGGCTCGATTTGGCACCCACACCCAGAGCTGTGGTCCCTTCATGCGTGGGTACTCAACGGGTATCCGTTGACCTCGCAGAGGGAGTGCTGAATACCATCACTCAGGCCAGAGCACCGTCAACGAGACGGCTTTATGCCTCTAAGTGGTCAGTTTTCTCCAGCTGGTGTACAGCTCGGGGTCTATCACCCCTCGATTGTGAGGTGACGGAGGTCCTCTCCTTCCTACAGGAGCTGTTGGATAAGGGCAGATCCCCTTCCACGCTCAAAGTTTATGTGGCGGCTATTGCAGCGTTCTCTAAAGCAACGCTAGGTCAGTCACTGGGAAGGAACGATTTAGTCATCCGCTTCCTCAGGGGAGCCAGGAGGCTGAATCCTCCCAGACCTCCTTCAGTCCCTATGTGGGACCTTTCTACGGTTCTGGCGGCCATGAAAGGTGCCCCTTTCGAGCCTATCCAATCTATTAGCCTCAAACATTTGTCTTTCAAAACAGTGTTTTTGATGGCTCTCGCTTCGGTGAAGCGCATAGGCGACCTGCACGCGCTCTCCGTGAGCCCAGCGTGCTTAGAGTTTGGACCTAATGACTCTAAAGTCATACTCAAACCTAAGCATGGCTACGTGCCAAAATCCCTCAACACGCCGTTTCGGGCTCAGGTTATCTCCCTGTCTGCCCTGCCGGGATCTAGTGAGGAAGGGACTCAAGTTTTCTTTGCCCTGTTAGGGCTTTAAGAGCTTATATGTCCCGCTCCGCTGTCTTTCGACAGACTGAGCAGCTCTTTGCCTCGTTCAGTGGACGTTCCAAAGGAATGGCTGTTTCGAAACAGAGCTTATCCAGATGGATAGTTGACGCCATAGCGCTAGCTTATACTGTCAAGGGCCTCCAGTGCCCGTTGGGAGTTAGAGCGCACTCCACGAGAGGCGTTGCCTCTTCGTGGGCTTGGACCAGCGGGATTTCCTTACAGGATATATGTACGGCGGCAGGTTGGGCCTCGCCGTCTACATTTATCAGGTTTTACAACCTAGAGGTTCCCGCCTTGCAGGCTAAGCTACTATCGGTATAATCGATTCAGTTGTCTAAACCAGAGCACTGTAATCGTATGCGCGACGCGCTACCGACTGTTTTATGGGCGGAATTGTGTAAGACCCACATTTCCCATATTAGTTCAGGTCTCCACCCTGTCTATATGGTGTCTGACTCGCGTCTGTAGACGCGGCCTTATATGGGACGGAGGAAACCCCCTCTTGTCTCTAGACTCTCTCTGTGAGGTCATGTTTTCACGTCTGTGGACGTTGCGCTATAGGGAATAGAGGATACCCCTCCCTATTTCCCAGACTCTCTGTGAGTCTATCTGGTGGTTATGCACTGTATGCCTGGCTTTGCTCCAGTGATCGGTGTTTTTCACCACAGCACGCACGGCGTTTTACAAGGGGTTCCCGTAGCGTTTTTTGTCAAAAACGCAGTACGAGAGGACTCTCGTAAGAGAACGTACTCGGTTACTTATGTAACCTCGGTTCTCTCTAGAAGAGGGAACGAGTACTGCGTTCTCTGCCGTGCGTACGGTTCACTCTGGTTCGCTTCGGCGATGAAAATCAAGTGAATCAGCCTTTTCGAGCGCCTTTTATAGAGGTTAGCCACGCCTGCCTCGGCGGGAAATGGCAGGGAGGGCGCGAAGCGCCCTCATTGGCCTGATTCTGTCAGGCCTCGCTCGATAGGCTTATGCAGTTGCCGCAGAGCAGCCAATGAGCGAGCGAGCCGTCTCGCCATAGCTGTCTACTGCTGCAACGCGTTTTACATGTATGAAAATTAAGGATAATTTTTTGCTTCAGTATTTCGTGAAAAAGAGGTTTTCCCGTAGCGTTTTTTGTCAAAAACGCAGTACTCGTTCCCTCTTCTAGAGAGAACCGAGGTTACATAAGTAACCGAGTACGTTCTTTATAGTCAAACTCATTTATTATGTTTGATAATGAACATTTCTGTCCACCCCAGACTGCTGATGGTCTTTATCTGTTCACCTCTGTGAAAATATCCACAGTTAAAAACACTGATTTATAGAAGACTTGACACATTATTCAGCTTGAGCTTATTGATGGAGAATATAGAGTTCATGTTGGCTAGTTAAACATAAACATAACTGGACAATTATGTGTGAATTAAACTCTCATTATAGTATATATGTGTTTGTTATATTAGATTGTTTGTTATTAGTGAGTGACATCACAGGTGTCAGTCGCAGCATTATATACTAGCTTTATATTTTCTCTCTGTCAAACTGCCTGTCAAATAGTTTTTATAGTAAACTGTTTGTATGTTGTTGGTTTTGAATTGTTGGTAATACTTTACAATAAGGTCCCATTAGTTAACATTCGTTAATGCATTAACTGTATTTGTTAACGTTAGTTAGTCAACTGTTCATTGTTAGTTCATGTTAGTTCAGGTCCATTAAATAATATCGACAGATACAACTTTTGATGTTAATAATGTATTAATAAACGTTGAAAATAACATCAACTGAGATTAATAAAAGCAGCTGACTCTTTGCTTCTGCCTTCTTCTGGTTCTTCACAGGTTCTCTCAGCCCAAACCTTCTGGGCTCGATATTCACCCGCTGCTGAACTGTCAGTCTTGTGTCCATATAGCTTATTCTGATCAGTGGCTTCAGATTGAGCCGTCGGCCTGTACAGATGAAGGAGGGTCAAAGTTCAGGGTCAGCACTGATCCAGGCCGTTACGAGTGTGTCAGGACCAGAATGCGATGGGTCTGTGACTGTGTCGTCACCCTTCAGTACCGTACCGTAGACGGACTCTTCCTCAACGCAGAGCTGGAGAGGCTGCAGTGCAACCGGATCGGTCCAGTGATTGACGTGACGGTGATCTCAGGGAAACTGGAGGAAGTTCATCTGCCCCATTACGCCTGTTTAGGAGAGTCTGACCCCTCTCTCAAAGATGCTGTGAAAGTCCTCACCGTAAAAGACGAGGGAATAACCACAGAACCTGTGCAGTTGACCCGATTCCATGCTAAGATTGTCCAACCATCCTTCTCTCTGAAAACATTAATCATAAGTTGGATAATGGGATGGTACGAACACTGCGATCTTCTTCTCTACATGCATTCTAAAGATCCTCTCATTCTACATCTCTACTTATTTCCAGTTGATGATCATGCAAAAGAAAAAGTTAAGAAAGAAAAGAGAAATGACCCAATAGAGCATCCCAGACCTGGCAGGCCATTTCGGATGAAAACGCCACACAATCTTGATGTTCCTGGTGCCTCCACTATCACTCCCAAAGAAGGGATCACATTCACAAGAGAAACTCCCCCAAACTTCTTCAAGGTCAACACCCGTCTGGAGAATGATCTTCAAATGACTCTTATCAGAGAAGAGGATAAGGAGGAGGTCTGGACTACAACAATTGAGAAAGATGAACTTGATCAGATTCGTCCTAAGAGAGACGAGCCGCGTCTGAATAGTGTGGAAGGTAAATCACAGTTTTTTGATAAGCATTAGCCAGATCTCATTCAGGGGGTTACAAATGTCCAGATCATTGCAGATAAACTGTGTCAGCAAGAACTAATTCATGAGGAACAATAATCAGAAATCACACAGAATCCAGATCCACATGCAGCATACTTTATTAAATAAACTCAAAACTGCACAGATGCAGACATAGACTCAGGACCAAGACTCGGGAACAGAACAACATACAAAGTCAAGAACCCACAAACACTGACACAAGACACAGGGTTTAAGTACAGAGGCAAACAAGATAACAAGATACCAAGGGGCTGTGGTTAACCATAGACACCTGGGGAGACTAATAGGCATTAAACATAATGGGGAACTGCTAAACATGGGACAAGACAATTAATTGCTAATGACATTGCAAAGAAATCTCGTAAATATTTTATGTATTTAATTAGTTTTTTTCCAATGCAAAGTAAACTCAGGCTTGGTTACTCAGAAAACCAATTGTTCGGTTTGAGTGACATTTCGTCAAGCAAAAAGAGTTTCTGAGGCAGGTCGATTCTTAATAGACTTTTCACTCATTTCCTCCACTTCTGCAGTTTTCTTTCTCTGGTTGCATTCACTCGCTTCCCAAAGTAATTTTGATATTGAATTGTCAATACAATATTAATAGAGAACTTCACATAAGCTGACTTCATAAATTGATTTTCCTAGAATGTTTTTGTCTGAACTCACCATTATGATTATCAGTGTTATATTCGGTTGGGCACTTGGAACTTCATTTATATTATTGTAATTATATTCTAAAAGGTGTCATAACTTCTAACTAAATAATTTACTAGTCTATTTTTCACGTTGAATAATGGTCTTTTAAAATTGTATTGCTAACACCTGAGTCATTAACACCTTGTGAAACTTTTAATTGGGTTGATATAATCCCACTATATTTGTGACAATATCTTGTAATTGCCCATGCTTGATTCACAGACTTCACCATTAAGCATGTGAAACACAACAGTGGTAACTATACTAAGTCAAGAGTAAATCTAAAGTAAATTATCAAGTTCTCTCTAAATGTCTTTTTTAGTTACTAAAACTCTTGTGTAAGTGAACTATACTAACTAAGCATTTGCCAGTACAGCATACTATTTCTTTTTCACTTTACTTAGTTTTTTTTAAGGCAATCGGTTTGCATGTTTTGTTTTTTTTTAATTAGGAGTATCTAATTAGATTATACAGTGTATACAGACCTTCAGTTCGTAATCTAGCGGTGGGGGTTTTACGCCTCAGGATGTATATTTTATTAAGTGTACTCTTCTCTAGTTCATTGGAGGAGTAATCTTTATAAGAGTTTATTACACGGCTCTGTGGAATACTTGATTCTGATTGGTCAATCATGCCATCCAGCGGTAAGATATTCCCAGATAACAACCGCTGAAAACAGAAACAGAGACTCATCCGGGTCACTGAAGTCAGCAGCGCTATACACTCGCTAGGAACGGGTTTTACTTTGTGGAAGTTTTGCATTTGGTGAGCTGATCAAATATTTAAACTCAGTCAAATCAATATTTTGTGTACAGTTAATTATGCCATCCAGTATCATGGATTTGCTCTCTGTGTTGTTTCATACAAATGCAGCTGTTGCCATCATGACTATTGTTTTGTACACTGTTGGATTATTAGATACAAACAGGTAGGATTTTAAAACAGTTTAATCTGAAATCAATATCTCTGTAACACTTTAGAATACTGTTTCTTACTTACTGCAGAACTAATAAGAATTACTGAAGAACTAATAGTTAATTAGCATCTGCTCTGGTGAGTCTTGTTTTGTGTGAAACATGACGGGATTAGGGATGAATGTAAACAGTATGCCGCTTTGGCGCATTCCACACAAATGTACGTTTTTTTCATAATTAATGTAATCGATTAAGTCAACACATCGTTCTTCTGAGTAGTTATATGCAACTTAATTTACTAATTTGATTCATTTTTGTAGGGAGGTGGTAAAACTTTGGCTTGCGTACTGTTGTAAAATGGATATTACATTTAATGTGCTATGGCAAGTTCATAGGAGGAGCTAAAATATATCTACATTATACACACACAATAATTTTACAACATTATTTAGCTCAAATAATTGAGTCTTGTTATTCAGTCCTTCCATGGCAACATAAAGTGTTTTTGCACCTCTGACTACTAATTGCACTACTCGTAAAAACCTTTTTATTTAAATCTTGTTTCCTGCTTTGTGTGTGACTCGCTGACAAATCACTGACTGTTCCAGAAGAGTTTGGATGAGATGCCTCTAAGAGACGAGACCTGCTCTAACCCTAACATATGAATACTTCGAATCATGTGTTTAGAGTGAAAAATACTGAAGATCTTTTTCTTTTTGTCCTGCAGAAGTGAATCAGCGAAGGAATATGGCGTCTGTTAAAGAGCAGCTCGAGAAGTCTCTGAGGGATCTAGGAAAAGATGACCTGAAGTGCTTTCTGTGGTACTTGAAGAATCATGAATGTATTTCAACTTCTGAAATGCAGAACGCAGATGTCTTTGACACAGTGGACACGATGGTGGCACGTTTAGGACCAGAAGAAGCTGTGAAGATCACAGTGAACATCCTGAGGAAGATGAACCAGAATAATCTGGCTAAAGAGTTGGAGAACAAACACAATGAAGGTAATGTTTAAACGGTACATTTAAATGTTTTCTTTGATTGTAAGGAGTGACTGTTTAGTGCTGTGAGGGATTAAATGTGAAAAATGAAGTCATTGTTAAACTCAGATGTTTCTCTTTGCTCAGCTGATGTGTTTGTGTAATCTGATGTTTCATCTTTCTCTCACAGCTCGGACTGAGGGCAACATGAAGGCTTCTTCCACTTGCTGATTCAAAACAGATCAAGGTTAAATAATGATCAGTCTGTAGCTGGAAATACATATTTATCACATAATCATATTCAAGTATTGAACTTAAAGGGATGGTTCGGAGTAAAATCAACCTAGGGTCCTTTGCACCATGACCTCGAGCCAAACCCGAATGTTGGTCGAACATTATTAAAGTTAGAGCTTATTTAGAGATATCAGCCGGATGGCTTAGTGCAGGCGCTAATGGATCCTATGATGTATCTGGTAAATTAACCCACTAATAATGCCCAGAATGGCACCAAACTTCTACAGTAGTACAAATAGGTTCTGTACTCACAAACTTTCCAATGCCTCGTTTTTTAAGTACATCAGGAGTAGGGCTGTCACTTTTGTGAAAAAATCCTGTTCGATTTTTGAGACATAAGTGTTCATTGAATCGATTGTAAAATCGAAAATTGAAAAATAAAACGCCAAATATGGGCACATCCACGGACAACTAACAGGCATTAGGACGAACGTAAAGAGGGCGTGCCGCGCCTGACGCTCACAAGTCAGCAATATTTCTGATGATTTATTGGCTATGTGCTATTTATGTGGCTATGACTAGTGCAACATTCTCGAAAAGCAATAAGCAGAGTGGACTGCCATAGCAGAATATATGAAAAACATTACCTCAGTCTTCAACATGGCTGTGTTTACGAATCTGTATCTGAATGCATGAGACTGTCTGAATACCGGGAAAATTCACAGTTTTGTAGTAAAAAGAGACACATTATGCAGAAGGATCATTTGCTGTTATGCATGTTTGTCAGAGCCTGCAGTTGCAAATGACGCGCGTTCGCTGCAGGCATAACATGACGAGCTGGACGCGCTCCGAGAAAAGACCGTTAAAATCGATTCCCTATTTTCATTTTCGAAACTTGCGTTGGTTGGTCCGATCGATTGTGCAATCGATTTTCGAACGTAAAGTGACAGCCCTAATCAGGAGTTTATTTAAATAACACTTGCCTGACGACTCATGCTACCGCTAACCCGGACGTCGATGTCACTTCAGTCACAGAAGTGGAAATATTCTGAATGATAGACTCTGAATAATGTGCTGTAAAGTAAGACTGTCATGAGTTAATGGACCATTTCCCCACTTTTTTATTTTAAACTCAAATACAGGGAAGGTAAAACAAGTTTAAAGGACAAGTTCGGTATTTTACACTTAAAGCCCTGTTTACAGATCGTTTCTGATCAAATAGAACGGTTAAGATTAAAATTTGGACACATGCTGCTGTCCCGAGAATTTTAGGTTTCTTTCGCTTCTCCCCCCCACACCAATGGCAGCCTATGAGCACTGGAACAATCCTTCCAAAAAACGCATTAAACTTTCGTTTACAAAGACGTGAAACTCACTGAGTGGTCAGGGGTGTTCACTGATAACAAAAATCGCTGGTTTAATCGTAGTTTTAGTCCAAGTTTTTTTTTGTGTGTTTGACAAAAACTACGATAAAACCTGTTGGAAAGCATCATGCAGCGATTTTTGTGTGAGTATATCAGTGAATACCCCTGACCACTCGGTGAGTGATAAGCTAAAGTCCCAAAAAGTCGAAGTGTTCCTTTAAAGTAAATGTGTAGCAAGATTTATTTTTGTCTAACTTTATTTCATACTTGTTGGTGAATTGCTTATGTACATTTTTATAAATGTTATAATTTTTGGATATTTTGGATATTTCACTGCATGGAAATATTCTTAATGAATCGACATTCTGAATAATGTGCTGTAAAGTAAGAGTGTCATGGGAAAATGCACAAATACTAATATTTCATTTATTTATTATGAACTCAAATTCTCCAGTGACAACATACTATACCCCTAATGGTGGGTAAGCTGAGCCACTTCTGTGTCACTAGCTCTATTTCTGTGTCCTTATGATGCTTTCCTTTATTTGTCCTGATAGAAGACAGCTGAAATATGATTTGTTGTATAATAATGCTGAAGCACAGATATTTGGCAGTGAAGAATATGTTCTCTGAGCTTCATGTCCTCTACAACAGTCTCAGCCTTCCTCCAACGTCAGGACACCTGAACGAAGCTCCACAAAATCTGTCCGATTAAACATTATTCAGCTGGAGTGTCTAAATCATTTCAACAAAGAGCAGAAAAGAAGTGTCCAGTGATGCTCTTCCCATGAAAGCAGCTGAGCGTTCTGATGCTGTAGAAGCAGAATGTGAGATTCGTCACGTAGAGCTGGAATATTTCTTCTCATGTTGCTCCATCAAGTCATGGTTTAGTCTGTAGTTGCAGCACAGTTTGTGTCTCCAGGAGCTTTTGTTCTGCTTTTGCACACGTTTCTCCTCCAGCAGCTCCTGGAAAACATCCACAGCACTGCAAGTGTTTGTCAGCGCAGGTTTTTATCTATTTATTAAAATGATCATCTGTAAAGATGCCTAACTTTAAAGTCTGGACTACAACAAAGCTTGTGCTCTTATTGCTTTGGAGAAAAGATGCTGTTCATTTCACACATTTGACCGCTGTGTTGTGATGAACACAATGATCTGTGATGAACTTCAGCATCAACTCTAGAGAAATGTGTCCAGTAGAGGAACATCTGTGACTGTTGTAGTTGAGAGAGTTTCTGGCATCATTGAGCTGATAGGAAAGAAACACACAGGACACATGAACTCTAGAGAGAGCGTAAGTCAGACGGGCCGCAGATGAAAGATCGATCAGACCGTTGAATCTCCAGACGGGCTCTTTTAAAATCAGTATTTGACATTGACAGCACATTCACAATGCCACACTGAGAGCTCAAGCCCGTCGCAGTGAGAATAGTGTGTGTGTTTATTCTGATCATTACACTAATCTGAAGACAGAGCAGAAAGACGGCTTTCTGAATGTTAATAAATGCAATGATCTCCTTCATTTGTGTAACTATGGCGACTGACAGTATGGTTTATATAATTACACACTGTGTAGAGCTCTTATTATAGCATTGATCTTTACATTAGTTTCTATTTTTACATTATTTTCAGCTGAATTTCAGTGTTTGGAGATTAACTCTAGACAACTAGAGTTATTGAGGAAATGTTTAGCACTTTATAGCAGGTTTTTGCAGGTCTTTTATGTGTCCTCTATTGAAGCGTAATAAACCAACAGTTGGAGAGTCTTTGTCCTATCCGACGTGTGCGGATCCTTTTCCTACTTTAGGACTTTTTTGGGCTGGATTTACGCACCCAGTGAAGGTTTGTGACGTTGGACTGTAAATACATTTGGCTCTACACCAGTTTCTTCATCATTGTATTTAAGTGAACATTTATTTGGAGTAAGGAGAATGATTGATGTGAACTGATGACAGTATGAATGATCATGAATGTGACGAGAGATCAGCAGAATGAAACACACAGACGATCTCCTGATAGTGTGCTTTATTTCTCCACACACTGTCTGACACTAAATGAATTGTGCAGATCAGCGACGGTACACACACTCACAGTATCGCTGTTAAACACAGATGATCACGGTGTAATTCCAGTCTTTCAGGAGCTTCAGAGCTCAATCTGCTGCCTTCATCACCACAACATCTTCTTCTGAAATGATGGTGTTTTATCCTTTATTAGATCTCCACGAGCACAACACACACACACACACACACACACACACACACACACACACACACACACACACACCAGCCTCTGTGCCTCAGCTCACACTGAAATATCTCTATCATGAACATGACAAAGTCAAGATCATATTTGTGTGTGTTTATAATCAAAGACACACAGAAGGTGTTCAGGGTCAATATGACAGACTGAAGTGTGTGAAATATTTCTGATGGTAACGAATCCTCCTCAGATTAGACAGAATCATCTGGAAGGAAGATATCAGCGAGTGTTTGTTTCAATCTCAACAAGCTTTGATTCTCAGTAGAGACTGTAGTTTCAGACTCGGCCTTATTTAGTCTTTCTTGGATTATGAGGCATTAGTGTTTTTCATTCTCTCAGTTATTAATGGTGTCTGTGCTGCTCTTTATTTCAGTGAATGGAGACAAAACCGTTAAACGTCGATCACTCAGCGCTCGCAAAGGGAGTCTGACAGGAGCTTTTCTGAGGGAAACTTTATCACTAACTCTGTGCTTTTACTTCACCACAACTGACTTTCATGACGTTATGGACATATGTGAGAGTAATGCCATCATTTTTAGGTGTATAAGCGGATAATAATAAGAGTAAAGCTCTGGTAATGTGCGATTACTGAGATTTAGGGTGCTTTCACACTAGCACTTTTGGTGCGCACCCGGGTTCGAATGACGTCAGAGTTCGGTTCGTTTGGATGATGTGAACGCTGTCTTCCGAACTCGGGTGCGCACCCGCGAACCCTACTGGAGTCCGATTAAAGAGGTGGTCTGGGGTACGGTTCATGTGGCACAGAACCTTTCAGGAGATTCTCACCTTTCAGGAGAATCTGACCCAGCCAACTCTACCCAAGCGGAGAACATGCGGCCCAGAGCAGTCAGCAAGAAGAGAAAGGCAAAGGTTGACCTAACAAGCATGTTGGAGTCATATGTTGAACTACAGAAGAAACAATATGAGGATTTCATGCCGGCTGAGCAAGTTCGTCAGCATCAGGAGAGAGAGTCTCTGGACAGCTGGATGTGGAGGAGCGCCGCTACCGAGCTCAAAGAGAGGAACGTCAGGAATATAATAGGATGTTCATGACAGTGCTTAACAGAGTGTTGGACACTTCTGCACCCCCACAGTTACAGCCAGATCCTTTACCTCATGTTTACTCAGCTCAGGACAACACAACACACACACACCTGCATCGTCATACTCCACATTCACTCTTGTTCAGAAGTGCCCTACTACACACACACCAGAGACAGCACATCTCCATCCTATCAGGAGTTAGAGGTTTCAGAATAGGCTAGAAAGCAGTTTAGTTCAGGTCTTCAGAAGAGAATACTTTAGTCTGATGTTGTCTGTGTTTAAGGTGCTTTCACATGAGCAGAGTATGCCCAACAATACATAGGCTATGCTTTCTTCTGTAATTGTTTAATGGTGTTCATGTTTTTTCATCAAAAGTTAGAATCTGGAGCACTTTTTGTTGACCTTACATTGTTGTTCAAATATTACTATAACTTATTTACACTTTTACTCTTCATATGGAGCAGTGCTTTTATCAGAACATGTCTAGAAGTGTTTAATAATCGGCTCACCGACTGTGCCTTTATTCTGAGTTCAGATTTATTCTCGAGCTGCTTATTGTACTTTCAATAAAAGTTATTGACATGTTTCTTGTCTCTCTTCTTTTTTATTGACAGATTAACTTATAATGTGAACAAGTTGTTGTCATATAAAACAGCAACATGAGTTGTCAAATACACAAACACTTATATTGATATGTTAAAGCAATAGTACATTTCTCTAGTCTAGCTCACATATAGAGTATCCAGTAGTGATTGTACAGATCTTCCAGCTCTGTTTAAAACATATTTCATACAATAACCTTAATTAAATCAATGGAATATACAATTAAATTAATAGAATGAATGACATAGAAATGAATAGAAAACGAAACGCAGCCAAACAATGTTTAAATTATAAACTAAATGATGACAGTTAAAGGAAAGTTCATGCTTAATTCACTAAACCATGTTTTTTTGTTTTAATAATTTTTGAGTTGTTTCTTGTTTCAGTGTTCAGTTATCTTATCAAAAGATGGAAAGCACAATTGAACACTTGAGAAATAAGAGCATAGGACATCTCTAATGGAGTTGGCAGTGTTGTTTGACTGAAGGTCATTGAATCATTGGACTTGTTTACTCCATCATTGTCTTCATCATTGTCTTCATCATAGTCTTCATCATAGTCCTCATTGTGAATGTCACAGAAAGTGTGAAGCACACAACACGCAGTGATGGTAGTGTTGATATGTTTGATGTCACAGTCGTCCCTTTTCATCTCCCCTTGAGACGGCCCAAAGCTCTCTCGATGGTCATGCGTGCCTTGCTTAGCCTGTGGCTGAAGACAGCCTGTGCCGGTGTTGTTCCTGTGTTCTGCGTATGGTTTCATTACCCTACGCAGCATCCCCTAATAACACTATAGGCACATCAACATCATTAATTCTTTCCAGAACTCGGGTTCGGAACAGGCAATCGAGCCAAGTGTGAAAGCACCCTTATATATTCTACATGAGCGCACACTGGACTGTCCTGTTTAACACACGAGGGCTGTATAATTGACTATGAACAAAACGATTTAATGTAAAACACTTTTCAAAGGATCATTTTTTTCCATTCCTGGAGAGACTTGATGTGACTGATGTCTGGAGGACCAAATTCACTGATACTAAAGCTTTTACCTGGAGAAACAAGACCGCTTCTCATTCCTCTCATATAGACTTTTAGCTGATCTCTGAATCTATTGATCTTCACAATATTTTAGTTGATATTCTTCACTTCTCCTAACTGACTGTAAGGCTATCTATATAAAGACTAAGCTCTCTGTAAGCACTTATTAAATCATCATACTGACGTTAAATATATGTCTTATATAATACCATAAGCTTAAAGTTACATATTTTCTTAACCATTATTGTAAAAAAATCTGTAATGAACGCTCTTTTGGTAATAATTGGGAGTTAGCAAAATGTGATATTGGTAAATTAATGAGAAACTAAGTGAGTAAAACTGAGGAAAAGGCAGTAATTAATGAAACTTCTGTTTTCGAATGCGCATGCGTCGCGTCTGAACGCGTTGTTGTCTTTGGAGCTCCATCGATTTGATTTATAATTCTTGATTTTACTCTTTAAACTTACTTACAACAAACATTTTCTACTTTTCCTCACTGAGAAGCACTACTGCTCAACCCTCATAGTTACAACGCGGACTGTTGAGCAGACGCGTCTCAAGCCTATTAGTGATCCAACGCTGGATACTCCTATAGGTTACGTCCGTGGATCACGGCTGAACGCGTCTTCTCAACACTCACTTACAAACATTTTTCGCCTATCGTGCGTCTACTCTACAACCGTACCACTAAAAAGACGGATTATATCTAAGACTTCAATCATAAATTAGTATTAATATTGATAGCATCACTAGTAGCGTCGTTGCTAACTTACTGTCCATCTGTTAAAATGGCGAATATATCAGATGTAAGTAGTCTACCGCTTGGTGCAGGTGAGGACACATTTGAGCTGCACGCACTGCAGTCTGAGCTGGAAGCTGTTGAGAAACAGATCCACGACCTTTTAGTGAGACAAGCCGAGCTGATAGACCGGCGGTTAGCTCTTGAAACATCACGCGCCGATGCACACAAATCAGTGTTTAACGTTACTAACCCGCTGACTCCGACCGCGTCTACTCCGTGCGTTTCTCAGCATCGGTCCCGAGCGCCGAGTTCGCGATCAGCCATGGTCTCGTTCACTCCGGCTCCAACACGCCACTACGAAGCCTGGATATTTCCGCAGCGGAAGACGCGAGTCAGGTCTAGACCAAGACCCTCTCCGACCCTCCCGGTTTTCGAGTTATCCACACAAAACCGCTTCTCCCCTCTTCGCGAAACAGAACGCGATGCTATGATCATCGGCGATTCCATCGTTCGGCACGTACACGCTACGTTAGGTAAAAGTAAGGTGCAAAGTCACTGCTTCCCTGGTGCTCGTGTTTCTGAAATCGCTGCTCGCGTTCCCGAGATTCTGAACGAGCGCGTCGGAACTGTTGTCCTGCACGCGGGAGTGAAGTTCTGAAGAAAGACTTCAGGAATCTGATCGATACGGTATGCAGCACATCGCCTGAAACAACGATCATTGTGTCAGGACCGCTTCCCACGTACCGTCTAGGACATGACAAGTTTAGTAGATTATTCGCGCTAAATGAATGGTTAACGTCATGGTGCAATGAGCAGAAACTGCTCTTTGTAAATAATTGGAATCTGTTTTGGGAGCGTCCTAGGCTTTTCCGTGCTGATGGCTTACACCCAAGCAGATTCGGAGCGGATCTTCTGTCAGATAACATCTCCAAAATGTTAAATAGCTTTTGACTAGTAACCAAAAGTCCAAATCAGTCTCTGCTGCACCAAATTGATATAAATACTAGTGTAGAACATTGCATACAAATTGTGTCTATTCCTCGTTTAGTGAGATCAAATAATAAATCTACTGCAGGATCTAGGAAAAATCTAATTGTTATTAAAACAGAAAATGTTGCTATTAGTAAACAAAAAAATTTCTAAAGCTAGGTCTTTTAAACATTAGATCACTCACACCTAAGGCAGTTATTGTAAATGAAATAGTCACAGATAATAGCTTCGATGTACTTTGCCTTACTGAAACCTGGCTTAAACCAAATGATTATTTCGGTCTAAATGAGTCTACTCCTCCTGGATACTGTTATAAGCATGAGCCCCGTCTGATTGGTCGTGGCGGAGGTGTTGCAACAATCTATAGAGATTTTCTTAGTGTTACTCACAAAACGGGTTATAAGTTTATTTCATTTGAAGTACTTGTACTAAATGTTACGCTCTTAGATGTTAGAAAAACATCCCTATTATCTTTAGCCCTGGCAACCGTATATAGACCGCCAGGGCCTTACGCTGATTTCCTAAAAGAGTTTGCAGATTTTCTCTCAGACCTATTGGTCAATGTCGATAAAGCATTAATTGTTGGAGATTTTAACATACACGTAGATAATCAAAATGATGCGTTAGGAGCTGCGTTTATAGATTTATTAAACTCCTTTGGGGTTAAGCAAAACGTTACCGGACCAACTCATCGTTTTAATCATACACTCGATTTAATTATATCACATGGAACCGATCCAACCGATATAGATATCATTCCACAAAGTGATGATGTAACTGACCATTATATGGTAACTTGCATATTACGTACCCCTGTAATATATCATGCTGCGCCGCGTTATCGATTAGGCAGAACAATCCTTCCATCCACCATAGATAATTTTTCAAATTGCTTATCGGATCTGTCTCAGCTGCTCAGTGAACCCAAACGAACAGATAAACTAGAGGAACTAACCAGCACTATGAGCACCATTTTCTCTGGAAAATTGGATATTGTTGCACCTATTAGACTAAAAAAGGTCAGAGAGAAAATTAAAGCACCATGGTACAACAATACTACGCGTGTTCTAAAGAGAGAAACCCGTAATTTAGAGCGTAAATGGAAACAAACTAATTTAGAGGTTTTTAGAATCGCGTGGAAAGACAGTATGTCACGTTATAAAAAGGCCCTTAAAGTAGCCAGGGCTGAGCACCTCCGCAAACTAATAGAAAATAACCAAAACAATCCTAGGTTTTTATTTAACACCGTGGCTAGACTAACAAATAAACAAGCGTCACCTGAACAAAATATCCCGTTACAGTTCAGTAGTAATGATTTCATGAAGTTTTTCACTGAGAAAATAGAAAACATCAGAACCACAATTGTAAACGTTCAATCCTCAATCGCGCCTTATAACTCAGCCTCGATTATCACCCCGCAAAAACAATTACAGTGCTTTACAACTATAGAACAAATAGAGTTAAATAAACTTATCACTTCCTCTAAAACAACAACATATTTATTAGATCCCATACCAACTAAACTACTGAAAGATGTTTTACCTATGATGGAAGAGCCTCTCCTCAATATTATTAACTCATCTTTATCTTTAGGTCATGTTCTAAGAACATTTAAACTGGCAGTTATAAAACCTCTCATTAAGAAACCACAATTAGACCCAAATAACCTAGTAAATTATAGACCCATTTCAAATCTTCCTTTTATGTCTAAAATACTAGAAAAAGTTGTGTCTGCCCAACTAGGCTCTTTCTTACAAGAAAATGACATCTATGAAAAGTTTCAGTCTGGTTTCAGGCCGCACCATAGCACTGAAACTGCGCTTGTTAAAATCACAAATGATCCAAGGCTGTATCTCAATACTAGTTTTACTTGATCTTAGTGCTGCGTTCGATACTATAGATCACACAATACTCTTAGATCGACTACAAAATTATACTGGTGTTCAAGGACAAGCACTAAGCTGGTTCAGATCATACCTATCTGACCGATACCATTTTGTCTATTTAAATGGAGAAAAATCGATCATAACTCCAGTAAACTATGGAGTGCCGCAAGGATCTGTGTTAGGCCCTCTGTTATTCTCAATATATATGCTGCCACTTGGAAATATTATAAGGAAACATGTAATTAGTTTCCATTATTATGCTGATGACACTCAAATATATATTTCATCACGGCCGGATGAAAACGCTAAATTATCCAAATTGACTGAGTGTGTTAAAGATATAAAAGATTGGATGATGCGCAATTTTCTTTTATTAAATCCAGACAAGACAGAGGTAATACTTATTGGTTCAAAAAACCGCCCACAAAACCTCTCACAATACAACTTTAACATAGTAGAATGTCCTGTTACTTTATCCTCTACAGTAAAAGACCTGGGTGTTATACTTGACTGCAACCTGTCTTTTGAAAATCATATTTCATATGTTACAAAAACAGCCTTTTTCCACCTTAGAAACATTGCTAAGCTACGTAATATGCTATCAGTTTCTGATGCAGAAAAGTTAGTTCATGCATTCATGACCTCGAGACTGGATTACTGTAATGCTTTATTAGCTGGTTGTCCTGCATCCTCAATAAACAAGCTACAGTTAGTCCAAAATGCCGCCGCTAGAGTTCTTACTAGATCAAGAACATTTGACCATATAACACCGATTCTAACATCACTGCATTGGTTACCTTTAAAGTTCCGTATTAATTACAAGGTATTGCTACTGACTTATAAAGCCCTAAACGGCTTAGCTCCAGTTTATTTAACGGATCTTCTATCGCCCTATAATCCATCGCGCTCTTTAAGATCACTAAATTCAAGGCTTTTGGTCATACCTAGGATATCCAGATCCACCAAAGGAGGGAGATCATTTTCACATTTAGCTCCAAAACTCTGGAATAGCCTTCCGGATACTGTTCGTTGCTCAGACTCGCTCTCCCAGTTTAAAACTAAATTAAAGACGCATCTCTTCAGCCAGGCATTTATATAATATTTTTAATCTTACAGTTAAATCCGGTCTCTAGTTCATAAACGCCAGAGGAGAACTGGCCCCCGACTGAGCCTGGGTTCTCCCAAGGTTTGTTTTTTTCTCCATTGGGTGACGTGATGGAGTTTTTTGGTTTCTTGCCACTGTTGCCTTTGGCTTGCTCAGTTGGGGATACTTAAAGGGACAGTTCACCCAAAAATGAAAATTCTGTCAGTAATTACTCACCCTCATGTTGTTCCAACCGCGTAAGACCTTCGTTCATCTTCGGAACACAAATTAAGATATTTTTGATGAAATCTGAGTGCTGGGTCACTCTCCATAGGCTGCTAGGTGGCCCAAACTTGCTGTCCCAGAAAAGTTATTAAAGAGATCGTTAATATAGTCCAAGTGACTACAGTGGCTCAATCTTAAGTATATCAAGCGACGAGAATACTTTTTGTGCGCAAAAACACACAAAAATAACGACTTTATTCCACTATTCATTTCCTTCTCTCTCGACCTCTAGTTGGTTTGCGTACTGTTTTTGCGCAGCGCGTCTGTGTTACACGTCATCACGTAGGCTCACTATTGGCCGACGCTGGTCATGTGTGTGATGCGTGATTACATATAACACAGACGCGCAGCGCAAAAACACTACGAGGCCCAAAGAGAAGGAAATTAATAGTGGAATAAAGTCGTTATTTTTGTTTGTTTTGCGCACAAAAAGTATTCTCGTCGCTTGATATACTTAAGATTGAGCCACTGTAGTCACTTGGACTATATTAACGATCTCTTTAATAACTTTTCTGGGCCAGCAAGTTTGGGCCACCTAGCAGCCTACGGAGGAGTGAGACAAGGGCTCAGATTTAATCAAAAATATCTTAATTTGTGTTCCGAAGATGAACGAAGGTCTTACGCGGTTGGAACAACATGAGGGTGAGTAATTACTGACAGAATTTTCATTTTTGGGTGAACGATCCCTTTAATTGAATTAATCAATCAACAATACTATTGATCAGCATTACCAAACGTGGACGTTTTACACTAGAAACTAACACTGATGTACTATTTTATTTAATACTTTGAAGCTGCTTTGATACAATCTGTATTGTGAAAAGCGCTATATAAATAAAGTTGACTTGACTTGACTTCTGCTCTTATAATCACAGACCCCAGGAAATCTCTCAGATGATCAAACTGTTTGCTTCATAAATGACAAAACCAGCTTGATGATATTTACAGATGTATAGAGAAGTCTAACGCCATTATTACAGCATTTCTGAGCTTAGAGATTGAAGAAGTCATGATGTCACACACTCCAGTAAACAGTAGGAGGCGCTAAACATCCTTCACGACAGAACTAAACCCGCCAGAACACTGAATGAAGAAGAAGAGAGATGGTTGGGGTTTATCGTTGATATCTGAGCCCTCTGCGCATGCGCATTCAGAAACCGAAAGTAACGAAGATCCTTAGGAAATGATTTACCTTCAGAAGTCTTGAAACATAGTTATCACATCACGGTAAGTTCATTTATCTGTTTCAGACACCATGCCATATTATTGTAAAATGTTTTCGAGTCGCTATCATATTAAACTCGATCATCAAATTTTAACGGTCATTTTATGGACTTTTGACGCATGTAGTGAACAAATTCATCTTCAGGATTATCATGATATCGAGCTCTAGGGATTCTGCTTTTAGTTGAGATTCTTTTACAGATTCTTTACGATCTGCACATTTTGTTTGGAAGGAAGAAAATAACTACGTTTTCATCAGTTATTTTATCAACAAGTCACTACATTTCTTACAGATTTCTGCTCATTCGAAATCAAATACAGACAGACAATGTAAGATTACATTTGTTTGAATGCTGCAATAGTGAGAGAGCGATTGCGTGTGTGAATAAGTGTTAGGCTACCTGATTAAAATGTAGGCTACTTTCACCCGATCATATTATAGGCTTGAGAACTATAACCGCAGCCATTTCAGCCCACTTTCAACTATGAAGTCAAATTTAATAAAAAAGAGAAAACCATATTTTATACTGCTCATTATTTTAAGTCAAGTCAAGTCAAGTCATCATTTATATAGCGCTTTTAACAATGTAGATTGTTTCAAAGCAGCTTTACAGAGATAAACATACAATTTAAGGTAACAGAGATTGGTTTGGCTTTATAGCGGTTCTTTAATAAAGTTATTTTCCAGCTAAAGTTAGTTTTGATTGATTCGCTTCCGTCGCAACGATCATTTGTTATTAAATTAGGGGCCGCTAAGACGACACCATTCTCTCTACATAGACTTTAAACGCGAACCTGTGAGAAACGCTGATGGTGCTCACATGCGCATTAAGAATTGGTTCTATAGTTATGTGCGTTTGAATATATTTTTTATCAGGTTTGTAATTCCCTACAAACTAAGCCTAAACAAAGTACTGGTCTTTCCTTATAAATTTTGATACAAAATTTAATTTAATTTTATCACTTGGGGGTAGGTACGCGAATCGAATTTCCCGACAACGCTTTATCTGTAGAGTGGTAAATGGATCCTCCATAGGGAGAGACTGGCACTTCATCACTGCGTTGACATCGGGTCCAGGCGAAGGTCCTTCATCAGATCTGGAAAAAACCTCGGGATAAACAAAGACACTAAAATTAACGTAGACGCCATTCTTCTCATGATGTAACGAGTACATCAGGATTTATGGGAAGTGTTCCCGGTTCCAGCTGACCTAATCTATGCAGCCTAACACTGAATTATAGAAGTCTATAATGTATTATGTGAATGCTAGGTCAAAGAGATGTGTCTTTAATCTAGCTTTGAACTAACTTTCGAGTGTGTCTGCTTCCCGGACAATGGTAGGAAGACTGTTCCAGAGTTTTGGTGCTAAATAGGAGAAGGATCTACCGCCCGCAGTCGATTTAGATATTCTAGGTATTATCAACTGGCCAGAATTTTGAGATCGCAATAGACGTGAAGGACTATAATGTGTTAAGAGCTCGCTCAAGTACTGCAGAGCTAAACCATTTAGTGCTTTGGAAGTAATCAGCAATATTTTAAAATGTATGCGATGTTTAATAGGCAGCCAATGCAGTGTTGACAGAACCGGGCTAATATGGTCATACTTCCTGGTTCTGGTAAGAACTCGAGCTGCTGCGTTTTGAACTAGCTGTAGTTTGTTTATTAAGCATGCAGGGCAACCACCCAGTAGAGCATTACAATAGTCTAGCCTTGAGGTCATGAACGCATGAACTAATTGTTCCGCATTTGTCAATGAGAGCATATGGTGTAATTTAGATATATTTTGAAGATGGAAAAATGCGGTTTTACAGATACTAGACACGTGACTTTCAAATGAAAGATTGGTATCAAAGAGCACACCCAGGTTCCTAACCGACGACGAAGACTTAACAGAGCAGCCATCAAGTGTTAGACAGTATTCTAGATTATTACGTGAGGACGTTTTTTGTCCAATAATTAGAATCTCTGTTTTTTCAGAGTTAAGTAGTAGGAAATTACGAGTCATCCAATTTTTTATATCAGCTATGCATTCTGTTAATTTTGTGAATTGGTAAGTTTCGTTAGGTTTTGAAGAAATATACAGCTGAGTATTGTTGGCATAACAGTGGAAGCTAATTCCATGTTTCCTAATGATCTCCTAATGGTAGCATGTACAGAGTGAACAGCAACGGTCCTAGTACTGAGCCTTGTGGTACGCCATACTGAACTTGTGATCAATGAGACATCTCATCATTTACTGCTACAAACTGATAACGGCAGATAAGTATGATTTAAGCCATGCTAGTGCAATTCCACTAATGCCAACATAGTTTTCTAGTCTATTTAAAAGAATGTTGTGGTCAATGGTATCAAATGCAGCACTAAGATCGAGTAACACTAATAGAGAGACACAACCATGATCGGATGATAAGAGCAAATCATTTGTAACTCTAATGAGAGCTGTGTCAGTACTATGGTACGGTCTAAATCCTGACTGAAAATCCTCACAGATATCATTTCTTTCTAGAAAGGAACACAGTTGTGAGGATACAGTTTTTTTCTAATATCTTTGACAGAAAAGGTAGATTCGAGATTGGCCTGTAATTGACTAATTCTGTAGGATCAAGTTGCAGTTTTTTAACAAGCGGTTTAATCATAGCCAGCTTAAAGGTTTTTGGCACATATCCTAGAGACAAAGATGAATTAATCTATGATTAAGAAGAGGATCTATGACCTCTGGAAGCATCTCTTTCAGTAGCTTAGTCGGTATAGGGTCTAACATACATGTTGTCGATTTAGATGAATTAACGAGTTTGCAAAATTCTTTCTCTCCTATAGCAATGAATGAATCAAATTTTTCCTCAGGGAGACTACAATGCACTGCCTGATGCGATACTGTAGTAGACGGTTTCATAGTTATAATTTCCTCCCTGATATTATCAATCTTATAAGTGAAGAAGTTCATAAAGTCATTATTGCTGTGTTGCTTGGAAACTTCTGTGCTTGAAGCTTTCTTTTTTGTTAGCTTAGCCACCGTTTCAAATAAATACCTAGGGTTATGTTTATTTTCTTCTAATAGGGTTGAAAAAGAATCAGATCTAGCAGCTTTTAACCAATCCAGTGATTTATTATTTCACTGGCATTTTTTTTATTGCATACCAATCACATTTGGCAATGTTGAGTTAGCCCCACCCATGTGCATGCTGTCTCAGGGGACCTCACAGTCACCCCAAAAACTTTGGCGTTTCGGGACCCTTCAGAAATCAACATATTTCTGCCATTTCTTTGATAACTAGGTTACAGTTTGACAAGAGTTTACAGTTTGACAAGAGTTTACAGTTTGACAAAAGCACAATGTTGTGTTTTACACAAATATAAGTAGGCTAAACACTTTGCAGTTTTAATGATGTCCTGTATGAACAAAATGACAGAGTATGTTTTTATGTTTCCACTGTTCGATCACGCCTGTGCCTCTCTCTCTCTCTCTCTCTCTCTCTCACACACACACACACACACACACACACACGCGCGCACACACACACGCGCGCACACACACACACACACACACACGCGCGCGCGCGCACACACACACACACACACACACACACACACACACACACACACACACACACACACACACACACACACACACACACACACACACACACATATTCCAGCATTGCAATCTTGACATCGCAGCCTGATCATTATGCTGCGTTCACACCAAACGCGAATAGAGCCCCAAATTCGCGTCTATCGCCTCTAGTTCGACGCTTGAACATTTTGAATCCAATCGCACGTCCAAAGTGAATAGGACGCGCGTATAAAGCGAGCGTTTGAAGCGAAATAGATGCGTGTTCAGAGCTAAGGCGGGGCTACAGATTAGGTGTCCCTAAAGAACCCGCATATGTCTATGCGCGCAGGGCTGGACTGGGACAAAAAATCGGCCCTGGCATTTTGGCCCATACTGGCCCACTACATATGATCATAAACAGCAACAATCTTTGCACGCCATTGAATGAATACCAACTCCTTTTCAACTCCCATGAGTGAGTAGGAATAAGCGAGAGTTAACAGATGAAAAAAAAAAAAAGTCATTTATTAAAACAATTTACTATAAAAAGTAGTGATGAATCCTAAAACAAGCTATAAGCTGCACTGGCATAGCAATACCTGTGTTTCTTACAGGATTTTTAGTAAAACTGTGGTGGGTGGACCTTGGGTCCTCTAGGGAAGAAAATTTTGTGCATTTTAATGTTAAATTCATCAATCTGGTGCACTTTGAGAGTTCAAAATTAAAAGCTCCAACCCATATTCAGTATGCAAATTGAACAAAGAAAAACTCAATCCTCTTTTAGTTAGTGTCTGTCTACATTACACTAATAATAGTTATAATATTAATCACATGGCAGTAATAGCCATATATTTTAAAACAAATGCACTGAGAAATAAAGGAAACTTTCATAATTAGTGTTGTTCTAATTTCTATACTTGAAAGTGATAAGCACATGATTTTTTATTTTGATGGAAACTGCATCGAGCTTTTATTTAGGCGGAACAAAATCTAAATTGATTTTGGTTTACAAACGCGTCTCATTACAATTCTAGTAAAATTCGGTAATCGTTTAGGCGGCAGGTAAGGCTGCTGCGGCGCTGCCTGTCACTTTAAGGGATTTTTTTTTCTCGATTGATTACATTCACTTGTTCTCACCAAGAAAGTTATTTTGACAATTGTGTGTGAATTTATCTATTCGGGCGCAAAGAAGATGCAAAAGAGAACTCACGCACTGTTTCATGCGCACGAAAACTAATCAAGTTATTTTTAATAGCAGTGAGATTACAAAGTGGCAGCACTGATCTGATGTATATAAATGTCATATAGATCAGTGAGTGGTGGCCTATTACAGCTGCAATTTCTTAACTTTGAAACAAAATAATGCAGTGCGTGTATCATTAAATGTCCGTCTCACATCTTCACTGAAGACTATTGCCGGCCTTCCAGCAAATAATTAATTTATGTTCACACATTTGGAGGCCTCTGCCTCAAGTGCTTGTATTTATTTGTATTATTTTTTTTTATTTTTTTTTTTTACTTCTCGGCCCCCCCTTTACGTTTAGAGATTTTGTTGACTATCGTTGCACATCATCACATCAGTAGGCTATTCGCTGCAGTTGTAAAGCGGCCGCTTTAACAAGTCTAAAACTTGATTCTGATTGGCCAATGCTCAGTTAACATGTCACATGTGCTCATCACACGTTTACCTACCTGTCAGTCTTGCAGCTCGCACCAGCTTCATGCGGCCAATGAGAGAGACACATAAGCCCGGAATTGGACTATACAACAATATACTTATGAATATATTGACGATTAATAATGATTTAAAAACAAAATACATCACCCACCGGCCCATACAGACCGCGGCCCACACAGACCGCGGCCCACCGGGAATCTCCTGGTAGTCCCGATGGCCAGTACATGCCTGTATGCGCGCACCTAAAAGTAGTTCCGCATTACATTAATTAATGTGCACGCTAGTTTTATAAATTTTTATAGCGTGTATTCTCCGTGTAAATCCATGCACTAAACCGTGACGCATGTACCGTTTCGGTTCAACACGAATACATGTACCTTTCCACCCCTAATAGGTATCGGATCATATTTTTTTCTCCCCTCCGGAGAAAGGAGATCTAGCGTTCTAGCGTTCTGGGCCAGTATCGGCACAATACCGATGAAATGGATACGGCACATCCATATAATTCCCTATAATTAATTCTACATTTACAATAAACTGCCAGGTGTCAGCTTTCAAATGAGATCATATTTGTGCTTTTAGTACAAAGGGTTCATGAACTGTATCTGTTTCAGTTTGGGTATGCCATTTGTGGGGAATTTTCAAAAGTGGGGTTGCAGCCTAACAGGTTAAAATCCCCAACCACTAATAGCTTTTAAAATTTAATAACAGATGACATAAAGTCAGTGAACTCAGAAAAAAAATTGTCCAGGGGGGCGATAAATGAGGATGCAAAAGAATGGCATTATCCGACCAACTCTAATGATTTGCAGTTCAAAAGAGGAAAAAGTTTCCACGCTCACCAGCTGACAGGGGTATCAATTTCTCCATACTATGGCAAGTCCTCCACCGTGGCCAGACAGATGCGGGGATCCAATAAACGAGCAGTCAACAGGACACAGCTCATTTAGATGAATAAACTCCTAATTACGTTGCCAGGTTTCTGTCAGTAATAGAAAGTTCAAGTTTTGCCTTACGAACAGGTCATTCAAAACATGCACCTTGCTTGCCACAGAATGGGCATTTAACAAGCACATATTCACAGATGCGATAACTGAGTCTTCAGAGGTAGAGGAAGATGTGCACTAGATAATCCTGAGCATAGGCAGGCCACGACGATCCCGGCCAAGGTGGAAGGGAGGTAGATCCCTATTCAGCAATCCACCCGGCGCATCCGGAAAAACTGCCCGCAGGTAGGATGATCTGGCGGGGCTCCAGGACCAGGCAAACTAACAGTAGGACATTTTATTTTATTTTATTTATTTATTTATTTATTTATTTTTAATAAAAAATAGAATAGAAAGAGAAAGTGTTAGTATTACTGTATCAAGTGCTGTCGAAAAAGAAGTGTCTTCAGCTGTTTCTTGAAAGTGGCTATGGACTCAGCAGCTCTGGAACAGTCATTGTAAAGGTCTGAGAAAGAGATTTTGTGCCTCTTTGAGATGGCACCACAATACGTTGTTCGCTTGCAGAGCGCAAGTTTCCGGATGGCACATAAGTCTGAAGTAAAGAGTTTAAGTAAAAGGGAGTAGTGCCAGTGGTTGTTCTGTAGGCAAACGTCAGTGACTTGAATTTGATGTGAGCGGCAACTGGCAACCAGAGCAATTTAGTGAGGAGAGGATTGACGTGTGCTCTCTTCGGCTTGTTAAAGACCACTCTGGCTGCGGCATTCTGGATCAGTTGCAGAGATTTGACCGTGCAAGCTGGAAGACCAGCCAGGAGAGCATTACAATAGTCTGGATAGAACAAGCATTTGGACAAGGAGTTGAGTAGCATGTTCTGATAGGAAGGGCCTGATCCTGATAATGTTGTGCAGGGCAAATCTACATGACCGAGCAGTTCTAGCAGTGTGGTCTGTGAAGTTCAATTGATCATCAATTACCACACCAAGGTTCCTGGCTGACCTTGATGGAGTTATGGATGACGAGTCTAGCTGAATGGTGAAGTTGTGGTGAAGTGTTGGGTTGGCCGGGACCACGAGTAGCTCTGTCTTCACAAGGTTTATTTGGAAGTGGGTGTCCTTCATCTAGCCAGAAATGTCTGTCAGGCAGGCCGATATGCGAGCAGAAACCGTCAGATCGTCAGGCTGGAATGAGAGGTAGAGTTGTGTGTCATCAGTGCAGGAGTGATAGGAAAAACCATGTTTCTGAATCACAGATCCTAGTGATGTCATGTAGATGGAGAAGATAAGTGGTCCAAGAACTGGGCCCTGAGGCACTCCAGTAGCTAGATGTTGGGTCTTAGACACCCTAAAGGACCTTCCTGAGAGGTAAGACTTGAACCATTGGAGTGCGGTTCCCGAGATGCCCCTTATCTTTAGGATTGACAGGAGGAACTGGTGGTTAACTGTGTCAAAGGCAGCAGACAAATCCATCAGGATGAGAACTGAGGATTTGGAAGCTGCTCTTGCCAGTCTCAGGTTGTTCTGTGTAAGAAAGGTAGAGATCTGGTTGAAAACAACTCGTTCAAGTGTTTTCGCGACGAATGGAAGGAGAGATACCGGTCTGTAATTTTCCAGATGTGCTGGATTTAGAGTGGGTTTCTTAAGCAGTGGGGTTACACGAGCCTGCTTAAATACTGTGGGACCCAGCGTGAGTGCGGGTACAACTGAGGAAGAAATGGCTTGAAGTAGGTTAGTGGGAAAAGGATCAAGCGGACAGGTGGTAGGGCGACTGGAAAGGATGAGTTTGGAGACTTCTGTCTCTGAAAGTATCTGAGTCATAGAGACAGAAAGGGCAGAAAGGAGAAGGGCAGCGGCAACGCCAAACACAGGCGCCATCTTGCTCCTTACTCTATAAGCTAACAACAAATTCAAACCCTTGGTTGTTGGTCATCAGAAGCCTTCAAAGCCTTCAAAGAGGGAAGAAAAGATCAGTTCATGTGTGCGCTTGATCCACTTGATCCACCGTTTACACTGAGGCGCTACAGAAATCTCTCACGCCATATTAAAGAGCTACAGGGCTATTTTCTGTTCCTTTTTTTTCCTGTGTTGTTTAATTTAATTAGGTTATTCTAAGTTTAAATATTGATGATTACATGCTTGGGGGAAATGCAATTAATTGCAATTAATTACAGCAAATTGTGCAATTAATTAGTTAATTTTTTTTATCGATTCCCAGCCCTAGTTCAAACACCATGTAAAAGTGAATTTTGCATAAAAGGCTTTAATATTATTATGGTTGTTCAGAGTAGTGAGATGAAATGTGATAACACTTTACTTGAAGGGGTGTGCATAAGACTGACATGACACCTTCATTCATGACATAACACACATGTCATGAATATGAAGGAGGTTGTATGCATGTTTATGACAACTGTCATTAAAGGTGAACTAAGTAACTTTTTTTACCTTAACTGAACAGCTTCGGAGTCATTGGAATGGTTATATTACTTATTTCGGGTTGAATGGTGGTCGTTTCGCACCCCCCTGGTGCCCGTGAGCGGAAAATACGCACTTGCAACTTTGAGCCGGTGGGCCGCCGGCCGCTGCGTCAGGAAGTCTCGCGTGATATCAGGTTTCGCGATGTAAACAATTGCTTTACGGCCAAAAGAAATCTGCTAAAATGCTGTCATTATTGCGCTCCCTCACGCTGTCCGAACCCGAATGAAGAAGACGTTTTAAAGAACGTCCCATCTGCTTTGATGTCGTTGATCTATAGCCTCTGGTGTCTGAGAATCACCAACGAGTTTTTACAACAGTGTTGTCAAATATCTATTCCGAAGCTGTGGGGGGAGCTCTAGAGAGAAACCTGCGAGCAAAAAGCGAGAATACAGCGAAGAAGTCCCGAAGCTACTGAGTGCTGCTTTAAGTGTCCTTCGTTCATGTAATGATATAAGAAGATCCCCAGGACACAAGAGGGCGCTGTTGTATAATGAATGTTCACAGACTAGTAGCTGCTGTATGCAAGGTTATTGTTATTGATTAAAGCATTACAGTCTAGCGCTCAATGGAGTAAGTCTCAGTCTCATTACATGGTGTCAGAACAGACAAATCTTCGCCAAAATGGAAGCACTAAAAGCACCAGACCCTCTGAGATTGGAAGGAAATATCGCAGACAATTGGAAGAAATGGAAACAAAAATTCGAACTTTACATGACTGCTACAGGCATTGAAGGAAAAGCTCAAAAAGTGCAAAGCAGCACGTTACTGCACGTCATCGGGGATGATGCTCTTGAAATTTACAACACTTTTGAATTCACACAGCAGGAGGACAAAATAAAGCTGAAGGTACTACTGGAGAAATTCGAGGAACATTTTACCCCCCACAGGAATGTAACATTTGAGAGACATGTGTTCAACACTCGTGTTCAGGCCCCCGGTGAGAACATAGACCAGTTCGTTACTGATTTAAGAGCAAAGGCAAGGTCATGTGAGTACGGACATTTATATGACAGTCTAATAAAAGACCGAATAGTCATGGGAATAAGGGATGACCAACTAAGAGCCAAGTTGTTGAGAACAATGGATTTAGATCTTCCCAAGGCTGTGTCTATATGTCGCGCTGCAGAGGCGAGCCGCATGCAAATGGACAAATTGCAAACTGCACAAGCCGAGTGCGTTGTCAATGAAGTCAAAAGGGAGCGCGCAAAAAAATCTCAAACGTCATTTGTCACGTCACGCAGGCAAAACATGATACAAGACTGTAAATACTGTGGCAGAGACCACCAGAGGGGGAAATGTCCCGCCTATGGAGAAAAATGCAAAAAATGCGGAAAGATTAATCACTTTTCAAACAAGTGCATGTCCAAAGCGTTGTCATATGCAACAAAAAAGCCAGTACACATGATAGAAGAACAGTCTGACTCAGATTCAGAAGAAATGTTTATAGACATGGTAAAATCAAATAATGGTGAAGACTGGGAAGTAGACCTTATAATAAATGACAGGAAAATAAGATTTAAAATAGACACAGGAGCCCAATGCAATATCATACCAGAATCAATCCACAGACAGACTTGTGCACAACTTGTCAAGTCTAAAGCAAAGTTAGTGACTTATGGAGGGCAATGCTTAAAGCCAATAGGAAAATGCCTGTTGCTGACAGAATACAAAAAAAGATTACATCACGTCGAATTCCAAGTTTTAAAACAGAGTGCAACACCACTACTAGGACTAACAACCTGCGTACGCCTTGGCCTCATAAAACGCATCAGTGAGGTAAAGACATGGCCAAGTCAAGATATACAGGAGAAGTATGCAGACGTGTTTGATGGACTGGGCTGTTTTGAAGGAGAACAGCACATCAAGATCAGAGCGGACGCACAACCCATCATCCATGCTCCAAGGAAGGTCCCCGTGGCCTTGAGAGACAAAAGCCGCGTTTCCACCGACATTACCCGGAACAATTTGTCCCAGGAACTTTTTTCCCAGGAACTTTTTTTGCCCCAGACCAGTTGCTTTCTGCGTTTACACCGCGGTCTAAAGTACCGGGAAGGTAAACTGCGCGCAACTGCTCCTCCCAGTTTTCAGTTCCAATCAGTTTTGAGCGCCACATTTAAGTATGGAGGAGATTCAAACTGTGCTGCAGTTATGTATTGGTTTACTAACGAGGTAATTAACAAAAAATAGACGAGCACTGATACTAAAGCGTGTTCAGAAAGCTCGTATGCATATAAAATTAGACAACGTATCAGTTATAGCGAGATGCCTGGGACGAACGCTCAAAAATTTCCTCTTTCGCAAATACGCTTAAAAAAAAGACTGAACCCCGTCTATCAATCATAAATAGTGACAGTCTTGTAAATAGTTGTTTGTTACTAACCTCAAAGCGCTATTTCAATCCTGTTATAGTAAATTTGTAACATGGTTTGGAGTGCCTTGCAATAGATGACAATGTGTAAACATAATGACTTAATAAAAGCTGTGGCAGAAAAGAGACGAGCACTGATAAAGCGTGTTCAGTAAGCTCGTAATGCTAACGTTAGATATAACATTTGTATGTTATCAGCTATTGCGGACATTGACCGTGAGATGGCTGGGACGAACGCGCAGAAAGTTTCCTCTTCCACAAATACCCTTAATAAAGCCTGAAACTCGTCGCTAGTCCACCAGTTTTTTTTTTATTAAATTCCATATTTGCAGACAGACAACTCTTACTGCATGAAGCCACGACACGAACCGCAATAGATTTTTTAAAAAGGGAGGTTAAAAATAAATAAATGCTGCGTGGAGTCATCCAACCAAAATGCGGCGTGAACACAACCAATCAGCTTGTGCAGCGCACAAGTCCCACCCCTGAAAGTTCCTGAACTTTGAAAAAGTACTACCTCATGAGCAGGGACTATCGGAGGGGGAAATATTTACCCGGAACTTCATTTAGACCCTGGTTCCTGCGGTGTAAACACATCGAGTACCAGCCCAAAGTTCCTAGTTCCTGGGGAAAGTTCCTGCGGTGGAAACGCGGCTAAAGTAAAGGCAGAACTGAGAAGAATGGAAAACCTGGATGTCACTGAAAAAGTAACAGAACCCAGGCAGTGGGTAAGCAGCATGGTCACGGTATGGAAACCAGAAAAACAGAAGATCCGGATATGCATGGACCCCAAGGACTTGAATGCCGCTATTGAAAGGGAACACTACCCCATGAGGACGATCGAAGAAGTGATGGCTCGGATGGCAGGAGCTAAAGTGTTCAGCACATTAGATGCTCAATGTGGATACTGGCAGGTCAAGTTGGATAAAGAAAGTTCAGCACTGTGCACTTTTAACACCCCCTTCGGTCGCTACGCATACAAAAGGCTACCCTTTGGAATAAATACAGCTGGAGAAATATTTCAAAGACTCATGACTGAAATGTTCGAGGACATGGAGGGAGTAGAGGTAATCGTTGATGACATCCTCGTATGGGGGGAAAACGAAGAACAGCACAATCAGAGGCTGAAAAGGGTGTTGGAGCGAGTGAGAGAAAAGAACATAAAACTCAACTCAGAAAAATGCACATTTACTGCACAAGAAGTCAAATACATGGGGCACATCCTAACAGCTGAAGGACTCAAGCCAGACCCCAAGAAAGTAGAGGCAGTCAGGAAAATGCAAAAACCCACTAACAAGACTGAGTTACAGATATATTTAGGGATGGTAACATATTTAGGGAAGTTCATACCGCAGCTATCCACCGTAACTGCCCCACTCCGGATCCTGTTAGAGAAGACCACAGAATGGAGCTGGATGGATGAACAAGACAAGAGCTTTGAGAAGCTGCAAGAAATGGTCACAGAAGCTCCAGTACTAAAATACTATGACGCATCAAAACCAGTCAAACTGAGCGTGGACGCCTCTAGTTGTGGAATAGGAGCTGTGCTTTTTCAAAATGAGTGTCCCATAGCTTACGCATCAAAAGCCTTTACCGACACACAAAAAAGATATGCACAAATAGAAAAGGAGTTGGCCGCCATCATGTTTGGATGCAACAAGTTCTACCAGTATCTGTTCGGACGCGCGTTCGAAGTTGAAACAGACCACAAACCTTTGGAAACCATAATGAAAAAACCCTTGGCCGAGACACCACTAAGACTTCAGAAAATGCTCCTCAGGCTCCAGAAATACAACATGACTGTGAAATACAAAAAAGGAAAGGAACTTTACGTGGCTGATGCACTGAGCAGGAACTTTTTAAAGACACAGACGAAAATGAAAACAAGGATGACGTACAAGTGTGTGCAGTGATGTGCTTACCCATAGCACCCGCCAGACTCCAGGAAATACTCACAGAAACTGAGAAGGATCCAACCCTCACAGCAGTAAAAAAGTTCATCCTCCAGGGCTGGCCAGATAAAAGATCAGAAACACCGGACGAGGCCAAAGTGTACTGGGACTACAAGAGTGAAATGACAGTAGAAGATGGACTGATATTCAAAGGCAACAAACTAGTGATACCAAACACCCTGAGAAGGATGATGCTGAAAAAAGTACACTCCAGCCACCAAGGGATCGAAAAAACGAGGAGGCTAGCAAGAGATGTCATATTCTGGCCGGGAATGCTAGCGCAGATAGCTGACACAGTCTCAAGATGTGCCATATGCAACACCTACAGAAGGCAGAATAGAAAGGAGCCCATGATTGGGCATGACATACCGGAAAGGCCATGGCAAAAAGTAGCTACTGATATTTTCGAACTCGATGGAGAACACTACCTCGTCCTGGTTGACTACTATTCGAACTTCATCGAAGTAAGCAAGCTAAACACCATAACAAGCCAGGCAGTCATCAACATCTGCAAACAGCAGTTCTGCCGACATGGCATACCCGATGAAGTCTGCTCTGACAATGGCACACAGTATTCCTCCGCCGAATTCAGGATGTTCAGTGAGGAGTACGGATTCAAACATGCCACATCATCTCCCACATACCCCCAATCCAACGGAAAAGCTGAAAAGGGAGTACAGATAGCAAAAAGCCTTCTCAAGAAAGCCAAAGCTGACAAACGAGACCCTCACCTCGCCCTCCTGGACTATCGAAATACACCCCTAGATGGACTACCCTCACCTGCACAGCTGCTTATGGGCCCCAGAACAAAGACAAGACTGCCCACAACACAAAAACTGCTCCAACCAGAAACAATGGAAGGGGTGCAGGATAGAATGAGGGTCAACCAAGAAAGAGAGAAACACTACTATGACAGAGGATCACACGTGCTGCCAGCCCTCAGCCCAGGAGACACAGTGAGGTTAAGGGAGGGCAAGCAGTGGAGACCAGCTAAAGTAGTAAAACCAACACCCGAGCCACGGTCATACCTAGTTGAAGCAGACGGAGAGCAGTACAGGTGAAATAGAAGGGAGCTCATCAAAACAGAGGAAGACACCCCTGCATGTACAGAGGGGAAAGGAGAGAACACTGAGAGAAATGAAAGACGATACACAGTCAGAAAACCCAAACCCAAAGAAAGACTGAACTTGTAACAGAGAGAATAAAATTAACTGAATTACAGATACCCAAGAACAGTTCTAACCCCTAACGTTTGTTACCCCCTTACAGATTACCTGTGAACGTTCTTACTTAATGCATTCCTGAATGTTACATTTTATAAACGTTATTCCTTTACAGGAGGAAGTTACAGAGAGCATCCTGACTTTAAATGCTTCTATTTTAAGTTAAACTCTATTCAGTACTGTTGCCCTATATTTCTTTTAAATCACTTTAGAAAAGGGGAGATGTAATGATATAAGAAGATCCCCAGGACACAAGAGGGCGCTGTTGTATAATGAATGTTCACAGACTAGTAGCTGCTGTACGCAAGGTTATTGTTATTGATTAAAGCATTACAGTCTAGCGCTCAATGGAGTAAGTCTCAATCTCATTACAGTTCAGTTATGACATTTTTTATGTAAATATAGCATTGTTTGAGATGTCATTGTCATGGCAACTTAACATAAACCAATACATCATAACCTGTCATAAATATAATAAACATGATAGCAGATTATTCATCAAACTTAAGAAACTACTTAGCTTTATGGGTTAACACATTACATCAAACTGTCATGTGGTTGGTGGTGTCATGAATATATTTCTGACCACTTTTTTTCCAGTATTCCAGTATTAGTTATAAAATAATTTGACAGTATTAACACTTAATGATATTTTAATGTAAAATTCAATTTGTACCACTGGGGGAAAAAAGGGCCAGAAATATAATATAATGTTAACCCATAAAGCTAAGTGGTATCTTAAGTTTGATGATTAATCTGCTATGTCATGTTTATGACATATTTATGACAGGTTATGTTGTCTTGGCAATGTCAAATTGTCACGACAAAGACATCTCAAAACAATGTCATATTTGCATTAAAAATGACATAATTGAGCGAATGACACTTAATAACAATTGTCATAAACATACGACAAACAATTGTCATAAACATAAACAACATAAAAATTGTCATAAACATGTACTAACATGTGGTTGCAGCAACTCTTGCAGAATAAGTATACAATTTTTCTTTCACTAGGGTCATTTGTGTTTTTTGTTTCCATATACAGGTTTTGTATTAGTCTCTCATTATGCAGTGCAGAGAGAGCAGTCAGAGATCTTCATCTTCAGCTTCCTGCAGTGTTTCTCAGAGGAGTTACACATCCTTGCCTCAGCATTTTAGATTCAGTGAGGAAGCAGTGACCTCTGACCCCAGGTGAGATATTATCCAGTATTGAAAACTACAGACTGACTCATAATAAATGAAACGCTATGTAGAACTAAAGGAAGAGTTATGTATATGATAGTTAGATAGTTAGGGCTATCTGTGTCAGGTAATTGCATACTCAGATGTGTCATTTTAAAAATAAAGTGAAACATGCAGATGTAAAAATATTAACCATTTAATCAATAGTCAAGTACAAAATGCATGTGCACACAAAGTACAAGAAAATGTTTCAAGCTTGCTCAATGACTGGGCATACTCACTATACTGTATGTATATCAATTATTCACACTTCAACCATTAATTGAAAATGCTGCTTTTGAGAAAAGTTCATAAAGAGGTAACAGTTAATCAAGTTTGCACTTTGAATTAAATTAAATGTAACAACTGACAAAATATTGTATATAAATCACTTTTATTTAGACTTGCCTGTTTGTTTGAGAACATAGCAAACACTACATACAATGCATATTGATGGTGAGTGTCGGCGCACTCTTATAAAATGATGTGTTAAAAACAACACAACCTGTAAAAAGAGATGTTAAAAATGACACATGTTGTGTAGAATTTAACACATGTAGTGTGTGCTCAGAGACAACACGTTGTATCAAATTTAACACACAGCCTGTGTCGTTTCTTAACACATCTCTATAAGGACTACAGTCACATGTATTTACATGTGTTACATGTGACTGAAGTAGGTGTATATTTGCCAGAGTTACTTTCTGTGTTTTTACAACTGAGGATGGTGTTTGGATGAACACTGAAATGTATAGTTAACTTGTTTTTATGTAGTACAGTGACAATTAGTACAGAGTTTGTTAGAACATTTTATCACATGGATGTTTTAGACATCATGAATGTACATGGACAACGTCTTATTGAGAATCAACAGGGGTTTAGATGTTGATGTTTCATTGAATGTTTCATTTGAAGTCACCAGAATCGTGATTAGTGTCACCTTTATTTGGGCTCTTCATCCTTTACTTTTCTTTTAATGTTTCCTATGCTGCTGTAACTGTATTTTTGTTGCTGTAAGTACATTTGTTATGACAAGAGAAAATATAATCAGATGTTTATTGATGATGACAAAATCAAGTACTGATCTGATCAAGTTTCTGACTTTATGGATAATGTGCATATATTTTTTTGCTATTATAACAGTTTTGTGAAACTACATGTTATTCAGCAGTGCAGAATGATTTCTTAAAAAAAAGAAAGTGTTTTCAGAAAGTTCATAGCGTCAGCAGAAACTAGTCAAACACAGACTTCAAGAATCAGCGTATAAATCTCAACAACGGTGACCGTCAACAAAATATTCATATAAACAGATCAACTCTGAACATCACAGAAAGCAACTAAAGTCACATCAAAGACAACAGCAAAAAACATATTAAATATTCATCTGCATAATTTATTCTTGCCTCAATGCAGGGAGCAATGGTTTTTTTAAAAAACAAATGTGCAGATAATGGCAACATTGCTAATCTCTTGCTGTAGAACCACAGTAATAACCTTTTTAAAAGTCGAAAATTAAACACAAGTTTGCTGAGCTTCACAAAACTATGTGATGATAATATTATCATCTGATCATATTTTTTTCATGGTTATTCTTTCTCCTTCAAATGTACAAAATAAACACACAGTAACACCAACCAGAGAAAAACTAATTTTAAAGGGTCAAACTAAATAACTTCAAAATAAATAATCATTGAAACATCAACACCAAAACCTGTTTATTCTCAATAAGAACTTCTGTAGACATATGACAGAAATAAAGTCAATCTGGTTAGTAATAACAAGTAAAAATCAGCATTTGAAAAAGACAAGAGGCATGACGTGATTGACTGCCAAAAAACAGCTGTTAATCTTTAAGGTTTTATACATTTAGATTTTATTTATTTTAATGTATTGTTTTATTTATTTTAGAGCTTTTTATGGGATACCATATAAAATATACCTATTATTCTTTTCATACACACAAACTGCCCTCCACCCAGTGTTATTCTACCCAGAGTTACATTTTAACACACATTGTGTGTTAAAAATCTACACAACATGTGTAAAAATACCATCAACACACTGTGTGTTGTTTTTAACACATCTCTTTAAATATGTGAATATGAACATCATAGGGGGGAGCCAACCATTAACGTGCACCTTAATATGTGCAATAACTTCCAGGTATGGAGAAGGATGCTTGTGGACTGCAATAGACTTTTAGGGTGCTTCATGAGTGACATTGATTCAGGTGGGCCACCTGAGGTGGAATCCTGGGAGGTTTAATGAGTTCCGGGGGAATAGTTAGTATGAACCTTTGGAATGGTGGCAAGTGATCAAGGAATAACTCATGAAGATATGGGAGCAAGAGTAGGGTTGGGTATTGGTTGGGTTTTATCCGATACCAGTACCTACTCGGTATTTTTCAAACGGTTCCGGTGCTTAAACGGTTCTTAAACCGGTACTTAAGAAAACGAAACTGCACACACTTTATCAAAAAAATTATATCTGTGTGTGTTTTCTGAAAAAGATTTTCTGATTTCTGATTAAATTAAAAATTGTGCTGATGTAGCCGAAAACACTTAAGTTAAGATCAAAATGTTGTCTTCTAATATTATTTATATATATAATATATATATTATATATCAATTATATTACATATTATATATTATAGACTTTTACAAAACAGAGAAATATCTGACACTGAGCAGAAATATTTAACACACAAAGTATAGCCTCATATAAATATACTTGATATAGGCTACTTCATACTTGATATGCAAGATTTGCAGTTGGTATTAAAATACTAGACTTACCCGAAGAGGAACACTGCAGCTGAACTTGAACTTTAGTCAAGAATGTCAGAGGTTTTGGGTTCTAATCCGCATGCGTAGTTTTTTTAAACCGATAATGCTCATCAGTGGTTGTATATCAAGCAGGGACACTTTGTGTGCATTATATGTTGTGATTTCACCAGAACGAATAGATATGAGGCGCCGTATAGGGCCTAAATCGAACTTCATTCACGCACACACAAAACGCTTGCATACACATATATTAAGTAGTCACACATACATGTATACTGCTGAATGCTCCAACTATATGAAATGCACAACGTCACATCTAAAGTCGCTCACGCACACACACACACAAACCGCGCACATACTCATCTGAGACGCGAGCACACACACACACACACACACACACACACACACACACACACACACACACATAAACTCGCGCACATACTCATCTGAGACGCGAACACACACACACACACACACACACACAAACTCGCGCACATGCTCATCTGAGACGCGAGCACACACACACACACACACACACACAAACAAACTCGCGCACATACTCATCTGAGACGCGAGCACGCACACACACACACACACACACACACACAAACAAACTCGCGCACATGCTCATCTGAGACGCGAGCACACACACACACACACACACACACAAACAAACTCGCGCACATGCTCATCTGAGACGCGAGCACACACACACACACACACACACACACACACAAACAAACTCGCGCACATACTCATCTGAGACGCGAGCACACACACACACACACACACACACACAAACTCGCGCACATACTCATCTGAGACGCGAGCACGCACACTCAAACTCTCCAAGCACATAACGTTACTCATATAGACGGCGCCTCATAAATAGATCGATCTCTGCAACGTATTGAAGCGCGCGTCCGAGACGAGTGCGGTGTGCGCGAGCCACAAGAGAAAATAATTTTCAGCGCTAGATCGTCTCTTATTTAACAAACGAACGAAATGAATGCTCTGCTGGTTAACTGGAGATGTTTTGTTATTGGATCATTCGTGCCGCGAGATGTTTTATAGGGGCGGTGAAAAAAGTCAGGCACCGAAATCAGGCACCGAAAGTTGCGTTCTTATTCGGTCTGGTTACTACCGTTTACGTCGGAACCGGTTCCCTATTGGAACCGGGTTTCGGTACCCAACCCTAAGCAAGAGGCACATGTGTAACCCCCTCAGGTCCTATTCGCCCCACTCTGTGCGGGCCTCGAACCGGGATCTCCGCTGTGGGAGGCGGGCGGGCGCTCTAGACTGCAGGAGTGAGGTTTACCTGCACAGCTCTTTCTAACTGGCCTCCATTACACATGTACATCAAAGATAGGGTATAATACCCTTGCTTAAATGAGTTTGTTCCGAGTCTTAAACAGATGTGATTATGACATGAGTTGTGCTTGTATTTTGGTCTGGTTTCCCTGTAACAAACAAAGAGCAGCACTCTAATAACAGCAATCACTATTTCACATCACTACGTTAGCACTCATACATGACACATTATCACAGCGTTGACATAAAAACTATTGACTCCCCTCACACATAAACATAATAATGCATGAGCACATGATATAATGCCATATTGACCAGCACATTAACATCTTCCCTAATTTTTATCATCATTATCAACATGATTTATAATAACATTATAAAAAATAAAAAAATCATGTTTTTGCTGTTTTAACTGAAAGCAAATCTTAAAATATGTTAGTGCCATTGTTTTGTCTCAAGATGCACATCAGTAATGTTTTTTTAAGGCATGCTTATAAAAGCTACTTAAATATCCTAATTGAACTAAGGCCTAATCCTGGCTTAATCTAAACCCTGTCTGTGAAACTGAGCCTATATCTCTGTCAAGTCAAGTCAAGTCAAGTCAAACACTTTTGTTTTTGCCCCCATGTTTGTTTTCAGGTGACATGAGTTGAAACGTACTCTGTTACTAACGTAACCTCGGTTCCCTGAGAGTAGGGAACGAGTATTGCGTAGCTAATACGTAGTGGGGAAACTCCTTTCCTCGAGAAATATTGAAGCCTATATTTAAAATGCAGTGCAGCTGCACAGTGAGCATGGCGGAGCGTTTAGCTCGCCCATTGGCTGTGCTGCGGCAACTGCACACCCTATGACGAAGTGCCTCTAACAGAGCCCGCCAGAATGGGCGGAGCCTATGTCAATAAATATGCTCCGATTTCGCCAAATAGCAGGTTTCAACTGTCAATCGACTGAAGCAACACACTCTGACAGTTTGTAATAGTGCGGCAGGCTACGTAATACTCGTTCCCTACTAGGGGTGGAACGGTACACAGAAGTCATGGTTCGGTTCATACCTCGGTTCAGACATCACGGTTCGGTACAAGTTCGGTACAATGGAGGGAAAAGCAAAACAAAAATGCAGAAGGAATTTTTTATTTTTATTGTGCATGTCTCAGGCTGTACCACCAAAGGAAAATAAATGTCTTAAGCCTTGTATTTTTTAAATAGGTTTTATTAATAAAGTAAAGGCATAGATTTGCTGTTTATTTGTAGTGCATTGACAACTGTTTTATATAATTAGTTTATTAATTCAATTAATAAAAAGACCAAAAGACCTTGAGATATGTTTGGTAATTGTACCTGAATGAATTTAAAATTCATTTGCTATATTTCAGATCAATATAATTGTTTTCCTTAAAATTTTAATTAACACTAACTTTATTCTCATTTTAATTATAAAGAATTTATTTCTGTATAATGTAACGACTATGGCTCGATGGGTAAAAATTGACTTTTAATTTATATACTAATTAAAAGTGAAAACACTTTCTAAGTCCCACAGACTTGGCAAACTCTGTAACTGAACCCCCGTTTACGACTCGCTTCCCCCCTCTCGACAGTGTGAGCTTCAAAGACATTACTGACATTCCGATCTCAACAGAAAACCCGCTCTGAACACACACACACGTACACACACACACACACACACACACGAAAGCCACTAAAGTGCAACGTCATGTAGAAATATGGCTCTTGAATGTATACCTTCCGATATGTATGTGTGTGATTAGCTTTGCCTTATAATAGAGGTGTGTTTTGCTAGAGTAAAATCTTTAATTCTGAAGATTCATTGAAAGAATATTCACTCCATAGTGTTGTAACCCTAACTCAGACCATAAAACTTTACGACCCAAGCCTCAAAGGCATTCCAGAACACACACACACACACACACACACACACACACACACACACACACAAACACACACACACACACACACACACACACACACACACACACACTCTGGAACTTTGGAAACAGATATTCTTCCACATAACAAGCCACTGAATGTTGATATGTATTCCTATGTTTCTCAAAGTGTCGTCACTTGCCATAACGGAAACACTGACAACTTTATTGTGTGTTTAATCAAACTTTATTTGTGTGTAATTATGCATATAAGTGTAACGTTATGTTTCCCCAATCTTTACCTGTCATAATTGATATCTCTGTAATCCTCCCCATCTCACGGAGACGAATCTTGACTGCAAGGTACAATAATATGCATTTGATTCCAGGAAATATCATATTTCTAAGTATGAATCCTTTCCCTCATAAGACATATGGTAAAAGGGGGCGTGTTTTTCTTCACACAAAGAAGACTTCTTCCCGCTACAAATCAGAAGTTTTGATTCGCTCTGTCCCCAAAACAGGGCGTAAACAGATGTCTGTTAAAAGGAAGATTCTCTCTTCTCTTCCTCTCTCTCATCCTTCCGCTTCCAACTCATCCAACTTCTCTGGACCCTCCTCCCCGGCGCAGCGCTTCTCCAAGGAACATCTGAAGGAGGCCCTGGCCTTCTCCATCGAACGAACCCATGTTCGAGTCGTAACAGCCGGTCTTTGCAACTAAGATTTCCAGCCTCTCCCATCCCGGGAGACGAATCTGAACTTTCTCGGTAACGTTAAATTCAAGTGAGCCTTTACATGGAGTTTTCCACTGAAAATTCAGTTTCAGTTGAATGTGTATTATTGGTATTAATAATTGTAGGCTATACGCGCGTTTTGAATTGTGAGATAAGTCGCTAAGGCGAACTCACCCAGCTGATCGCGGGCACAAAGCCAGCTCAGCTCTGCTAAAACTGCAGTTCATGACATTACATCTGTCTCTGTAAAGACGAAGCAAAACTCTTTGCAGTTGATACATGTAACATGATTTAAACCGACTAAATGAAGACGAAGGATCTCTTTTAGGACGAAGACGTAAATCTGATAGTTTTTCAGTCGTAATAGGCCTTATACAATACGTTAACGATAAGCTCCTGGTCAGAAATTGGCCTCGCGATCCAATTTCGTAAACCTACGCAAAAATCATAAAAGTGCTATTTTGATTAATGCTTATGGGAGATGAGCAGATGATAAGTCCTGCTCACAGCTGTTCTGATGCCTGTTGTGCTCACAGCTTAAGTAAATAGATGTTCAATGCCTGTTTGCTCACAGTTTCTAGTGATTAAAACACGAAGTTTTAATACCTGTTTTTATGTAAACCGTTTTATATGTAATGAGTAATTGGAGACCAGTTTTATGAATTAAGAAAAGATGATAATCCCTGTTCTTATTCTAAAACCGTCTCAATGTGTAATGTATAATGTGTAATTCCTGTTAGTCACATGTTGTGAAACTCGCGTCAGTTTTCCGCATGCAACAGAGCGCAAAAAAAAAAAAAAACTCGTGATTCCACAGATAAAAAAATCTGCTGTCTTAACCTGTTAAGCTGCAACGCCACTTTTGAAAAATCCCCAGAAATGACATACCCAAACTGAAACAGATACAGTTCATGAACCCTTTGCACTAAAAGCACAAGTATGATCTCATTTGAAAGCTGACACCTGGTAGTTTATTGTAAATGTAGAATTAATTATTGTCATAATGAAAAAAACATTTTTTAAATAGCTTCAAAGTTTTGTAAAGTTATTAGAAATTTATTTTTATTAAACATATTCATGAAAATAAAATTGAAGTGGGCCCTGGAGCAATCTAGAAATGCACTGCAGCTAAAGCCATATGTGTGACCATGTTATATTTAAAATCTGAAAATGATAAGTCTAAAACTCTGTATTTGGTTAAATGTTTTTCAAGATCATGTCAAATTACTTTATTTTGATTAGACTCTAAAAATGCTACTGATGTTTAGTCATCATCTAAGTCATTTATTCAGTCTATTGTCTCTATTGTTTTGTGGTGCAAACGAGCCCCATTCAGTCTCAGTCTCCCCAGTACACATTCACACACCTCTCCAGCCTGGTTATGGATCTAAATATGCATATCTTTTGTCTGCATTATAGTTACTAACGACTGGCTATTCACAGGCTATTCATAGGGTTTCAATCCCTAATTTATTTTATCAAAGTTCTCACTTACATTTGAAACTGTATCAAATGCACTAAAACATTTCAGAAAAGCATTACTATTTAGAAAAAAAACCCATAAAAGAATAACTTCTAGGTGACAGGTGCACCTGAGCTAGCTAGCATGTTAGCTTAGCACACCATCAATACACGACCATTTATGAGATTAAAACTATGTTTGTGCTTCAAACTTATTTTATAACGCAAGTCGATTGTTTTAAATAATCTTCTGTGATCTAATTTGGCTTCAGATAAAAAAAAAATCAGAAAGAAAATATATTATTTATAGTATGCACGATGATAAAGTCTATATCGATTAGCATTACATTATAAATATAATCTATTATTATAAAAATACCTGGCATTGCTTGAAGAACACTCAAATATCAAATATCATTTGCAATCATGTTTATTGTCTTCAAAACGTCTGTATCTGCATATTACAGCGATCTCTGTGTTAGCTTTGTGTGTAGCTGCTATCAGTGACGTCCTTGAAGGTCACATGATTATGGCTCTTCTTCATGTTCCATATATGGAGTATTTTTGTGCATATAGCGCCCTCAGGCTATTGGTATGAATTGAAAACACAGCACATCTCAGTAAGAAGCGCTCATAATGATTACATCGACGCATTTGGGTATAAATTCAATAAATATTATTCCTGTCTATAGAAATATGATGTGAATCTATGAGAATATATCAATATTTCTCCAAGTCTGCACATTTTTGAGCTAAAAGCCCTGAGGGACGTTGTTTTGTGAATCGCTGTCATGACGACAGCACGGAGTTTTTTTTTCTGAATGGACCAGCTGACGGTCATAAATCATATTAAAGGTATCAACGCATTTTTCCATTTCATAACTCCTGACACAAATTAAGACATAACTGTCACTATAAGTTTCTCAGAATACAATAGTTGTCAAATACTGAAACTTGAGTCTTATATCTTTTTAATGATGTATAGTTTGTCAAGGTAAAACATTTAATCTGATAGTAACTTTGAACTAAATAAATAAAAAAACGCTTCAGTGCGCCGACGCACTGGTGAGGGTTAACAGGTTAACTGCTGAATCACGTCACCGACACTAGAGGGCAACCTCTAGAGGTGTGGCAGGGCTCAAATTACGCGCCCCCCACCGACGTCATCCTGCGTGAGCGTCGCCTCCCACTGACGTCAGCCTGCGCGAGCGCAACTACGCCATCTCGTGGCGTTCTAAGATAATACCTGCTTTCAATTTCTTTTTCTCTCTGCATTCATTTTCTCTCTCAAATACTTAACTGCATTCAAGCTTAGCTTATGCTGATATTATTTGGAGTTAGACAATTCCTTTTTCTGTTTTTGACTGTCACACTTTAAGTTAAGTTCGAAAAAAAAAAGGGAAAACTTTTCGAATTAAAAACTTAGATTTGATTCACTCAGTTCATTGATAAGGTCCACCTAGGAAGAAGCACGCCACCGTGTGGCGATCTTGGGTCGACTTATCAATATCTGTTTAACCCCCAGCCTGCAATTGAAGTGTCTCATTGCCACCCTTTTCGTTTGATTATTCGCATTAACCCAGAGGCATTTACGCTACAATAATATAATACTTACATTAAAAACATCCATCCATCCATCTATCTTCTCCCGCTTATCCAGGGCCGGGTCGCGGGGGCAGCAGTCTAAGCAGAGATGCCCAGACTTCCCTCTCCCTAGACACTTCCTCCAGCTCTTCCGGGGGGACACTGAGGCGTTCCCAGGCCAGCCGGGAGACATAGTCTCTCCACCGTGTCCTAGGTCTTCCCCGGGGTCTCCTCCCAGTGGGACGCGCCCGGAACACCTTCCCGGGAAGGCGTCCAGGAGGCATCCAGAACAGATGCCCGAGCCACCTCAGCTGACCCCTCTCGATGTGGAGGAGCAGCGGCTCTACTCTGAGCTCCTCCCGAGTGACCGAGCTTCTCACCCTATCTCTAAGGGATCGCCAGCCACCCTGCGGAGAAAGCTCATTTTGGCCACCTGTATCCGGGATCTTGTCCTTTCGGTCATGACCCAAAGCTCATGACCATAGGTGAGAGTAGGAACGTAGATTGACCGGTAAATCGAGAGCTTCGCCTTGCGGCTCAGCTCTTTCTTCACCACGACAGACCGGTACATCGACCGCATTACTGCAGAAGCTGCACCGATCCGTCTGTCAATCTCCCGTTCCATCCTTCCCTCACTCGTGAACAAAACCCCAAGATACTTAAACTCCTCCACTCGAGGCAGGAACTATCCACCAACCTGAAGTGGGCAAGCCACCCTTCTTCGACTGAGGACCATGGCCTCGGATTTGGAGGTGCTGATTCTCATCCCAGCCGCTTCACACTCGGCTGCAAACCGTTCCCAGTGCATGCTGAAGGTCCTGGTTTGATGAGGCCAACACGACAACATCATCCACAAAGAGCAGAGACGAAATCGTGTTGTCACCAAACCTGACACCCTCTGGCCCCTGGCTGCGCCTAGAAATTCTGTCCATAAAAATTATGAACAGAACCGGCGACAAAGGGCAGCCCTGCCGGAGTCCAACATGCACCGGGAACAAGTCTGACTTACTGCCGGCAATGCGAACCAAGCTCCTGCTTCAGTCGTACAGGGACCGGACAGCCCTTAGTAAAGGACCCCGGACCCCATACTCCCGGAGCACCCTCCACAGGCCGCCGTGAGGGACTCAGTCGAATACCTTCTCCAAATCCACAAAGCACATGTGGATTGGTTGGGCAAACTCCCATGAATCCTCCAGCACCCTGTAGAGGGTATAGAGCTGGTCCAGTGTTCCACGGCCTGGACGAAAACCACACTGTTCCTCCTGAATCCGAGGTTCTACTATCGACCGTATTCTCCTCTCCAGTACCCTGGCATAGACTTTCCCAGGAGGGCTGAGAAGTGTGATCCCCCTGTAGTTGGAACACACCCTCCGGTCCCCCTTCTTAAAAAGAGGGACCACCACCCCGGTCTGCCATCCCAGAGGCACTGTCCCCGACCGCCACGCGATGCTGCAGAGGCGTGTCAGCCAAGACAGCATCCAGAGACTTGAGGTACTCAGGGCGGATCTCATCCACCCTCGGTGCCTTGCCAGTTTCTTGACTACCTCGGTGACTTCAGCTTGGGTGATGGACGAGTCCACCTCTGAGCCCTCAGCCTCTGCTTCCTCAATGGAAGACGTGACGGCGGGATGGAGGAGATCCTCGAAGTATTCCTCCCACCGTCCAACGACATCCCCAGTTGAGGTCAACAGCTCCCCACCTCCACTGTAGACAACATTGGTAGGGCACTGCTTCCCTCTCCTGAGGCGCAGGACGGTTTGCCAGAATCTCTTTGAGGCCAGCCGATAGTCCTTCTCCATGGCCTCATCGAACTCCTCCCAGGCCCGAGTTTTTGCCTCCACAACCACCCGGGCTGCAGTTCGCTTGGCCTGCCGGTACCTGTTAGCTGCCTCAGGAGTCCCACAAGCCAACCAGGCCCAATAGGACTAATTCTTCAGCTTGACGGCATCCTTTACTTCCGGTGTCCACCACCGGGTTTGGGGATTGCCGCCTCGACAGGCACCGGAGACCTTACGGCCACAGCTCCGAGCGGCCACTACGACAATGGAGGTGGAGAACATGGTCCACTCGGACTCAACATATCCAGCCTCCCTCGGGATCCGGTCGAAGCTCCGCCGGAGAAGGGAGTTGAAGATCTCTCTGTCAGAAGACTCTGCCAAACGTTCCCAGCAGACCCTCACAGTATGTTTGGGTCTGCCGAGTCTGTCCAGCTTCCTCCCCCGCCATCGGATCCAACTCACCACCAGGTGGTGATCAGTTGACAGCTCCACCCCTCTCTTTACCCGAGTGTCCAAGACATACGGCCGCAGGTCAGATGAAACGACCACAAAGTCGATCATCGACCTACGGCCTAAGGTGTCCTGATGCCACGTGCACTGATGGACACCCTTATGCTTGAACATGGTGTTCGTTATGGACAAACTGTAACTAGCACAGAAGTCCAATAACTGAACACCGCTTGGGTTCAGATCAGGGGGGCCGTTCCTCCCAATCACGCCCCTCCAGGTGTCACTGTCGCTGCCCACGTGGGCATTGAAGTCCCCCAGTAGAACGACGGAGTCCCCAGTCGGAGCACTTTCCAGCACCCCTCCCAGAGACTCCAAGAAGGGCGGGTACTCTGCACTGCCGTTTGGCCCGTAGGCACACATGACAGTGAGAGACCTATCCCCGACCCGTAGGCGCAGGGAAACGACCCTCTCGTTCACCGGGGTAAACTCCAACACATGGCGGCTGAGCTGGGGGGCTATAAGCAAACCCACATCAGCCCGCCGCCTCTCACCATGGGCAACTCCAGAGTGGTGAAGAGTCCATCCTCTCTCAAGGATTCTGGTTCCAGAGCCCAAGCCGTGCGTAGAGGTGATCCCGACTATCTCTAGTCGGAACCTCTCAACCTCACGCACAATCTCAGGCTCCTTCCCTGCCAGCGCTAGTTTCCGTGTCCAGGGATCGGGTCGTCGAGGCCTCTGCCTTCAACTGCCGCCCGATCCTCTCAGCACCGGCCCCCTACGGTCCCTCCTTCGGGCTGAGCCCGGCCGGACCCCGTGGGGAAAGGCACGGCCACCAGGCGCTCACATACGAGCCCCAACCATGGCTCCAGGGTGGGGCCCCGGCTGCGCCATACCGGGCGACGTCACGGTCCTCGATTTAACCCTCTGAGGTCTGGGGTGTTTTTGGGGTCCTTGAGATGTTCTGACATGCCCTGACATTTGTGCTTTCAGTTGCTTATAAACATATCAATGGCAAAAAAAAAATTACACTCTATTTAGCACAAACAGGACTACCATGATATGTGAGCCACATGTATGTACATGTTTTCATTTTTGAGAGAATAATGTTTATGCATGGTTATTGAAAAAACTAAAAATGAAAGTTTCTGAAATAAGGCCACAAAACACATACTAAATATATGTCAATAAGACTTTTGACTAATGGATGTCGTCGCCTAGAGTTTTTTCTTCAAAATGATGTGAAAATCATCCTGCCTAATCATTCACATAAAAAGATACATTGATTTAAGTTTTGTGAAACACTTTTAGTTTGGAAAGGCAATATGCGGATGGGGCGTAAACGATCATGCATATTTAGTAGTTCACACCTGATGAGACAATACCCCTGCATACTTAATGAGCCATTCATTCAGGTGTGTCACCTATAGCTAACTTAAATATACAAGCTTCATAAAAATGATCATTCTAGAAGAAAATTTCAGATGGCATTTAGAGGCTTTTGCATCTGAACTCTTCATATATACACACACACACGCACACACACATATATATATATATATATATATATGCATACACACATATATATATATATATATATATATATACATATATATATATATATATATATATATGTGTATATATTTATACACAAATATAAATTTTATTTATAATTTTTTATATACATTTTTTTTATTTTATTTTTATACAAATTGTGCTTGCAAATTGTATAATATCCAAGGTAAACATGTCTAGTAATTGTGCAGTTAATTCTCATACTGTATTTTCAGTTTTGGAATATTTATCCTCTCCCCAAATTTGTTACTAATAAAACAAAAAGAAAGAAAAAAAGAAAAAAAAGAAAAAAATTATATTTACCTTTTAATTTTTACTCATCTCAGTATAGCAATACAGTTTGCTAAAACATCATCATTCATTCACAAACGCGATTTTAAATTTAAACTGTCTTTTTGCGAGCTGTGGTAAACAGCGCGCATCTCTGCCGTTCATTCATTCATAAACAGAAACCCGATTCACGTGAGAAGGAAAAAAAAACATACTACTGTATTCCTCAGCTCAGTCTGATCCTTGCTCCTCGAAATACTCGCACTTCTGAGGGACATTTTCCATTATTATTATTCCTCACAGCGCTGCGAGACGGTGTAAACAAGTAATGATCTGAATAAACTTGTGTTTTCTCGAGCGTTCACAGGTTTGCGCCGTGGATTGCCTCAGTCAGACGCGGATACTGTGTTTGTTTTAGGCTCGCGCAGTCTTCACTCGGACGCGCGCTTCAATCCGTTGTGGAGACTCTCTATTCGTTCCAGTGAAATTACAAAACAAAATATACACAAACATGTCTCTGCCTGATATACAACCACTGATAAACATAATCTGATTTGATAAATAAAAAAAAATAAAAAATAAACTATATGAGTGCGGATTCGAACTCAGAACCTCTGACACGCTTGGCAAATGTTCTACCACTAGACCACTTGAGTACACGTATTTACTCACGTGAAAACTCTGTGTTTACTCTGCGTGATCAATTCGCTCTTGAAAATGCTGCCGTTCGTCGTCTGAGTTACAATCTTCCTCTGAGGAAAAGGTTAGTTCTTCCTCGCTGTCCAGAATCATCTGAAGGGCGTCTTTACCGGAGAAACGAGCCATCCTCTCTAAACGCGATAAACTATCAGTGAATCTGATCTGATGAAACTTCGTGTTTTCAAGGCATTGATCGGGGGGCGGGTGCGAAGCATAGATTACTATTTACCATGTGAATAGCGCCGGGGGCGGGGCGGCCTCAGCTCATTATAGAGATAATGAGGCAGAAGGAAAAAACGGTACCTCTCCTTGCTTTCAAACGGATTACATGAGTTGAAAACATTTGTTTTTTATATTAATTACTTCACTTAAAAGAAGATAATTCAAGCTTCATAAAGACATATCTCACGTGTCTGTGTGAGAAGTATTCGGTGAGTTATTGTTCATTTTCGGACGCGTTTCAGAATGGACTACACTGACAGAGAGAAGGCAGAACTCGCATCATGTTTATTTTTCTTAATTTGGCGAAAAGCACAACACTTTGTTTTTATTATGAGTATACACAAAAAAAATCCACACTTAACAGGATCGATTGATGTATAACACAAGCATATAAAATAAAAATTAATATTAGTATTTAGATTTTTTTGGCACTGATAAGGAAAAAAACGAGCATATCGCGCCGGCGCGATTGCCGACCTCAGGGGGTTAATGTCACTCATAGGGCTGTCAACGAATATTCTAAATTCGAATATATATTCGAATAGTTTTAAAAAACAGAAATTCGAACGTGAAAATTAATATTCGAATGTGAATTTCGAATATGGAAAAACACGCCCGCGGAAGCAGAGGGCGGCTGTGGGCGCGCGCGCTGTTTGAGGGACAGGTCACACGAGTCGCACAGCGTCACTGCTGAAAGTTGACAGTGCACTAAAAGACAATGGAATAAATTGCAGTCAGTTTTTCCTTTTTTTAATACAAGCACCAATAATGTAAGTAGCCTTTTTCTTTTTTAATAGCACTTTATTTTTTATGAACCTCAGGGTAAAAGTTCTTTGTTGTCACATTTCTCGGAATTGTGTGCCTCATTTTATTTAACGTTAAACAGAAAAGTTCCATGTTTACCACAGCACAGCTCGCTCGGAGCGTTCAATGTCGGTTCTATACTGTAAAACTTCAATTAATGTTAATAAATTTGTTTCAATCACTGAATGAAGCCTGCTATATTTGGGGCAAGAGTCGCGACCTTAAATTTCTTGCACAAAACTCTTGATCAGCACTCAACATGTGCTTATTGTTGTTCATTTAAACCGTTATGCGCAGAGAGAGCGTGAGCGCGAGAGAGAGAGAGAGATTGCCTGCGAGTGAGCAAGACTGAGGTCTGCGGTCTTGGCCATTAGTTTATTTACTTGGTTTTGTGTTGGTAATACATTGTCAAATATGTTTAAACTTAAATTAACTACCTATACAAGTTATGTATGTCTCTTTGTATTCATTTGTCCTGTTATTGACGTAATGCGCGTCATTGAAAAAATGCGCAACCAGATGTTCGAATAGTTCGAATATTCGTGTGTTTTTTAGAGGGAATATTCGAACGTCATTTTTGAGCAATTTTGACAGCCCTAGTCACTCATAAGGTTTTTTTGAACCACTCTTAGTCTGACCCGTCGCCTAGGACCTGTTTGCCTTGGGAGACCCTACCAGGGGCATATAGCCCCGGACAACATAGCTCCTAGGGTCATTCGGGTACTCAAACCCCTCCACCACGTTAACCCTCTGAGGTCGAGAAACGCGCCGACGCGTTTTGCTGGATTTTTTTCACATAGCAGCAACATAAACGTACATTTTTTTACATTTTATTCATTTAGCTGACGCTTTTTATCCAAAGCGACTTACAATTGCTATATATGTCAGAGGTCGCACGCCTCTGGAGCAACTAGGGGTTAAGTGTCTTGCTCAGGGACACATTGGTGTCTCACAGTGGATTCGAACCCGGGTCTCTCACACCAAAGGCATGTGTCTTATCCATTGCGCCACACCACCCCTATATATAAACTTAAATTACTCCGTCATTTATGGTTATACAGAAAAAAGAAATATAAAAAAAGAATCTGTGATATTTCTACTTTTGTATGTGTCCACTTACAATCAAATCAAAACATTGTGCTTTTGTAAAATAAAGAAAATAAACAGGGTGTGCGTTCTGCCTCTCCGTCGCGGTGAACTTTTTTTTCTTGAGCACGTCTATAAACTGAAACAAAACTCAGCGAATACTTCTCACACATTTATGAGCCATATACCTTTATACACATTTAAGTGTGTACTTTTAAATGATCGGATTCAAACTGCAAACAAATATTCTCTGTTTAAGTAATTTGTATAAAACCAACAGGATGTCCAGTATCTCAAACGCTTGCTAATTACTTTTTAATTCGACACGCCCACTCGCGCAAAAGAGATTCACATGCAAATCTCCACATGGAACGCGAACGCCCTCCTTACCTCAAACACAAAACACCAAAACACTTCACAAGTCTCTGCTTTTCGTCGAGTTTGGAAGACACGTCTGAGCTTACATTGGATTTACCTCAGAAGAAGAAGAACGCGATTTGAAGACAAGAAAGATGTAAGGTAAGAAATTCTTACTTATTAGTTTATGGTATTGTTGCATAAACTTCACATTGCAGTTGAACTGTTGCTAGATATATGGTGAATATTATACTATTTAGACCCGTGTTTCCTGTTAAATACTGTTTGTGGATATCTGCTCAAACATAGATATGTATAACCATAATGTTTAATATTTTGGAGCGCGATGGCGTTTGAATGTATCATATTTTGGAGCGCGCTGTGGGTTTGAGTATCATATTTTGGAGCGCACTGTGGGTTTGAATGTATCATATTTTGGAGCGCGCTGTGGGTTTGAGTATCATATTTTGGAGCGCGCTGTGGGTTTGAATGTATCATATTTTGGAGCGCGCTGTGGGTTTTAATGTATCATATTTTGGAGCGCGCTGTGGGTTTGAATGTACAGTATCATATTTTGGAGCGCGATTGCGTTTGAAAGGAAAAATGCACCAAACATTAGGCTTTATGTTTTTACTATTATCTCATTTCATATCATCATAACGAATGGAAACATTTGAAGTAACATATGATAATCAATATATTTTTCTCTAGCGTAGTTGTTCTTGAAATCTTTTGGAAGATTTAATTTATTGTTATTATTATTTTATGCAGCACTGCGTAGCCTATGCCTACAAGGCACAACAAACCTGGTGTTCATTATATATTGTTGGAAACGTGTGTGTGTGTGTATTCTGTGAATTTTAAAAAGAAATTTTAACCAGAAAAATCTAAAATCTATTCCCAAAATCGTGCAGCCCTATAGTTTCTCTTGATATCATTATGTTCACAGTTGTTTCTTTTTTTTTTCTTTCAGGGACCAGATGCAACTGAGTCCTGCTGACTTCAACATTCACATGAGTCTCTGTACATGAACATGGTAAAGTGAAAATCAAACACCTTGGAAATGAAAGGTATGTACAATGTTTTTAGGAATGGCACAGAGGTCTCTGTCTTTGGATCATTGTTTTCAATGTGCTCTTTTGTCATTTGTATTTTTGGATTGTGTTGTGTTGTAAATAAATCCAAACAATCTAAAAGCCTTTCTTTTTTAAATCTCCTCATTCTTTGTGCAAGGTTGCTCTGAATGACAGGGCCTGATCGCTCCTAATAGGGCAGTTAGGGGAGTGTCTTTGTCTTTCTCAGGTGTTAAAAGCTTACATATTAATGAGATGATCACGCCTCTTCGCATATGGCTTTGTCACACAAAACACGTCTTAGAAATTTTAAATCAATATATTGTCTTATCTGAATGAGCAGTCAGGGTGATTTTCACATAGTTTTGGAGCAAATATTCTAGGCTATGTCATACAATTTTCAAAAGTCTTGTGAAGAAATAATCAGTATGGGTTTCATGGCCTTATTTCAGTGAGAATTTTTTTTTGTATTTTCACAAACCACGCATAAATGTCATTATCTCAAAACTACAAACTTTTACATACATGCTGCTGATATATTATTGTAGCAGAGTTTGTGCTGAATACAGTGTAATCAGACTTTAGCCATGAAAATGTCACTAGTAACAGAAAAAAACACAAATGTCAGAGCATGTCAGAACACCTCCAGGGCCCAGAAAACAGCTCAGACCTCAGAGGGTTAAGGTGGCAGTTCAAGGAGGGGTCATTAAAAACACATTTTATTTTATTTTTTTAATCAATGTAGAATGTGTTACTTAAAGAAACAGATTAGTGCTCTGTTTGAGGACAAGAAATGAAAACCAATGCAATGTGATGAATGTCCAAAAGATGGCACCCGCAGACTGTTTTTAAATGGGGCTGGATAAATATTTTTTGCTGTGTGTGTGTGTGTGTGTGTGTGTGTGTGTGTGTGTGTGTGTGTGTGTGTGTGTGTGTGAGAGAGAGAGATTTTGGTTGGGTGACAGTTGTAGGTTACAGTTTGACAAAAGCACAATGTTGTGATTTATTGCGAGTGTACACAAATATAAGTAAACACTTTGCAGTTTGAATGATGTCCTGTATGAACAAAATGACGGAGTTATGTTTTCACTGTTCTATCACGCCCACGCCTCTCTCTCACACACATACATACACGCATGCACGCGCACGTGCACACACACACACACACACACACACACACACACACACACACACACACACACACACATACACACACACACACACACACACACACACACACACACAAACAACAATATTCCAGCATTGCAAACTTGACATAGCAGCCTGTTCATTATTGCCACAGAGCTTCAGAGCTAAGGCAGGGCTACAGATTAGGTGTCCCTAAATAACCCGCGTATCTAACAGTAGTTCCGTATTACAGTAATTAATTTGCTCACGAGTTTTTTTTTTTTTATACCGTGTATTCTCCGTGTATATTCATGCACCGAACCTTGACGCCCGTACCGTTTCGGTTCAATACGAATACATGTACCGTTCCACCCCTATTCCCTACTCTCAGGGAACTGAGGTTACGTTAGTAACCGAGTACGTTCCCTTTCGAGAACGGTCACTTCGTATGGCGTAGCTACTATGCAGTGGGGACACAATGTAACACGCCGCACTATAAGCAACTGGCTGCATACCACTGGAGCCTAGGGAAGCACTCCGAGTCTCACAGAAACTAAACATAATAAACCCCAACATAAGTGACAGTAACCGGACCTGAGTCGGGTTTCATGAATAAGGGGCTGGAGCATAAGAGCCAAGCTCGCTCCAAACATAAGTCCCAGGACAATTGTGCTTATGGACAGTAATAAGATAGACTGATAAGACCAGACAACGGGTCTAATTATCATTCTGAGAGGACCCGAGCCTGCAGGCAAGGAACCTCCATGTTATAAAATCTCACAAATGTGGATGGCGAGGACCAGCCGGCCGCCACACATATGTCTTGAATTGGTACACCACTAGACCAGGCCCACGAAGAGGCCATGCATCTCGTAGAATGGGCTCTAGCGCCTATGGGGCAAACCTGACCCATGGCAGAATATGCTAGAGAGATGGCATCCACTATCCATCTAGATAGTCTCTGCTTTGTGACCGGAGCCCCTTTGGTGCGGCCACCAAAGCAAACAAAGAGCTGTTCTGATTGCCTGAACGGCGCAGAGCGCTCCAGGTAAATTTTCAGATCTCTGACAGGACAGAGCAAATTAGCATCCCCATCGTTCTCCGAGGGCGGAAGAGCTGATAATGTAATGACCTTTGCTCTGAATGGAGTTGAGAGCACATTGGGTACATATCCATGCCTTGGCTTGAGTGTGACTCTGGAGTCACCCACTCTAAATTCCAAGCAGGAAGGGCTCACTGAGAGCGCCTGCAGATCTCCCACTCGCTTGACTGATGCCAGAGCCAGCAGCAGAGCAGTTTTCAGCGAAAGTGGCTTAAATAGCGGCTCAAATGGGGGACCCTTCAGGGCCCCAAGGACCATGGAGAGATCCCAAGCCGGTATAGAATGGGGCCTGGGGGGGGGGGGGGGGGGGTTCAACCTCCTGGCTCCTTTGAGAAAACGAACGACGAGGTTGTTTCTTCCCAGTGATTGGCCAGCCACAGGAGCACGGTAGGCTGCTATGGCTGCCACATATACTTTGAGCGTGGATGGGGAGCGACCCGCATCCAACAGCTCTTGCAAGAAGGAGAGTACCATTGGTACCTCGCATGACTGGAGTTCAAAGTCCCTGGTTGTGCACCAGACTGTGAACACTGACCTCTTTAGTACATAAAGGCATCTGGTAGACGGTGCTCTAGCCTCAGTGATAGTATTCAAGACTCTCTACGGGAGGTCCCTGGATATCCGTTGAGGGGCCATACATGGAGGGCCCAAAAGTCGGGGCGAGGGTGCCATATCGTCCCGTTTGCCTGTGTGAGGAAGATCCTTCCTCACTAGCACAGACCAGGCAGTTGATATGTAAGCTCTTCTCCGGGCTCGACCAGAGGCTGTAGACAGGCTTGGCTTCGTGCAGCGCTCCCCAACCTAGGTTGGAGGCGTCTGTGAAAATCACCTTCCTCCTTGAGGCCACACCCATGGTCACGCCCGACTGGTACCAGTCTCGGGCTTTCCAGGGAACCAGGGCACGTAAAAAGCCGTGGTTCACCATAATGTGCAGGCGACCTGATCGTTACGGATGGGCTGGCACACGGCGCTTAAGCAAGTGCTGAAGAGGGCGCATATGCAGTAATCCTAGGCAGAGTACTGACGATGCTGTGGCAATGAGACCGAGAAGCCTCTGAAACTTCCTGAGGGGCATGCGCGCCCTGAAGGAGGCTATCAGCTGTTGGATAGAGAGAGTGCGCTCTGATGTGAGCCTTACTCTCATTAGTGTAGAGTCGATAACTGTGCCCAAAAGGTTAAATTCTGGATGGGTAACAGTTTGCTCTTAGGAAAATTGATTCTGAGCCCTAGACATTCCAAATGGTTGAGGAGCAAGGATCTGTGTGCCAATAATTCGGTCTTCGACTGGGCCATGATGAGCCAATCGTTGAGATAGTTCAGCATGCTGTTGCCTCAGGGGAGAGAGCGCTGTGTCCATGCACTTCGTAAATGTATGGGGTGCCAGGGACAGGACAAATGGTAGGACCGTGTATTGATAAGCCTGCCCCTCAAAGGCGAATCTCAAGAATGGCCTGTGATGGGGCGTTATCTGAATATAAAAGTAGGCATCTTTCAGATCCACCAAAAAAAAAAAAAAACAATCCCCCGGGCGAACCTGCGCAAGGATTTGTTTGGTAGGTAGCATTCTGAATAGCCATCTCATGAGGGCCTTGTTCAGATGTCTCCGATCTAAAATGGGCCTGATTCCCACGTCTTTTTTTGGTAAAGAAGTAGCGGCTGTAAAACCCTGACTGACTCAGCGCAGGGGGGACTAATTCTATCGCCCCTTTTGCCAGTAGGTTTTGTATTTTGTATTGTTTGTTTGTTTGTAGGGGCGCGTGCAGTGCAACAGGCTCATTGACTACAATAGAGAAATCTCCAGCTGCCTGATCTAAACAAGGAGCTGGGAGATTTAGATGAGCTTTTTTCAAGGGCGGTCCGGCTAGAGTGAGACACGAACCCTGCTCATAAATGCCAGAGGAGAACTGGCCCCCGACTGAGCCTGGGTTCTCCCAAGGTTTTTTTTTTTTCTCCATTAGGTCACCTGATGGAGTTTTAGGACACTATTAGCTCACTTGATGGAGTTTTTCGGTTCCTTGCCACTGTTGCCTTTGGCTTGCTCAGTTGGGGATATTTTTGGGATATTTAATTTAATTTTATCAATCAATAAATTCCTCTTGAAACAAACTTTGTTGTATTATTTTAATTTAATACTGTGAAGCTGCTTTGATACAATCTGTATTGTGAAAAGCGCTATACAAATAAACTTGACTTGACTTGACTTGACTCTCTCCTCCCACTGCTAGGAGGTCTTCGGAGGCTCAGGGTCCAACACAATTCTGGGTCAGGGGCCCTGGCGCCGCGGCAGCGGGTAGTGTTTAGCTGATCGCGAGCGACGATGGGTATCAACCGCAGGGCGGGGCTGAGAAAGTAGTGCTAAGTCTGTGGCGCTGTGCAGGTCACGGAAAGCATTAGGGTCCAGGCCAGACTCGTCCATGGAATGGAGAAGCTTTGCTTGGAAAACCTGTAACACCGCCATGGTGTGCAGGGCCGATGCCGCCTGGCCGGAAGCAGAAAATGCGTGTCCAGTGAGGGCTGAAGTGTATCGGCAGGGCTTTGATTTTGTTGGAGATTTTAATATACACGTAGATAATCAAAATGATGTGTTAGGGGCTGCGTTTACAGATTTATTAAACTCCTTTGGGGTCAAGCAAAACGTTTCCGGACCAACTCATCGTTTTAATCATACACTCGATTTAATTATATCACATGGAACCGATCCAACCGATATAGATAGATTAGATTAGATTAGATTAGATTAGATTAGCCTTTATTGTCTCCTGACGGAGAAATTCATCTTGGGCATTCGAGATAACAGATGCAACACAATATACATAACACATAACATGATTTACCTACACATAATTTACCATAATTTACCTACACACCACATTCCCCCCCACCCCCACCACATCCCACCCCACCCCCACCACATCCCACATTCCTAGCATTTTCTATTAACACATGCTGTAGTCAGTAGCCTCTTATCTCATTGCAGCTAACCCACACACCCTATTTGTTGTTATTCAATATTTTTATAGAGAGTGGTACAAATGAAAACTTAAACCTATTCAGTCTGCAGTTTGGTAACCTGTACCTTCTGCCCGAGGGCATCATCTCATACTCACTGTAAAGGACATGATTCGGATCGCTAGTAATTTTTATACTCTGTTTCCTCACCGCCTCCTCAAAAAGCTCATTAAGAGTAGTCGGTGGTACTTGTTCAATTATTTTTCCCGCCCTTTTAATCAGCATTTGGAGCTGTGTTTTTAGTTTAACTGACAGGTTACCAAACCAAGCTACAATACCATATCGGACAATAGACTCAATAGCTGCCTTATAAAACAATAGCATAATATCTTTGTCAACACCATGAACTCTTAGTCTTCTCAAAAAATATAGACGCTGACATATTTTTGAGGAAACATACTCTACTTGATGTGACCACTTTAAGTGTTTATCTAATTGAATTCCTTGTTGTTACTTGTTCAATTGGTACTCCTTCAATTAGAATAGGGCTTTGATCGCCTATAGACCTAGGGTCAAAAATCATTTATTTGGTTTTATTAACATTAAGGAGCAAGTTATGCTTATTGCACCACTTCACCATCTCCTCTATCTCCTGTGTGTAAATACCAATGTCTAAATTGTTGTAGAGTAAACTAAGTATGGCCGTATCATCTGAAAATTTAATAATAAAATTATTCCTATTGATATTTCTGCATTCATTTGTATATAATATAAAAAGTAAGGGCGAGCTTACACAGCCCTGAGGGGCACCTGTACTTATGTTAATCACATCAGAAAGAGTGGAGTTAACTCTAACCTGCTGCTTCCTTTCTGTCAGGAATGAGCCATACCATTTAATAATGAAGGGGTTCACTTCCATCTGATGTAATTTACTTAACATTGTCTGCGGAAGAATACAATTAAATGCAGAACTAAAATCCATAAATAATAAACGAACATAACCTGATGGTTTCTCCAAGTGCTTTAAAATTGAGTGTACAGTTGTAATTAAAGCATCATCAGTACCCCTGCCATTATTATAGGCAAATTGGTACGGATCCAAGAGATGCTGTACCTCACTCCTTAATTTGCCAACCAATATACGTTCTAATGACTTCATCACTATAGAAGTCAGCGCCACTGGTCTATAGTCATCATTTTGCTGTGGGCACGGTTTTTTGGGAAACGGAATGACAACTGATGTCTTCCAGATGGTGGGAATGGTACATGTATCCACAGACAATTGAAATATGGGGCACCAAGCCGGAGTTAGCTCATCCGAGAATGTTTTCAAAATAAAAGATGAAATACCATCAGGTCCACTAGACTTATTCCTATTCAGCTTTTTAAAAACTGCAGTGACATCTTTCGAGTTAATTGTTATTCTATCCTGTATTGGGTCACATGGTATGGACATAGACAACTCTCTGCAGCAGGTCACATTTGTTTCACAATTCAAATCAAAACGTTTATAAAAGATGTTAAGATCATTAGCCTTATCCAAATCATTCTCCACATTTAATTTCTTCTGGCTAGAGTTCATATTAGTCATTTCTTTCACCGTGTCCCACAGTTTTTTTGGGTTATTCGTTGAAAAAGCTTCCCGAACTCGCGTACTGTGTTCCTCTCGCGCCTTCTTCAGTTTCCCCCTCAGGTCTTTTTTTATTGATCTCAGTTCCATCAAATCATTATTCCGGAATGCTTGCTTTTTCCTCCTAATCAGATGTTTAATTTCAGGTGTTATATAGTCTTTGTTGTTAGGATATATAGTGATCGTCTTTTTTGGCACAACAGTATCAACACAAAAATGGATATACCCCGTTATTGTTTCCGCAATATTGTCAATATCGTTGTCCTGATAAAAGACATCCCAGTCTGTGGCCAGAAAACATCCACTCCGTCTCCTTGCTCTCCTCTTGCCACACACTGACAGTTTTTAAGACGGGTTTGCTTTTTTTAATGGCACACTTAAAGGTAGGGATCAGATGGATGATGTTATGATCCGAGTTTGAGAGGGGGGGTTTAATTCTGGCAGCATATGCATCTTTAATCTTGCCATAACATTTATCTAGCGTCCTATTCTTACGTGTGCTGTTTTTAACATATTGCTGGAAACCAGGAAGAGATAACTCCAATTTACAATGGTTGAAGTCTCCGAGAACAAATATAGGGGAATCTGGTTTATCCTTTAGCTGCTGGTGGACACAGTCCGCTACATGTGAAGCTGCTTTAGGTGCGTTCCCACTGGGCGGGATATATACAGAGCATAAAAAGATGTTCCCATAGTCTCTAGGTAAATAAAAAGGTCTCAAACTAATGCAAATAAGTTGAAGATTTGGAGTACACACCCTGTATTTAATCGTATAATTATTGCACCAAGAGTCATTAATATAAACACAAATCCCACCCCCCCTCATCTTCCCCGAGTCATTGTTTCTGTCCATACGCACACATGAGAAGCCTCGTACCTGCACCAATGAGTCTGGAAAATCCTCTTGTAACCAGGTCTCTGTGTAAATCATTAGGCATGATTCGCGATATTCATTACAGGCATTTGTATTAAGCCTCAACTCCTCCATCTTATTCCTTAGATAGATTCCTAGATATCATTCCACAAAGTGATGATGTCACTGACCATTACATGGTAACTTGCATATTACGTACTCCGGTAATATATCATGCTGCGCCGCGTTATCGACTAGGCAGAACAATCCTTCCAACCACTATAGGTCATTTTTCAAATAGCTTATCTGATCTGTCTCAGCTGCTCAGTGAACCCAAACAAGCAGATGAACTAGAGGAATTAACTAGCACTATGAGCACCATTCTCTCTGGAAAATTGGATATTGTCGCACCCATTAGATTAAAAAAGGTCAGAGAGAAAAGTAAAGCACCATGGTACAATAATACTACGCATGTTTTAAAGAGAGAAACCCGTCATTTAGAGCGTAAATGGAAACAAACTAATTTAGAGGTCTTTAGAATCGCGTGGAAAGACAGTATGTCACGTTATAAAAAGGCCCTAAAAGCGGCCAGGGCTGAGCACCTCCGCAAACTAATAGAAAACAACCAAAACAATCCTAGGTTTTTATTTAACACCGTGGCTAGACTAACAAATAAACAGATGTCACCTGAACAAAATATTCCGTTACAGTTTAGTAGTAATGATTTCATGAAGTTTTTCACTGAGAAAATAGAAAACATCAGAACCACAATTGTAAACGTTCAATCTTCGATCGCGCCTTATAATTCAGCTTCAATTATCACCCCGCAAGAACAATTACAGTGCTTTACTACTATAGAACAAATAGAGTTAAATAAATGTTTCACTTCATCTAAAACAACAACATGTTTATTAGATCCTATACCTACTAAACTATTGAAAGAAGTGCTACCGATAGTGGAAGAGCCTCTTCTCAATATTATTAACTCATCCTTATCTTTAGGTCATGTTCCAAGAACATTTAAACTAGCAATTATAAAACCTCTCATTAAGAAACCACAATTAGACCCACATAATCTAGCAAATTATAGATCCATTTCAAATCTTGCTTTTATGTCTAAAATACTAGAAAAAGTTGTGTCCGCTCAACTGGGCTCTTTCTTGCAAGAAAATGACATCTATGAAAGTTTCAGTCTGGATTCAGGCCACATCATAGCACTGAAACTGCACTCGTTAAAATCACAAATGATTTACTCTTAGCTTCTGACCAAGGCTGTATCTCAATACTAGTTTTACTTGATCTTAGTGCTGCGTTCGATACTATAGATCACACAATACTCTTAGATCGACTACAAAATTATACTGGTGTTCAAGGACAAGCATTAAGCTGGTTCAGATCATACTTATTTGACCGCTACCATTTTGTCTATTTAAATGGAGAAAAATCGATCATAACTCCAGTAAACTATGGAGTGCCGCAGGGATCTGTGTTAGGCCCTCTATTATTCTCAATATATATGCTGCCACTTGGAAATATTATAAGGAAACATGGAATTAGTTTCCATTGTTATGCTGATGACACTCATATATATATTTATTCACGGCCAGATGAAAACGCTAAATTATCCGAATTGACAGAGTGCATTAAAGATATAAAAGATTGGATGACGCGCAATTTTCTTTTATTAAATCCAGACAAGACAGAGGTAATACTTATCGGTTCAAAAAACCGCCTACAAAACCTCGCTCACTACAACTTTAATATAGTAGGATGTCCTGTTACTTTCTCCTCTACAGTAAAAGACCTGGTTGTTATATTAGACTGCAACTTGTCTTTTGAAAATCATATTTCATATGTTACAAAAACAGCCTTTTTCCACCTTAGAAACATTGCTAAGCTACGTAATATGCTATCAGTTTCTGATGCAGAAAAGTTAGTTCATGCATTCATGACCTCGAGACTGGATTACTGTAATGCTTTATTAGCTGGTTGTCCTGCATCCTCAATAAACAAACTACAGTTAGTCCAAAATGCCGCCGCTAGAGTTCTGAAAATATGATCATATAACACCGATTCTAACATCGCTACATTGGTTACCTATAAAGTCCCGTATTAATTACAAGGTATTGCTAATGACTTATAAAGCCCTAAACGGCTTAGCTCCAGTCTATTTAACGGATCTTCTATCGCACTATAATCCATCGCGCTCTTTAACCCTCTGGGGTCTGAGGTGTTTTTGGGGTCCTTGAGATGTTCTGACATGCCCTGACATTTGTGCTTTTTTCAGTTGCTTATAAACATATTAATGGCAAAAAAAAATTACACACTATTTAGCACAAACAGGGCTACCATAATATGTGAGCAACAAGAATGTACATGTCTGCATTTTTGAGAGAATAATGTTTATGCATGGTTATTGAAAAAACTAAAAACTAAAGTTTCTGAAATAAGGCCATAAAACACAAACTAAATATGTGCCAATAAGACTTTTGTCTAATAGATGTCATTGCCTAGTGTTTTTTCTTCCAAATGATGTGAAAATCACCCTGCCTAATCATTCACATAACACAATACATTGATTTGAATTTTGCAAAGCACTTTCTGTTTGGAAAGGCAATATGCGGAGTGGGCGTCAACGATCATGCATATTTAGTGGTTCACACCTTAGGAGACAATGGGGCCCGCATACTTAATTAGCCATTCATTCAGGTGAGTCACTGAGCCACAAGAATGCAAGAGCAACAGTTGGAAGCATCTCAATTCTTTTTTATTTTTCCACATATTGTGCTTGCAATTTGGCCTATAATATCCAAGGAAAACATGTCTAGTAATTGTGCAGTTAATTCTCATACTGTATTTTCAGTTTTGGAATATTTATCCTCTCCCCAAATTTGTCACTAATAAAACACAATAAAAATTATTTAAAGAAAAGGCTTATATTTACCTTTTAAAAGTTTGTTTACATCTACCTTGTAAATATATTTTTTTATTAAAAAGGTTACAATTACAACAACAATTCAAGTGTAATCTTTCTTTGTAAAAACTAAAGTATACATTTTATCATACATATTTCAAAGTTAAGGATTTGATTGATTATTTGATTACTTTATTTTTGACAAAACATGCTATATTTAACATGAGCAAATATTGGCAAACAAAAGCTTATTTGAGTTGGCAGATATTTTATGTCTTATATGTCTGTAACATAGGTCTTTCATTTTTATTATAAGAAATATAAATGTTAATTTGCAGTTTAATACGTTGCTTATACAAATACATTTTATTTCAACATATTTCAGTCGATTTTTACTCAGTATAGCAATACAGTTTGCTAAAACCGAAACATTCATTCACAAACAGAAACGCCTGACTGTAACGTTGTTTTTATGAAATATTAGGGCATATAAATGTTAATTTTCAGTTTAATACGTTGCTTATACAAATAGCCTACATTTTATTTCAACATATTTCTGTCGATTTTTACTCAGCTCAGTATAGCAATACAGTTTGCTAAAACATCATTCATTCACACAGAGACGCAATTTAAATTTAAACTGTCTTTTTGCGAGCTGTGATAAACAGCGCGCATCTCTGCGGCTGCCGTTCATTCATTCACAGAAACGCGATTAACTTGAGAAGGAAAAAAAACGTACTACATATTCGGATCCTCTCTCCTGCAATACCCGCACTCTGAGGTAGATTTTCCGTTATTATTATTCCTCACAGCGCTGCCAGATGGTGTAAACACGTAGGCTACAATGATCTGAATAAACTTGTGTTTTCTCGAGCTGATGGGGGCGTTCACAGGTTTGCCTCAGTAATTTGCGTTTGAATAGCGCGCGCTCTCGGTGGGCGGAGTCACATTACATTTGAATTAGCTCTAATTAGCTCGACTGGAATCGCTCTCTTTTAATACAGATTTCACAAGATGAGAATATTTGTTTTTTATATAAATTACCTCATTTTAAAGAAGAGAATTCAAGCTTCATGCCTGTATGTCTGTATGCCTGTTTGACTCAGTATTCGCTGAGTTATTGTTCATTTTCGGACGCGTTTCAGAATGGACTTCACTGACAGAGAGAAGGCAGAACTAGCATCACGTTTATTTTTCTTTATTTGGCAAAAAGCACAACACTTTGTTTTTATTGTGAGTATACACAAAAATAATACACATTTAACAGAATCGATTGATGTATGAAACTTGCTTGTAATATCAAAAATTAACACATGGAACATGAATCAACACATGAAATCAAAATTAATTTCTTTTGAACTGAACTGAAAAAAATCCAGCAAAACGCGTGGGCGCGTTTGCCGACCTCAGAGGGTTAAGATCACTAAATTCGAGGTTTCTGGTCATACCTAGGATATCCAGATCCACCAAAGGAGGGAGAGCGTTTTCATATTTAGCTCCACAACTCTGGAATAGCCTTCCTGATACTGTTCGTTGCTCAGACTCGCTCTCCCAGTTTAAAACTAGATTAAAGACGCATCTCTTCAGTCAGGCATTTATATAATATTTTTAATCTTACAGTTAAATCCGGTCTCTAGTTCATAAACGCCAGAGGAGAACTGGCCCCCGACTGAGCCTGGGTTCTCCCAAGGTTTTTTTTTTTCTCCATTGGGTGACGTGATGGAGTTCTAGGTCACCGTCAGGTCACTTGATGGAGTTTTTCGGTTCCTTGCCACTGTTGCCTTTGGCTTGCTCAGTTGGGGATATTTTGGGAATATTAATTTATTTTTATCAATCAATAAATTCCACTAGAAACAAACCTTGTTGTATTATTTTAATTTAATACTGTGAAGCTGCTTTGATACAATTTGTATTGTGAAAAGCGCTATACAAATATACTTGACTTGACTTGACTTGACTTGACTTGATGGATGTGCCGCTCTAGATCTCCAGTCAGCAGCAGTGAGCGGGCAGAGGAGAGCGGCAACTGCTTCCTCGAGAGAGGGCATACTCTCGTATCCCTTTTCCGTGGCACCGTCCACAGAGGAGAGCGTAGCGGAAGTGGAAACGCTCCAACCGGCTCCTAGCAGACTCTTTGTGCGATGTCCAATCGAGCCCGAGGTCTGAAACAGCCGCGGTGAGGATGCGCAGCAACTCAACATCTGAATTGGTCGCTGTAGCAGTAGCGCTAGCACCAGACTGAGAGAGAGGGGCGGGGTCAACTGAGCCAAGGGTGTGTCATCTGATTGGGCCGCGCTTCGCCATAGGGTCTGCAGTTGCCGCAGCACAGCCAATGGGCGAGCTAGACGCTCTGCCATGTTTGCTGTGCAGCTGCACTGCGTTTTAACCCTCTGGAGTCTGAGCGGTTTTCTGGGCCCTTGAGATGTTCTGACATGCCCTGACATTTGTGCTTTTTTCAGTTGCTTATAAACATATTAATGGCAAAGGTGTAAATTCACTCTATAAAGCACAAACAGGGCTACCATAATATGTGAGCCATATGTATGTACATGTTTTCATTTTTGAGAGAATAATGTTTATGCGTGGATATTGAAAAAACTGAAAACTAAAATTTCTGAAATAAGGCCACAAAACACATACTAAATATGTGTCAATAAGACTTTTGACTAATGGATGTCGTCGCCTATAGTTTTTTCTTCAAAATTATGTGAAAATAGTCTTGCTTTATCGTTCAAATAAAACCATACATTGATTTAAATTGATGTAAAACAGGTTCCCTTTCAAGGGAACTCCCGTTGCGTCGAAAGCTGACGCTATGGGAACGCTTTGCGTGATGACGTCTTGAAGCACATGTAAAATCAGTCCAATGGTGTGGCGGAACGTCAGAGGCGGGTGACGTCACGTACCAGGAAGCTATAAAAGCCGGCCCGAAACAGAAAACGAAAGCTTTCTGAGTCTTCAGTTGCGCTCTGTGTTGAATCTGTCCTTGTTATTTGGTGTTGTCTGTCTATATTATATATATATATTCAGTATGGCGAGCAAGCAGCAGTTTAGAGTGTGTGTCCATCCCTGCCCGCGTTATTTAACGGGAGGTGATACTCACACTCTTTGTGTTGTTTGTTTGGGTGAGGAGCATGCCCAGTCAGCACTCGAGGGTGGTGACTGTGTGCATTGCGACGCGCTTCCATTGCGTTCGCTCCGATCCCGCTTGGCTCGGTTCACGATCGCGATCCCGCGATCGTGATCCGATCCCGATCGCGTTCCCCAGGGCTCTGGTCCCGCCGCTGCCGAGGCACGGCGGCAATCACAGACCTGGGGTTCGCAAATGGATTTATCAGTGGATGTTGAGACGGGCTCTGCCTTATCTCAACATCCTTCTGATAGATCCAGTGCCTCTCATCAGGGTGTGGAAGCACGCGCTGCGGTTTCTTCCCCCCCGATGGAGGCACCAATACTGCAATTGTCCAGCTCTGAGGAGTTGGACGTTGTTAGTATTGAAGCTGAGTCTGAGGATTCGCCACCTCAGTCTCATGCGTTTGAGGAACTGCTCGATGTTATTACTAGAGCAGTTGACAGACTATCTATTGAGTGGCCAGAGGATAGGCAGGACGTTCGTTTGAAAAGTAAGCTCGACGAACGCTTCCTGCCATCTCGTACACAGCCTCAGCGAAGAAGCCTTCCGTTTTTCCCCGATCTCCACACCGAGGTGTCGAAATCGTGGGGAAAACCGGTTTCATACAGAGTGTATGCACCACAAACATCCCACTATTCTTCCATTCACAAATATAAAGAATATGGTTATGGGGAGATGCCGAAGGTGGAGGAGACGCTTGCGAGCTATCTCTCTCCAGCAACGGCATCTTCCCTGAAAGCTCCTTCACTTCCCTCTAAGCCAGTAAAATTCACATCATCTCTGGTTCTTAAATCGTATGCAGCCGCTGGTCAAGCTGCAGCGTGTCTGCATACGATGTCTATTATGCAAGCCTATCAGGCAGAATTATTGGGGGATTTAGAGGAGGGCGGGGGAATTGGTCCTGACACAGTGGCTGAACTACGCAGAGCCACAGATCTGTCTCTCAGGGCCACCAAGGAGACCGCTAAATCAATCGGGCGGTCTATGGCAGCCCTGGTGGCCACTGAGAGGCATCTGTGGCTCAATTTGAGCGATATAAAAGAGAAAGAAAAGCACGTTCTCTTAGATGCTCCGGTTTCCACTGTTGGTTTATTTGGTGATGCAGTAAACAGTGCGGTAGCTAAATCTCAGGAAGCTGCTAAACAGGCAGCTGCATTACAAAAACTTCTCCCCCGCCGTTCTTTCATTGAGGCTGCTGAGCGGGAGCAGCCTCACTCCTCTAAAAAGAGCGCTGAACATCGTGCCACTCAAAAACAGAGTGTGTCCTCTCGTGCTCCCCCACAAAAATCTCGGGGACACGGAGGGCGCTCTCAAACCCAGCAGTCTTCGAGGGGTAAAACGGATCTGCGGACCGTTATTACCGCCAAGAAGGCTGCTGGGAAAAAGTCCTGATGTCTGAGGGCTCAGGACAAATGAGGGTAGTCCCCCCGAAGCAGAGCGGTTAACACCTCTTTTCACGGTGCCCGTCTCTCTTCGGTGCCCTCAGGGGACCGTTCTGCCAACCCTGCCACCTCTGGTGTTACAGGGCGCAGCGGTCTCCGGCGAGCACATATCTCAAGGTCCACCCGGAAACGTAGTGGCCTCGGGATGCCCGCCCCCTCTGAGGAGGGTGCTAGAGCAGTCTGTTTGGTCGTTCCCTGCCGGTGCGCCGTTACAGGGCGACGAACCGACTACTCAACAGCAGGAGAAAAATACGGTGCCGTCTCTCTTCGGTGCCCTCAGGGGACCGTTCTGCCAACCCTGCCGCCTCCGGTGTTACAGGGCGCAGCGGTCTCCGGCGAGCACATATCTCAAGGTCCACCCGGAAACGTAGTGGCCTCGGGATGCCCGCCCCCTCTGAGGAGGGTGCTGGAGCAGTCTGTTTGGTCGTTCCCTGCCGGTGCGCCGTTACAGGGCGACGAACCGACTACTCAACAGCAACAAAATCCAGAAACCAGTCTCGAGAGACTGGTACCTCTAGTAGAATCTTTGACAGCGTGGAAGCTACTGTCAAATGTTTCTCGTTGGGTCCTGCAGACCGTGGAAAAAGGGTATTAGATACAATTCTATTAACGCCCACCGCGGTTTATGGGGGTCCTGCCCACAGTGGTGGGCCCCGAGCAGGTTCTGGTTATGGAACAGGAAGTAAACACTCTGTTAGAGAAAGGGGCCATAGAATATGTACCCCCCTCCAACAGGGAAACCGGGTTTTACAACCGGTACTTCATAGTTCCAAAAAAGGACGGGGGATTGCGTCCCATTTTAGATCTTCGAGTTCTGTACGAGTACATGCAGCTCAAGTTCAAAATGTTAACCTTGAGACAAATCGTGCCACAGATCAGGTCCGAGGACTGGTTTGTCACGATAGACCTCAAGGACGCATATTTCCATCCGTCCGTGTCATTGGAAGTTCCTGAGGTTTGCTTTCGGGGGCAAAGCATACCAATATCGAGTTCTTCCATTCGGCCTGGCTTTATCACCCCGCACTTTCACCAAATGCGTGGATGCAGCTCTGGCGCCTCTGCGCCTCCGGGGTATTCGCATCACGAACTACATCGACGATTGGTTGATTTTAGCTCAGTCGCATTAGATGGCGGTTCAACATCGAGATGTTGTTCTCGCCCATATGAAAGAGTTGGGGTTACGGCTGAACGCCAAGAAGAGTGTGCTTTCTCCATTTTAGAGGACCACTTTTTTAGGCGTGGTTTGGGATTCAGTGTCGATGCAGGCGCGCCTGTCATCGCCACGCTTCGATTCCATCCTGGCAGCTGTGAGAAGTGTAAAGCTAGGCCAGCTACTCACTGTCAAACAGTTCCAGAGACTGTTGGGTCTCATGGCAGCAGCTTCCAACGGGATACCTTTTGGACTGCTGCACATGAGGCCCCTGCAGTGGTGGCTCAGGACCAGAGGGTTTTTCCCCGAGGGGCAACCCATTTCGCACAATCAAGGTCACGCGGTGATGCCTACGTGCCTTGGTTATGTGGAAGAAACCTTGGTTCCTGTCCCAGGGCCCAGTGCTGGGAGCTCCTTGTCGTCGCAAACTGCTAACGACGGATGCTTCCCTCACGGGTTGGGGAGCGATCCTGAGGGTCGCTCATCTCAAGGTCTGTGGGAAGACCATCATCGTTCCTGGCATTCTATAGCCTAGAGATGTTAGCTGTCTTCCGGGCTCTGAGGAGCTTTATCACAGGTCTCAGGGGACACCATGTGTAGTACATACGGACAACATGTCGGTAGTCGCCTATATCAAGGGGGTTTGCGCTGGCATGCCATATCCTCTTGTGGTCCCAGGGGAAGTTGCTGTCACTCAAGGCAGCCTACATCCCCGGGGTCCAGAATATAGGAGCAGACACTCTGTCGAGACAGGGGCCGAGGCCCGGGGAATGGTGGCTCCACCCCCGAGGTGGTGGAGCTGATATGGAAATTATAAGTGGATCTGTTTGCGTCTCGAGAGACGTCTCACTGTCCACTTTGGTTCTCCTTCACGCATCCAGCTCCTCTGGGACTGGATGCTATGGTACAGACGTGGCCGAGGCTACGTCTGTACGCCTTTCCCCCAGTTGCTCTGCTCCCGGGAGTTCTGGAAAGAGTTCGCAGGGACCGGGTCCATCTACTTCTTATAGCCCCGCGCTGGCCGGGCAGAGTATGGTTTCCCGATATTGTGTCCCTCCTCGACGGGCATCCTCTGGAGTTACCCGTCAGGAGGGACCTTCTGTCCCAGGCAGAGGGCTCGATATTTCACCCTCGGCCAGAACTGTGGAACCTGTGGGCTTGGCCTCTGAGGGGGCCCAGCTCATAGAGTCAGGTCTCTCAACCGAGGTTGTTGAGACCGTTCTACAGTCCAGAGCTCCCTCCACGAGGAAACTTTATGCCCTGAAGTGGAGAGTATTCACTTCTTGGTGTAGTGACCGTCGGTTGGACCCAGTCCACTGCCCAATTGGTACAGTGCTGGAGTTCCTGCAGGAACGGTTCACTGCAGGTCTGACCCCGTCCACTTTAAAGGTCTATGTGGCGGCCATAGGTGCTTACCACAGTCCTTTGGGTGGAATGTCTGTGGGGAAAGACCCCTTGGTATCTCGTTTCCTTCGTGGCACTTGGAGGTCCTCCTCCCTTTCGAAATCGGACCAGGAGGCGAATAATTTGCTTTGCCCTGTTCGGGCGTTAGACGCGTATGTCCACAGAGCTGCCCTGTGGCGTAAAAGTGACTTTTGCTCCCCTAACAAGGGAGGTCCAGTGTCTAAGCAAAGGATGAGCAAGTGGGTGGTTGAGACTATCTCACTGGCTTATGAGGCGGCTGGACAGCCTTCTCCTTTGGCTGTCCGGTCGCTCTCTACTAGGAGTATGGCGGCCTCTAAGGCCCTTATGTCAGGAGTATCGTTACAGGACGTCTGTGATGCGGCAGGCTGGTCCTCACCGCACACCTTCGTCAGGTTCTACTCTCTGGATTTAGACTCTACTCCAGGGTCTCATGTTTTGTCTTCTTAGTGCTGCTCACATGATTACACACAGGACAGACATTTGTAGCTATGGAGGCGTTGGTATAGACGTTCCCATAGCGTCAGCTTTCGACGCAACGGGAGTTCCCTTGAAAGGGAACGCCTCGGTTACGACTGTAACCTCGGTTCCCTGAAGAGGGAACGAGCGTTGCGTCGCCTTGCCATATCTCCTACATGCCTGTCAGCGCGACTTCAGACTTTACGAAGCTTTCGTTTTCTGTTTCGGGCCGGCTTTTATAGCTTCCTGGTACGTGACGTCACCCGCCTCTGACGTTCCGCCACACCATTGGACTGATTTTACATGTGCTTCAAGACGTCATCACGCAAAGCGTTCCCATAGCGTCAGCTTTCGACGCAACGCTCGTTCCCTCTTCAGGGAACCGAGGTTACAGTCGTAACCGAGGCGTTTTGCTTGGAAAGCCAATATGCGAGGGGGCGTGAACGAGGAGTGGTTTACACCTGAATTACCACCCACTCTGCATAATGATGAGCCATTCACTCAGGTGTGACACTGACTGAGCCACAATGCAAGGACAAAAGATATATTTAGAAGAAGACTTATATTGACCATTTAAGATTTTGCTTACATCTATCTTGTAAATATGTTTTGCTATTTTATTAAAAAGGTTACAATTACAACAATAATTACAATTTCAACAATATTTCAAGTGTACTCTTTCTTTGTAAAAAAAAAAGATTATAGGCCTACATTTTATCTATGTATTCATTAGTTTGAATATAGTCAACATTGGAACAGCTAACATCTTAATTGATGACTTTATTTTTGACAAAAATAGATATAGAAATTGCTAAACAAAAGCTTATTTGACGTGGCAGTATATTCTACAGTAAAAACTGTACCCAAATCTAGTCAACAAGATGTTGTCTTTCATTTTTCGCCTGACTGTAACGTTGTTTTCATGAAATATTAGGGCATATTGTTAATTTGCAGTTTAATACGTTGCTTATACAAATAGCCTACATTTTATTTCAACATATTTCAGTCGAATTTTCCTTTCCTCAGTATAGCAATACAGTTTGCTAAAACATCATCATTCATTCACACACGCAATTTAAATTTAACTTCTGGCAAAGATGAAGTTGACGATAGGCTATTGACTCGCGATCTTCGCAGTAGGCTAGTGAACGCACCGGAGAAATGCACATTTATTAGGCTACATAGTTTTTTTGTTTTGGATGGTTTTGTTTAGAACCAGCTTTCTGTAAATATATTTCAAATTTTTTAGACATGTGAGGCGAGTAGGCTACGGTCTGGTTAATGATGATCTCCAGTTCAAGCACCTTATGTTGTGATTGCTATAGCCTATATTTACTTTAAATCCAGGAAATTTGTTAATGAAAAAATTATTAAAATTAAGATACAATTGATACAAAACGAAATTCGTTTTAAAGAAAGGATTTGTAGTTTCTGTTTTGAGGTCTCTGTGAAAGTTTGAAAGTCTTTTAGTGGCTTTCAGAGCGCTCGCGTCCATATGGAGAACTGTCACGTAATATTGTTTTTTCCTCATAAATGCGAACACGAAAAATAAAAGACAAAAGACTTTTAAGTAAAACTTACTCCGAAATTGTGTCCTCGGCGGAATTCGCTCTTCAAAATGATGCCGTTTGTAGTCTGAGTTACAATCTTCCTCTGAGGAAACAACTTCCTCGCTGTCCAGAATCATCTGAAGGGCGTCTTTACTGGAGAAGCGTGCCATACTCAAAACGCGATGAACTATCAGTAAGTCTGATGAAGAAACTGTGTTTTTATGGCATTGATCGGGGGGGCGTATGCGATGCATACTAGATCACCTAAACTATTTACCATTTGGATAGCACCGGGGGCGGGGCGGCCTCAACTCATTATAGAGATAATGAGGCAGAAGGAAAAACGGTACCTCTCCTTGCTTTCAAACGGATTACATGAGTTGAAAACATTTGTTTTTTATATAAATTACTTCATTTAAAAGAAGAGATTTCAAGCTTCATAAAGACATATCTCACGTGTCTGTGTGAGAAGTATTCGGTGAGTTATTGTTCATTTTCGGACGCGTTTCAGAATGGACTACACTGACAGAGAGAAGGCAGAACTCGCTTCGTGTTTATTTTTCTTTATTTGGCGAAAAGCTCAACACTTTGTTTTTATTGTGAGTATACACAAAAATAATACACATTTAACAGAATCGATTGATGTACGAAACTCCTATGAAAAATCAAAGTCAACAGAGTATTTATGAGTTTATTTTACACTGATAAAAAAAAAGCGAGCTGGTATCGCCGGCGATACCGTAGACCTCAGGGGGTTAAATATAGGCGTCTTCAATATGTCTCGAGGAAAGGAGTTTCCCCACTGCGTATTAGCTACGCAATATGAAGTGACTATTTTTGAAAGGGAATCAAAGATCTAAGACTTTTTCTATATACACAAAAGGCCTATTTCTCTCAAATATTGTTCACAAATCTGTCTAAATCTGTGTTAGTGAGCATTTCTCCTTTGCCGAGATAATCCATCCACCTCACAGGTGTGGCATATCAAGATGCTGATTAGACAGCATGATTATTGCACAGGTGTTCAATAAAAGGCCACTCTAAAATATGCAGTTTTACTGTATTGGGGGTGGGCCGAAAACCAGTCACTATCTGGTGTGACCCCCATTTGCCTCACGCAGTGCAACACATCTCCTTTGTATAGAGTTGATCAGGTTGTTGATTGTGCCCTGGGGATTGTTGGTCCACTCCACTTCAATGGCTGTGCGAAGTTGCTGGATATTGGCAGGACCTGGAACAGGCTGTCGTATACGCCGATACAGAGCATCCCAAACATGCTCAATGGGTGACTTGTCCGGTGAGTATGCTGGCCATGCAAGAACTGGGATGTTTCAGCTTCCAGGAATTGTGAACAGATCCTTGCAACATGGGGCCAATGCATTATCATGCTACAACATGAGGTGATAGTCGTGGATGAATGGCACAACAATGGGCCTCAGGATCTCATCATGGTATCTCTGTGCATTCAAAATACCTTCAATAAAATGCACATGTGTGCCCATACCATAACCCCAACGCCACCATGGGCCACACGATCCACACGATCCACAACATTGACATCAGCAAACCGCTTACCCAAACGACACCATACACGCTGTCTGCCGTCTGCCACACCGGGATTCATCCGTGAAGAGAACACCTCTCCAAAGTGCCAGACGCCATCAAATGTGAGCATTTGCCCGCTCAAGTCGGTTACAACGACAAATTGCAGTCAGGTCGAGACCCCGATGAGGACGACAAGCATGCAGATGAGCTTCCCTGAGACGGTTTCTGACAGTTTGTGCAGGAATTCTTTTGTCATGCAAACTGATTGTTGCAGCAGCTGTCCGGGTGGCTGGTCTCAGACGATCTTTGAGGTGAAGATGCTGGATCTGGAGGTCCTGGGCTGGTGTGGTTACACATGGTCTGTGGTTGTGAGGCCGGTTGGATGTACTGACAAATTCTCTGAAACGCCTTTGGAGACGGCTTATGGTAAGGAAATTAATATTCAATTCACGGGCAACAGCTCTGGTGGACAATCCTGCAGTCAGCATGCCAATTACACAATCCCTCAAAACTTGTGACATCTGTGGCATTGTGCTGTGTGATAAAACTGCACATTTTAGAGAGGCCTTTTATTGTGACCTGTGCAATAATCATGCTGTCTAATCAGCATCTTGATATGCCACACCTGTGAGGTGGATGGATTATCTCGGGAAAGGAGAAGTGCTCACTAACACGGATTTAGACAGATTTGTGAACAATATTTGAGAGAAATAGGCCTTTTGTGTACATAGATAAAGTCTTAGATCTTTGAGTCCATCTCATGAAAAATGGGGGCAAAAACAAAAGTGTTGCGTTTATAATTTTGTTCAGTGTATAAATTATGAGATATAGCACGGATGAATTGGCATCGTCACATAACATTACACGCCAGATAACTGCGGCATAACAGATAACAACATAGTAGTATTAACCGTACCCACTCTTATAAGAAGCATAGGAGCAATATATACACTCGATCTGAGACTGATAACCAGGGCTCTAAATTAACACCCGCCAAATGCGGGTTAAAATTCATCTTGGAATTTTAAATATTGAAGATATTTTAAGTTTAAATATTAATCGCGTGTCTGCATGTGAATGAATGAAAGCACAGATGTGCGATGTTGTTTACTACAGCTCGCAAAAAGACTGTTTAAATGTGAATCGCGTGTCTGCGTGTGAATGAATGAAAGCACAGATGTGCAATGTTTACTACAGCTCGCAAAAAGACTGTTTAAATATGAATCGCGTGTCTGTGTATGAATGATTGAACGGCACAGATGTTTACTACAGCTGTAAACAGCGCGCATCTGTGCCGTTCATTCACACTTGCACTTACATTAGTAAATATGTTATTTTTATGTGAACACATGTACTAGTTTAACTTTTACCAAACCATATTGCTATACTGAGATGAGTAAAACAGACGAAATATGAATTTTTAGACAAAATTTCATTGATTAGTTATGTATATTAGTTATACATTTTTTACTGTAAAGAAGACTACTGTCACATCAAATAAGCTTTTGTTCGCCAATGTCTGCTCATGTGTTAAATATATAGTGATGTTTTGTCAAAAATATTGAATTATCAACTAATATGTTATTATAGTGTTTGTTCCTATATTCAAACTAATGAATCCTTATAACTTTGAAATACGTATGATAAAATGCATACTTTTTAAAAAGAAAGATTACACTTGAAATACTGTTAAACTTGTAATTGTTGTTGATTTATATGGGAAAACTGTTTAATAAAATAGCAAAACATATATTTACAAAGTAGATGTAAACAACATCTTAATAGGTCAATATAAACCTTCTCATTAAATTATTTATTATTGTTTTTTATTAATGACACATTTGGGGAGAGGATATATTCCAAATCTTTCTGAAAATACAGTATGAGAATTAACTGCATATATTTACTAGAAATGTTTAGCTTACCTTGGATATTATACAATTTGCATGCATTCAAAATAAGTCCTCACATTCTTTACTTGTGGTACTCTCAGTGACACACCTGAATGAAAGGCTCATTATGCGGGTCATTGTCTTCTCAGGTGTGAACCACATCATTATTCATGATCATTCACGCCCACTCGCATATTGCCTTTCCAAACAAAATATGTCTTACAAAGTTTAAATCAATGTATTGTTTTATGTGAATGATTAGGCAGGATGATTTTCAGATCATTTTGAAGCAAAAACTCTAGGCAACAACATCCATTAGTCAAAAGTCTTATTGGCACATATTTAGTATGTGTTTTGTGGCCCAATTTCAGAAACTTTAATTTTTAGTTTTTCAATAACCATGCATAAACATTATTCTCTCAAAAATACAAACATGTACATACTTGTTGCTCACATATTATGGTAACCCTGATTGTGCTAAATAGAGTGTAATTACACCTTGTTTATATGTTTATAAGCAACTGAAAAAAGCACAAATGTCAGGGCATGTCAGAACATCTCAAGAACCCCAAAAACACCTTAGACCCCAGAGGGTTAGTAAAAACTTGATAGCCAGTTTACTAGCCCTGGCAGTACTTCCTACATTTCCCATGAACACTGAGCCATTATGCTATGTGATGACGTTTCATATGCCCATTGGCTGCGCGCAGTTTGCAATGAAACCAGCATGAGAAACCATGGAAACGAACAGAGCATCCACCAGAAAACACAAGGAAGAAAAAGGACGACCAGAGCCAGAGCAGGGAGCATAGACTGAAAGAGGAGGGAGTTAGCTAGTAAAGTAAGGTAAAAAGTTAAGATTAAACTAAATGAGGCGGTGGTTGGGACAGACTTCTTGGGGCGAGAAGAGGAACAAGGCAGGGGATGAAGATATCAACAGAGAAACGAAGAAAAGAAAATGTAATGCCAAATGGCTGACAGGTCGTGAATGGCTTGTGTTTGATCACGAAAATGTCGTCATGTTTTGTCAGGATTGCCGCATGTACGCGAAAGAAAAAAACAAAACGAACAATTTTGTGGTGGGAACTAATAATTTTAATAGATTTTAATAGATAGATAGATAGATAGATAGATACCAAACTTGAGATGAAATGTTGGCACTTTCTGTGTATATTTTGTTGTATTTATTGTACTGATCAAAAAAGTTAATTTAGAACCCTGCTGATAACCAGTGTTATTTGTCTTCCCTAGCACCCCCTGAATGTAAGAAACTGATATGTGCCATTTGCTTTATGCTGAATTGCTTCACTTCCCAGTTCATGTGTGCACAATACTTTCATAATAAAAGCCATTGAATAACGGTTAGGTGCTACCGCTCCTGGTGTGCGCTCCTAATCCTCTCACTTGCCTTTTGCACAAATTATTTCTGTTTATCAGGAACTTTTGGAGGAGCCCTCCAGAACCCAGCAGTGTCTCTCTGAAGAGTAACATATCTTTGAGTCATCCTTCTGGCTTCAGTGCTGGACCAGTGACCTCTGACCCCAGGTGAGATATAATCCAGTACTAGAGACAACAGACTGACTCACAGAGGTGGGTAGAGTATCCAAAAACTGTACGGATGTAAAAGCACAAGTACTGATAGAAATATTATTTACTCAAGTAAAAGTAATAATCTTAATAGCTATTTGAGTATGAGTAAAAAAAGTATCCAAAATTTCAAATCTGATTATATATATATAAATGTAAATCCCGACTATATAGTTATAACTCTTAATATACATGCAAATCTGAATATATAGTTATGACTGTATATATAAATGTAAATCTGAATATACAGTATAGTTATAACTCTAAATATACACTGAATATATAGTTATCAGTCAGAAATTATATTTATTATTCCTTAATGTATAAAAAATAAATCATGGTTCTTGTAATTTTCATTAAAAAATAAATAAGGTGATATTTAAAAATAGCCTGTATATATTATTAAGATAATATATAGTTCAGTGTTTTATAGAAAACATTGAGAACATTTCACTAATAACACCAAGAGATACATTTTCCTATTTTTTTCTTTAAGGAAAAGGGGTGGTTGATTATGATTTCAACTTTTCTAACTTAGTGTGTAATGTTGCTGTTTGAGCATAAACAACATCTCCAAAGTTGCAACGCTCAAAGTTCAAAGCAGAGGGAGATCACAGAAATCACAACAAATGACTACAAAAAGACTACAACAAATGACTGATAAGGACTACATGAGCTTCTTCACGGGTTAGTGACATCACAAACCCTAAAATGTACTTAAACCCCGCCCCCGGGAACACGCAACGCCATAAGAAGAGGAAAAGTTGTTGTAGTCGAGCACATTTGTGAGTCTGCTCAAGCTGTCGCGTACATCTTTTCACATTTATTGCAATACAGTACATAACACAAATGCAATAGCATGTCACTCTGTAGGCATCTTACAACAGTTCCCACACAAGCGATTTATAGATTATCATGACAGAATATGCTAATCAATGACTAGAAGATAGTTAACTCCACATCAGCTACATCAATTCATCAACTAATCATTCAGAAACGTCCTGTTGCTCTACATGTTCTCACTTCTTCTTGTGTCTCTCCATCTCTGGCTGCGTCTCCACCAAAATTAACCCGGAAAAATTTGTCCCAGGAACTTTTTTCCCCCTCAGACCTGTTGCTGTCTGCGTTTCCACTGCGGTCTAAAGTACCGTGAAGATTAGGCAAATTAGTCTGGTGACGTAGGACTGAGCGCTATACAGTTCCTGCTTGATTTCATCCTCCTCATATAAGCTTAACCCTCTGGAGTCTGAGCGTTTTTTTGGGCCCTGGGGGTGTTCTGACATGCCCTGACATTTGTGCTTTTTTCAGTTGCTTATAAACATATTAATGGCAAAGGTGTAAATTCACTCTATATAGCACAAACAGGACTACAATAATATGTGAGCCACATGTATGTACATGTTTTCATTTTTGAGAGAATAATGTTTATGCGTGGTTATCGAAAAAACTAAAAATTAAAATTTTTGAAATAAGACCACAAAACACATACTAAATATGTGGCAATAAGACTTTTGACTTATGGATGTCGTCGCCTATAGTTTTTTCTTCAAAATTATGTGAAAATAGTCTTGCTTTATCGTTCACATAAAACCATACATTGATTTAAATTGATGTAAAACAGGTTTTGCTTGGAAAGCCAATATGCGAGGGGGCGTGAACGAGGAGTGGTTTACACCTTAGAATACACCCACTCTGCATAATGATGAGCCATTCACTCAGGTGTGACACTGACTGAGCCACAATGAAAGGACAAAAGATATATTTAGAAGAAGACTTATATTGACCATTTAAGATTTTGCTTACATCTATCTTGTAAATATGTTTTGCTATTTTATTAAAATGGTTACAATTACAACAATAATTACAATTTCAACAATATTTCAAGTGTACTCTTTCTTTGTAAAAAAAAATGATTATAGGCCCTACATTTTATCTATGTATTCATTAGTTTGAATATAACCAACATTGGAACAGCTAACATCTTAGTTGATGACTTTATTTTTGACAAAAATCGTATTTTATATATAGAAATGGCTAAACAAAAGCTTATTTGATGTGGCAGTATATTCTACAGTAAAAACTGTACCCAAATCTACTAAACAAAATGTTGTCTTTCATATTTCGTCTGACTGTAACGTTGTTTTCATGAAATATTAGGGCATATTGTTAATTTGCAGTTTAATACGTTGCTTATACAAATAGCCTACATTTTATTTCAACATTCAGTCGATGTTTACTTATCTCAGTATAGCAATACAGTTTGCTAAAACATCATCATTCATTCACACACGCGATTTAAATTTAAACTGTCTTTGCCAGCTGTGGTAAACAGCGCGCATTCATGCCGTTTATTCATTCATAAACAGAAACCCACGTGAAGAAATTCACGTGAGAAGGAAAAAACTTACTTGTATTCCTCAGCTCGCTCCTCGATATACCCGCACTTCTGAGGGACATTTTCGATTAGTATTATTCCTCACAGCGCTGCAAGACGGTGTAAACAATGATCTAAATAAACGTGTGTGTTTTCTCGAGCTGATGTGGGCGTTCACAGGATTGCCTCAGCCATTTGCGTTTGAATAGCGCGCGCTCTCCGTGGGCGGGGCCGATTATAACGTAATGAGATGAGATGAGCTCGACTGGAATCGCTCTCTTTTAATACAGATTTCACAAGATGAGAATAATTGTTTTTTTATATAAATGACTTCATTTAAAAGAAGAGAATTCAAGCTTCATGCCTGTCTGTCTGTATGTCTGTTTGACTGAGTATTCGCTGAGTTATTGTTAATTTTCGGACGCGTTTCAGAATGGACTTCACTGGCAGAGAGAAGGCAGAACTCGCTTCGTGTTTATTTTTCTTTATTTGGCAAAAAGCACAACACTTTGTTTTTATTGTGAGTATACACAAAAATAATACACATTTAACAGAATCGATTGATGTATGAAACTCCTATGGAAAATCAAAGTCAACAGAGTATTTATGAGTTTCTTTTACACTAATAAAAAAAAAGCGAGCTGGTATCGCCGGCGATACCGTAGACCTCAGGGGGTTAATCAAGCCTGAACCTCGAAAAAGTACTACCTCGCAAGCAGGGACTTTTGGAGCGGGAAATATTTTACCTGCATTTTTTTTTTAGACTTTGGTTCCTGTAGTGGAAACACACTGAGTACCACCACAAAGTCCCTAGTTCCTGGGGAAAGTTCATGTGGTGGTTCATGTGGCTTTTGTCCGAATCTGGTTTGAACATAAAAGGCTAAACGTTTTTTAAATGTTCAGTGCGTGTCTGTGTGAGGTAATCGGAGCTGCTAACACACAAGCTCTTTAAGCTCTGTCCTCTTTGCTGGGAGCAGCAGCCTATTTGCATTTAAAGGGACACACACAAAACACATTTTTGCTCACCCTCAAATTTTTGAAAACTGAATTTTTTCCAGTCTTGTCAGCTCTTCAAGTCCTTCCAGCAACCATAGCGCCTAGGAAGCAAATTAAGAAAAGAACCGAGAGACAAAGACAGGAAATTAGAACAAATCCAATGACACTAGACTATATGAATACGAGATAAGGCATCAGCAGTTATGTTCTCTGAGCCTTTAATGTGGCGAATATCTAACAGGTATCCCTGTAAAAATAAACACCACTTCATTAACCTCTGTTTTGGGTTCTGCAATGAGTGAAGAAAAACTAAAGGGTTGTGATGAGTAAAAACCACCAGAGATCCCTCAGACGAACCCACATTCACTTCAAAGTGTTGCAAAGCCCAAATCAGATCATGTGCCTCCTTTTCAATCACAGAATAATAAAGTTGATAAGAATTAAACTTTTTAGAAAAGAATCCAACTGGATGATCAATTCCATCTTCATTGCTGGCATGCACTTGCAACCGAAACGTTTGGTCAATTTTCGGAGCTTTCAAAACAGGATCCTCTGTAAGAAGCATGTTTACCTTTTCAAAGGCTTGCTGACAACCCGACGTCCAACAAAAGTCTACTCTACCCTGCAATAAATTTGTCAGGGGGGCCACCACTGTAGAAAAATTCCTACTGAAACAACGATAAAACCCTACCATTCCAAGAAATCGCATAAGTTCTTTCTTTGTGGTAGGCGTAGGATAGTTATCAATCATTTCTACGTTTGCACAGACAGGGCGCACTTGGCCTTGCCCAACCACTTTCCCCAAGTAAACTACTGTGGCCACATTTTAACAAATTAACGGTCAAATTTGCCTCCACAAATCGATCAAATAGTGCTCTAATTTGAATAACATGCTCTTCCCAAGTTTGTTGCAACAAACCGATTGTTGCAGCAGCTGTCCAGGTGGCTGGTCTCAGACGATCTTGGAGGTGAAGATGCTGGATGTGGAGGTCCTGGTGTGGTTACATGTGGTCTGTGGTTTTAAGGCCGCTTGGATGTACTGACAAATTCTCTGAAACGCCTTTGGAGACGGCTTATGGTAGAGAAATGAACATTCAATTCACAGGCAACAGCTCTGGTGGACAATCCTGCAGTCAGCAGCAATCCTGCAAACTGTGAACACCCACATCAGCTCGAGAAAACACATCATTGTACTTGTTTACACAGTCTCTCCGCGCTGGGAGGAATAATACTATAATGGAAAATTTACCTCAGAAGTACGAGGAGCAACAGATCCGAGGCTATGGAATAATGTAGTAATTTTTCTTTTTCATTCTCAAGTGCGTCGCGTTTATGTGCATGAATGAACGGCAGAGATGCGCGCTGTTTACCACAACTGGCAAAAGACGGTTTAAATTTGAATCGTTTCTGTCTGTGAATGTTTCGCTTTTAGCAAACTGTATTGCTATAGGCTACTGAGTAAAAATCGAGTGAAATATGTTGAAATAAAATGTCTATTTGTATAAGCAACGTATTAAACTGCAAATTAGCATTTATATTTCTTATAATAAAAACAAAAGTTACTATGTTACAGACATAGGAAAGACAACATTTCATTGATTAGTTTTGGATAGATTATACATGTTTACTGTAAAATATCTGCCACCTCAAATAAGCTTTTGTTTGCCAATTTTTGCTCATATGTTAAATATAGTATGTTTTGTCAAAAATAAAGTCATCAAATAATATGTTATAGTGTTTATTCCAATGTAGCCTAGGCTATATTCAAGAAATTAATCCTTAACTTTGAAATATGTATGATAAATGTATACTTTAGTTTTTACAAAGAAAGATTTAATAAAAAAAATACAAGGTAGATGTAAACAAACTAATAAAAGGTAAATATAAGCTTTTTCTTTAAAATAATTTTTTATTGTGTTTTATTAGTGACAAATTTGGGGAGAGGATAAATATTCCAAAACTGAAAATACAGTATGAGAATTAACTGCACAATTACTAGACATGTTTTCCTTTTCATATTATAGGCCAATTTGCAAGCACAATTTGTAAAAAAAAAAAAAAAAATGTAGATGCTTCCAACTGTTGCTCTTGCATTCTTTCTTGTGACACACCTGAATGAATGCCTCATTAAGTATGCGGGCCCCATATTCTCCAGGTGCGAACCACTAAATATGCATGATCGTTGACGCCCACTCCGCATATTGCCTTTCCAGACAGAAAGTGTTTTGTAAAATTTAAATCAATGTATGTGAATTATGTGAATGATTAGGCAGGATCATTTTCACATCATTTTGAAGAAAAAACTCTTGGCAACGACATCCATTAGTCAGAAGTCTTATTGACACATATTTAGTATGTGTTTTGTGGCCTTATTTCAGAAACTTTAGTTTTTAGTTTTTTCAATAACCATGCATAAACATTATTCTCTCAAAAATACAAACATGTACATGCATGTTGCTCACATATTATGGTAGCCCTGTTTGTGCTAAATAGAGTGAATTTACACCTTTGCCATTAATATGTTTATAAGTAACTGAAAAAAAGCAAAAATGTCAGGGCATGTCAGAACATCTCAAGGACCCCAAAAACATCTTAGACCCCAGAGGGTTAACCGTACCCACTCTTATAATGCTGCGTTCACACCAAATGTGAATAGAGCGTCTGGAGCGAGTGTGTGATGAGGTTCAGTTTGTATGTAAGCAGGGAAGGAAGAAGACAGGGGTTGGCTTAACTGGGACTCTCGTTTATTCACGTACTTTCAAATAAAAACAAAAAGATGCGCACACAGCGCGTTCACCGTGCAAACGCACAGCACAAACACAATCAATAATTCAGAATATAAATCGGTGATCTCTCTCAGCGGGGTAGTAGCACACGAGGTCCCAGTCCGTGTCCGTCTCTCTCTCTCTTCTCTCTCTTCTCTCTCTCTCTCTCTCTCTCTCTCTCTCACTCCGGTTTATATCCGGTCTCTCCACGCCAATTACTGAAATTAGACACAGGTGTTCATCATCTGCACTTGACCTACTTACTCACCGCTCGGCTCCCTCCTCTCTCTCCCGCTACAGACTCGGCAAAACCACGCCCCCCCTCGCCACAGAGTGATTTCCATGTTAAGTCAATGTGTCTTGCGGCTCGATTGATGCGTTTAGCACGGCGCGATGGATGAGATTTTTGCCTCATTCGCATGTCTAGTTCGTGTGGGTGAGGCGAATTGAGCTCTGGCGCGATATGCGCGAGTGATTTATATTTGGTGCTTTTTGTGCATTCACGCGTTTGAAGCGAATTAGCGTCTGACACCCGAGTTGAAAAATCTGAACTTTGGCGTCTGTTCGCGCCGCGTTAACCAAGCAGGAGCCTGTTTGCTGCTGTCACGTGGTGAAGTGACGTGAAAAACAGGGGGAGGCCCAACCCGGAGTCACTCATTCAATAATAACTCAATAACTTGTTTTATATGTTTGGCCTCAATAAATTATTTTGTAATATGACTAAATGCCTGGTGTGGTTCTAATGCACAACAAATCAAATCTTTTATCACATAAAAACTTGCTTTCAATATATGAGACATATTCATTTTGTATTGAATGCTGTTTATTCCATATCTAAATCTAGATTATATGAAACATTTTTATTCTAATGTAAAGACAACCAACATACTTTAGTGTATAAAAACATAGTTCATGTCTGGTCAGTGTTGTGTGAGAAAAAATAAAATAAATCACAGGACAGGTTACTTTTGGAGGATGGCTCCATTTATCATCAAAACACAAATAAATTACAGATTAGGTGGCTGAGGGCGCGGGTGATCCTCGCTCGGATGCGGGACAACAGTTCCTCAAACTGGGCGCGGGACAGGCGGAAGTACCGCTGAAAGCAGCCGTCATCCAGGCGCAGCTTCTGGAGCAACTGGTGAAACTCGCCAAACTGGGTACGCCTCCGGAGGGTCTGGTGGACCCAAGTATGTCGGCGATGGCCCCTACGCTGCTGTTCTGCTCTCCAGAGCAAATACAAGTGGTGACTCTCTCGATGAATGCCTGATCAACATCAGCCATCTAGCAAACAGACAACCACCTAGCACTTGTCCCTTCCACAAGAAGAATTTCACTTGGAACGCGCGTCTGTTTCGCTTCAAACACTCGCTTTATACGTGTGTCCAATTCGCTTTGGATGCACGAATGGATTCAAAATGTTCAAGCGTCCAACTAGACGCGATAGACGTGAATTTGACACTCTATTCGCGTTTGGTGTGAATGCAGCATGAGAAGCATAAAGCACTATATACACTTGATCTGAGACTGATAACCAGTGTAATTTGTCTTCCCCCAGCACCCATGAATGTAAGAAACTGATGTATGGCGTTTGCTTTATGCTGAATTGCTTTACTTCCCAGTTCATGTGTGCACAATACTTTCATAATAAAAGCCATTGAATACGGTTAGGTGCTACCGCGGCGCATGCTCCTAATCCTCTCACTTGCCTTTTTTCACAAATTATTTCTGTGTTTATCAGGAACTTAAGGAGGAGCTATTCAGAACTCAGCGGTGTGTCTCTGAGGAGTAACATATCTTTGAGTCATCCTCCTGTCTTCAGTGCTGGACCAGTGACCCCTGACCCCAGGTGAGATATAATCCAGTACAGAGACAACAGACTGAATCACAGAGGTGGGTAGAGTAAAAACTGTTTGACTATACATGACAACGTTATCGAAGTACAGCTCATCTCCTCAAACCAGAAATAACTTGATTTATTATACACTGGAAAGTTGCGGGAGCGGTTTCAAACCGCTGTTTCAAAACTTGACCAAACAATTTGGAAGTAAAATTACTCACCTGATCAGACTGAATATGAATAATTTGTGGTATTCCGAACATTGATATAAACTGAGTCAGTGCTTTTACAACTAACTTTGCGGTTAGATAACATAACGGGTACACAGCTGAATATCAGTCACTTGCACATAACAGTAAGCAAATATTCATTCCCCACCTTTGACTGAGGTATTGGCCCAACACAGTCCACAATAAGATGTTCAAAGGGTTGACTAACAGCAGGAATTAGATACAGAGGGGCAGGTTTCATAGACTGGTTTGGTTTTCCAGTAAGATGACATGTTTGACACAAATTTAATATACTTGGATATATCACACTTCAATTTTGGCCAAAAGAAATGTTTCAAAAGCAACTTTTTCTTTTTCACTCCCAAATGTCCAGATGTGTCATGTGTTGTTTTTAAAACAAGTTGACGGAGAGGCTGATGAACTACAATTTGTAAAACAGGATCACCAATTACAAATTCTCCATGCGGCACCCACTTTCGGACCAACACATCTTCCTCTAGATAATATCCAGAAGGAAGATTTACGATTGTGTCTTAAGGGACAACTCGATCAAACAATTCAATAAGCGTAACGTCAGCCTTTTGTTCTTTAATCAAGTTGTGGCGAGCAGGACAAGGCCGAGGGCCATGAGAGGGCGGCACAAGGCCGGTGGTGTGATTACCGAAGAGTGACACCTGCGCGACGCACCGGTCTCGTATTTCTCACAGAGAAGCGGAAGCATAAAGGAGGAGCGACGACAGTGAAGAGCAAGAGAGGAACAGGCCTGAGTTTTATTTGATGTTTTGTTCCTGTTTCGTGTGGCCAGCAGTCGTCCGTGAGGGTTTTTCATTTTCATTTTTAAGAGAGACTTTCATTTTTGCATTGGTTTATTTATTTATTAAAATATTTGAATGTTCGCCGGTTCCCGCCTCCTTCTCCCATAACATCTGAACTGCGTTACACTGGTGCCGAAATCCAGGAAGGAGGATCGCGCTGTCAAAGAGCCCTCACCGCTGTGGGGAATCCGCGGTGCCATTGAGCATGGCGGGCAGTTTCCGTCGCCATGGACACTCGAGGCGTTGCGCTGGAGTGAGTTGCCGGGGGGACGGTCGAGCTCGCTGCTGGCCGCCTGGGTGCTGGAGGGGCGGCTGCCGTCCGTTAGGGAGCAGAGGAGTCGCCGCCGTTTGCTGTGGGCCGGAGCCTGCTGCCATCCGCCATGACAGGGAGGAGCAGGGAACGGGGGACTCCTGCCGACTGCCCGAACACGGAGGAGCCATCACCGTCCACCAGGTGGCGGAGGAGTGTCGAGCCGTCAGCAAGGGCTATCCAGCGCCACCGCCAGGCACCGCGGAGAAGATCGCCCAGCTGGTGGATGGCCAGATGGCAGCGCGTTATGGAAACCGGACCAAGATTTTTATTTATTTTTTCTCTCTCCCCTCTCTCCCCTCTGTCGCTCCTCATGCTTCCGTCTCCTTTTCTCTCGCCTCGTCTGTCCATACCCCCAGGTACCGCAGCTGCGGTGTCCGGCCTCCCCGGAGGGGGGGGGGGGGGGGGAGTCGAGCGCACTTTCGTGGGCACCCCCCGGCCTGCGAGGGGAGATGGGGGTGTGATGGGATTTATCTGACCTTGGTGACGTGAGACAGCTAGCAGACGGTCGGTTTAGCCAGTCTGTCTGCTCCCTGACCTGAGCCCCAGATTGTCATGTTTGAGCTCTAAGACTATGTGCCATATTACTAGAGAGAAGAGCATCACCATCCCAGGAGGGATGAATACCATCTCTTTTCAACAGGTCAGGTCTGCCCCAAAAACTTTTCCAGTTGTCTATGAATTTTATATTATTTTGCGGACACCACTTAGACAGCCAGCCATTGAGTGTGGACAGTCTACTAACAAAATTTTGGTGATCTCCAACTGGCGGAGCCAAACATCATTTGTGCCAACGTGAATAATAATCTTAGATAATTTACGATTAGCATTAGCCAGCACTTTTAAATTTGCTTTGATGTCAGGCGCTCTGGCTCCCGGCAAACATGTGACTATGGTGGCTGGTGTCTCTATTTTCACATTCCGTGTAATAGAATCGGCAATAACTAGGGCACATTCAACAGGATTCTCATTGGGTGTTTCACTGAGTGGGGAGAATCTTTTTGAAGTTGTAATCAGAACGGAAGAGCGGTGTTTTGTCCCGCGACTACAGCGCCTCACCGTCACCTAGTTGCCCTGCTGCACGGGCTCTACTTAGATGTAACCGAACAATGTAAAATCGTTAACAGGCTAGCGAATTACTAGCGTGTTGTGCTAGCAATAACGATTTAGATTGAAGCTAGCGATGTCAGGTTAATGTGTGATTTTGAGTAAGTTATATTTAGCAGTATAAACAACAAGGAATGATAGTAAATAATGATTCAAAACAGAAAGATATACGAAGCTTACAGACATAAACCAACTCAACAGCAGCAGAAGCAATGAGGCAGACAGGAGCAATCGCTCAGGGAGCCTTCTGATCATTTAGAAACTTAAGCCTTGTTTATACATTCGCCTTTCTGCTGACTGCGCGCGCACATCTCCAAACGGATGAGGCATTTATACTTGACGCGCTCGCCGGTGTACTATTCTTTGAAACGACAGGGGGCGACTCGAGTAATTGTCCTCTAAACCATCAGGAATCAGCGGTGAGAAGAAGAAAACTACACACGTGACAATGTTTATTTTAGTACACCACCACCAATACCACACTACAAAAAGAATCGTGTAAAACTTTCATTTATTCATTCAAAATACTTTTTATGCTATTGTATGCTCATTTTTAAAATGTAAGCAACTAATTTAGATGTGCAAACTGGGTGCCGGTGTAGTGAGAAATTCGAGCTCGGCCAGATTCGGCTCAAAGTTGTACATCTTTGGATGCGGATCTGCGCGTGCTGTTATAAAAAAAGTAACAGCTTAAATACATATTTTATGTATATATATATTAGTGGTGGGCCATTATCGGCGTTAATGTGCTGCGTTAACGTGAGACTCTTATCGGTCGATAAAAAAAGTATCGCCGTTAATCTATTCTCAAAGTTGGGTTGGGAGCTGGATCTATACTATGCAAGTATTGATGACTTTCACCTTGATATTTTAGCGCGGATGTATACCTAGCCGAATTGCACTGGAGGGGGCGAGAACGAGTCTTCGAATCTGTGTGTATGCCTACTGTGAAATTACCACATCAAATGTGACGTGCTAACATGGATGCAGCTATGAAGCCGCCGGGTTAGAATCAAGGAAAATGTATTTTTAAGAAGCTTCCCAATGGAAACCTCGACAAGACTAAGGTTATTTGCACCTTGTGCAATGCGGAATTAGTTTACTGTAGGAGTTCTTCCAGTCTCAAGTACCACCTAAACGCAAAGCATCCCTTTGCTAATGCGGAAGATGCCGGGCCAAGCACTGATGTAGCGCAGGGAAAGAGTCGTCGTCAAACTACTATGTTTGAGTGTAACCGAAGCAAGCCCGTCAGCACAGCTCTATCAGCCAAGCTAACTAATCTCCTCGCTCAGTGGATTGCCACCAGCTGCCGGCCCATAAGCGTGGTTGAAACAGTTAGTAAACACAAGTACATCTTATAGAACATGATTTATTTTCATCACCATTTATCATAGTAGAACAGCTTTCTCAAGCAGTTTGTGATGCATTTTGGAAACAGGAGATGAGCCCCTGGTCTAATGCGCCACCTGGCTTGAGAAACCCGTTCTCAAAGACTTACTTTTAGTCATTATCTGGGTAGCACACATATTCTGAATGCCTTCGGCGGAATTCAAATGAGCCATTTTAATCTAGATTAATCTAGATTAATTCCAAGATTACAGTGAGATTAATCTAGATCAAAAAAAGTAATCTATACCCACCACTAATATATATATATATATATATATATATATATATATATATACTGTATATATACATATATATATATATATATATATATATATTCACACATACATATATATATATATATATATATATACAGTATATATATGTGTGAATATATATATATATATATATATATATATATATATATATATGTGTACACACACACACACACACTCATATAGTATACTGCTTTAAACTCTGGCTGCACGTGTCTATGTTTTACGGTTGTTGTTCAAATTTCCTGAAAAAGGACAATAAAGTATACTAACTAACTAACTACTTTAGGCTACTGTACTCTATATGTTTGATTTATGTTGAAGTGATTGGGACATGGGCTCAATTTTGTAATCAGGCTCTCAAAAATATACAAATTTGGATTTAGATTTCCCTGCCAATATATTGGTTATCAGCTTTCAAATAAAAATAGTTATCGGTTATCTGTATCAGCCAAAATGTTCATATCAGTGCATCCCTAATATAAATTATATTTAAAAAAAAATACAGAATGATATCTGTATTGATTTTATATTTTAATTTATATTTTAAATCTAAAATCTAATTTATATTTTCTTTTCTTTTTGTTAATCTGTTCTTTTGTTATTTCAGAAGAGTAGATCGAGACCGAAGCATCTCTCTGAATATACCTGTTCAACATAAGAATGATGAACTACAGAGAGACAAAGAAGGACATAAAACCACCATGAAGAGCAAGTATGAGAGATTATTTGAGGGGAAGGAGGTCAAAAAGAATGAAACCCTCCTGAACAGGATCTACACACAGCTCTGCATCATAGAGGGAGAGAGAGAAGGAGTGAATGAAGAACATGAGGTTTTACAGATGGAGAAAACAGCCAGAACACAACATTCACAAGACACTCCAATCTACTGCAATGACATCTTTAAAGCCTCTCCTGAACCAGGACACAAGGAGAAAGAGCAGATCAAGACTGTTCTCACTAAAGGCATCGCTGGAATCGGGAAAACCGTCTCTGTGCAGAAGTTCATTCTGGACTGGGCCGAGGGAAAAGACAATCAGGATGTAGTTCCCTTTCGAGGGAACTCGCGCTGCGTCGAAAATCGACACATTGGGGAACGCCTTCAGCGTGACGCGTCTGAAGCCTGTATGGAACTAGTCCAATCTTGATTGGTGTTGCGTGATGACGTCACCTGTGACGTCGCATGTGACGGTGAAGCGGAAGCTATAAAAAGGGCACCGGAACAGGGCAGCGCTAGCTTTCTGTTCTTCAGCAAGCGTTATATGTGACTGTGTGTCTTATTTGGTGTTGTATTGTTCGGTAAGGTAATAGTGATGGAGAAAGAGAAACGATTCAGACAGTGTGCGTCCCCTTGCCCGCGCTATTTAAGCGAGGGTGACACACACGTGCTCTGTGTTGTTTGTCTGGGAGTGGAGCATGCACGGGCAGCGCTCGAGGGCGCTGTCTGTGCAAACTGTGATCTCATGCCCCTGAGAATGCTCCGCTCCCGCCTCGGTCTGTTCGATGAATCAGGCCAGGCACGCGCTCCCCATGGATCGGGTCCCGCGTCTGTCGAGGCAGCGCGGCGCCTGCATTCATGGGGATCGCAAAGGGATCTGGCTGATAATGTTGAGACGGCTGCGGCCCTTTCCCAACATTCATCGGCCAGTTCCCACGGTCCTGCTCGCGAGGCGGAAGCCCGCCCAGCGGCTTCTTCCGCCCGCGAGGAGGACCCGATGTTAGAATTGTCTGGCTCTGAGGGGTCAGATAATTTGAACATCGAGGCAGGAGAAAGTGAAGCTCCATCATCACATTCTCCTGCCTTTGAGGAGTTGCTGGAGGTTGTGACCCGGGCTGTGGGTAAATTAAATATCGAATGGCCCCCAGATAAGCAGGAAGCGACGAAAAAAAGTATGCTCGATGAGCGCTTCCTGCAAGCCCGGCCACAACCTTCACGCCGGTCTCTCCCGTTTTTTCCCGATCTCCACACCGAGGTGTCGAGATCGTGGAATAAGCCCTTCTCTTCTCGTCTCTCCAGCCCCAATGTGCATATATATTCTAGTATTGTGGGGTCGAAAGAGAAGGGCTACGGGACGATGCCTCGGGTTGAAGAGAATTTTGCATCTCATCTCTCGCCCGATGCTGCATCGTCCCTGAGAGCTCCGGCGCTTCCCTCCAAGCCCTGCCGTACCACTTCGGCGCTTGTTGGGAAGGCATATATGGCGGCAGGTCGGGCTGGTGCGTGCCTGCACACTATGGGGCTTTTGCAGGCGTACCAGGCCGACCTCCTAAAAGAGGTGGACGACAGCGGGGAGGTTTCATTTGACGATATTCGTGAAATGCGTCGAGCGGTCGATTTGTCTCTCCGTGCTACCAAAGAGACGGCCCGCGCCATTGGCCGCTCTATGGCAGCACTGGTAGCCACGGAGAGACATCTATGGCTAAATCTGTCGGGCATCGGGGAGAGGGAAAAAACGTTCCTCCTCGACGCCCCGATTTCGTCTTCTGGCCTTTTCGGCGACGCAGTCAACACTGTCGTCGATCGGTTTCAGGAGACGAAACGACAATCGGCCGCTCTGAAACACCTCATTCCCCGCCGTCGTTCCAAGTCTCATGGGTCTGCTGCCAGGGGGCAGTCCCAGGAGGCAGCCGCCAGCTCCTCACACATGCAGCAGCAGAAGGAGAGTGTTGCTTCTCGTGCCCCCCCGAGGAAGGTCTGGGTTCAAGGGCAACGCTCTCAGCCGAAGTCCTCTGGGCCTAGGACAGATCTGAGGACTGTCATTCAGGCGAGGAAGGCTTCGGCGAAGAGGTCCTGACGTGTTGCGCAGGCCTCTGAGGGTGGTCCCCCCCGTGATAGAGCAACAACATCAAGCTCCTTCACGGAGCCCTCAGGAAATCGATTTGTGCTCCCCGCCGCTACGTGCGCTTCGGGACACATCGGTTTTCAGCGAACGCAAATCGCAGTGTCCGCCCGAAAACGATGCGGCTCTGTCGATTGCGTTCCCTCTCACGAGGCCTGCAATAAAGTTATGTCGGTTAGTTCCTGCCAAACAATTGCTTCAGGTCACCGATATTTCAATTACAACACCCGAGGTCAGTCCCGAGAGACTGATCCCCCTAGTAGATTATCTAGACACCTGGAAGGGTCTTCGAAATATATCTCAGTGGGTCCTGCGCACAGTGGAAAAGGGATACAGAATTCAGTTTGAGTATCGTCCACCAAGGTTCAGTGGGGTGGTTCACACACTGGTCAGCCCAGAGCAGGGTCAGGTTATGGAGCAAGAGGTTCAGTCCCTCTTAGCAAAGGAGGCCATAGAGCAGGTTCCTCTTCAGGAAAGGGAAGCCGGGTTCTACAGCCGGTATTTTATAGTTCCCAAAAAGGATGGGGGGTTACGACCTATAATAGATCTAAGGGTATTGAACCGGTCTCTGAGGAGATACAGGTTCAAAATGTTGACTATACCTCTTATCGTGAGTCAGATCAGGTCCGAGGACTGGTTTGTCACGATAGATCTGAAAGATGCTTACTTCCATATTTCCATCCTTCCCCAACACAGGAAGTTCCTAAGATTCGCTTTCGGGGGAAAGGCGTATCAGTACAGGGTTCTTCCATTCGGCCTAGCACTGTCTCCTCGCACCTTCACGAAATGCATGGATGCGGCCCTTGCTCCTCTGAGACTTCAAGGCATTCGCATCCTCAATTATATCGACGACTGGCTCATTTTGGCACAATCGGTAGAGATGGCGGTTCAACATCGAGATGTTGTTCTGAACCATCTAAGGTGCTTAGGTTTAAGACTCAATGCCAAGAAGAGTTCCTTAATTCCTCTACAGAGAACCACTTTCCTGGGGGTAGTGTGGGATTCTATCACGATGCGGGCACAGTTGTCTCCTGCTCGGATAGATACAATCTTGAACACAGTAACGAGTCTCAAGCTAGGCCAGGCCATCACTGTCAAACACTTTCAGAGGGTGTTGGGCCTTATGGCAGCAGCGTCCAACGTGATTCCTTTTGGCCTGCTGTACATGAGGGCCCTGCAGTGGTGGCTCAGAACCAGAGGGTTTTCCCCGAGGGGCAACCCTTTTCGCACGATCAAAGTAACGCGCAGATGCCTTCGTTCTTTGGTTATGTGGAAGAAACCAGGGTTCCTGTCCCTAGGTCCTGTGTTGGGGGCAGCGTGTCAGAGAAAGATTCTAACCACGGATGCCTCCCTCACAGGCTGGGGAGCGGTTATGGAAGGCCGCTACACCAGGGGTACTTGGAAGGACCATCATCTTTCTTGGCACATCAATTGCCTGGAGATGATGGCAGTGTGTCTGGCCCTCAGACATTTTCTTCCGGATCTCAGAGGCCATCATGTTCTAGTGCGAACAGACAATATGTCGGTGGTGTCTTATATAAATCGACAGGGGGGCCTGAGGTCGCGCCCTCTGTGCAGACTGGCGCATCAGGTTCTTCTATGGGCCCAGGGGAAACTTCTTTCACTCAGGGCAATGTTTATCCCTGGGGACAGCAATGTGGGAGCAGACATCCTGTCGAGGCAGGGGCTGAGGCCCGGGGAATGGAGACTCCACCCCGAGGTGGTGGAGTTGATATGGAGGGAATTTGGTCAGGCGGAAGTGGACCTGTTCGCCTCTCAAGAGAACACCCACTGTCCTCTCTGGTACTCCCTCACGCTTCCAGCTCCTCTCGGACTGGATGCCATGGTGCAGACGTGGCCGAGGCTTCGTCTGTACGCATTTCCCCCTGTTGCTCTGCTCCCAGGGGTTCTAGAGAGGGTCAGGCGGTACGGGATCAGTCTGCTCCTAGTAGCCCCGTACTGGCCGGCCCGAGTGTGGTTTTCGGACATTATGGTTCTCCTAGCAGGTCCTCCGTGGCAAATTCCGATCAGGAGAGACCTTCTGTCTCAGGCCGAGGGCACAATTTTCCACCCTCAACCAGAGTTATGGAAGCTGTGGGTTTGGCCCCTGAGGGGGACCAACTCTTAAATGCCGGTCTCTCAACCGAGGTTGTCGAGACCATTTTAAATTCTAGAGCCCCCTCCACTAGGAAACTGTATGCGTTAAAATGGAATGTATTCACTTTATGGTGCAGAGAACATCAAGTGGACCCAGTTAACTGCCCGGTGGCTTCAGTGCTGGAGTTCCTTCAGAGTCGTTTCTCGGACGGGCTCTCCCCGTCCACGCTTAAGGTATATGTGGCGGCCTTAGCTGCCTTCCACACGCCTTTAGGGGTGGGCACTTTGGGGAGGCACCCACTTATAATACGTTTCCTTCGTGGAGTTAGGAGGATGAGGCCTGTCATCCAGTCTAGGGTCCCCGCGTGGGACCTGACAGTGGTTCTTGAGGGTTTGTCTGTGGCACCCTTTGAACCTTTGGATGAGGTGGCTGAGAAATTTATGTCTGCTAAAGTAGCGTTCCTGCTTGCCATCACGTCCCTAAAAAGAGTAGGGGACCTGCAGGCTCTATCTGTCGCTCCTTCCTGCCTCGAGTTCGCTCCCGGTAGAGTAAAGGCTATTCTCCACCCTAGACCTGGCTACGTGCCTAAGGTGCCGTCTAATGTGGCACGGTCCATAATTCTCCAGGCCTTTCATCCTCCACCGCATGTGTCGGATGAGCAAGCTAATTTACATCTATTATGCCCGATCCGGGCCCTGGAAATCTATGTGCAAAGGACTTCGCGCTGGAGGAAATCGGATCAACTGCTTGTGTGCTTTGGGTCCCCTAGGAAGGGGTCACCTGCTTCAAAACAGACTATTAGCAGATGGATAGTGGAAACAATTTCTTCAGCTTACGAGGTGCGCGGTTTGCCTTCACCTCTAGCGTTAAGAGCCCACTCCACTAGAGGGGTGGCTTCTTCTAAGGCTCTGCTAGCAGGAGTTTCCCTCCAAGAGGTCTGTGATGCTGCAGGCTGGGCTTCCCCTCACACTTTTATAAAACACTACAGTTTGGATCTGCCCTCTACACCGGGTTCACGGGTTCTCTCGTCTTGAGTATGCCAGATTGCTTCATACCAGGGCGTATTCTCTCAGTGTGGCGCAGTGGGCATTTCGTTCCCCAATGTGTCGATTTTCGACGCAGCGCGAGTTCCCTCGAAAGGGAACGTCTCGGGTTACGACTGTAACCCTCGTTCCCTGAGAAGGGAACGAGACGCTGCGTCACTCGGCCACACTTTTCGCGCTCCTGAGAACGACTTGCTTCGAACTAATTGAAAGCTAGCGCTGCCCTGTTCCGGTGCCCTTTTTATAGCTTCCGCTTCACCGTCACATGCGACGTCACAGGTGACGTCATCACGCAACACCAATCAAGATTGGACTAGTTCCATACAGGCTTCAGACGCGTCACGCTGAAGGCGTTCCCCAATGTGTCGATTTTCGACGCAGCGTCTCGTTCCCTTCTCAGGGAACGAGGGTTACAGTCGTAACCCGAGACGATTTCATGTTTGTGCTTCCATTTCGAGAGCTGAACTTAATCCGAGATCATCAGTACAGTCTTCACAGGCTTCTGCTGGACTTTCATCCTGAACTTCAAGATCTGGACTCAAAGATTTATGAGGAGTGTAAAGTTGTGTTCATCTTTGATGGTCTGGATGAAAGCAGAATCACACTGATGTTTTCAGACACTCAGGAAGTTTCTGATGTGACTGAGAAATCATCAGTGGATGTGTTGATGTCAAACCTCATTAAAGGAGATCTGCTTCCCTCAGCTCTCATCTGGATCACCTCCAGACCAGCAGCAGCCAATCAGATCCCCTCAAAATACATCCACCGTCTGACAGAGATTCAGGGATTCAATGATCCTCAGAAGGAGGAATATTTCAGGAAGAGAATCAATGACGAGCATCAAGCCAGCAGAATCATCACACACATCAGAAGAGCAAGAAGCCTCCACATCATGTGCCACATACCCGTCTTCTGCTGGATCTCCTCCACTGAGCTTCAGAAACAACTGAAAAAAGATCTGAGTGCAGAAATCCCTCAAACTCTGACTGAAATGTACATACACTTCCTGCTGATTCAGATCAACATGAGGAATCAGAAGTATGAAGAGAGAGATCCAGAGAAACTCCTGCAGTCCAACACAGAAGTGATTGTGAAACTTGCTGAATTGGCTTTCCATCAGCTGATGAAGGGCAATGTGATGTTCTATGAGGAGGACCTGATTGAGAGCGGCATAGACGTCATTGACGCCTCAGTGTATTCTGGGATTTTCACTGAGATCTTTAAGGAGGAATCTGTGATTCATCAGAGGAAAGTCTACAGCTTCATTCATCTGAGCGTTCAGGAGTTTCTTGCTGCTTTCTATGTGTTTTACTGCTATTTAATGAAGAACAAGGAACCACTGCAGCTTCTGGGTGAATTCAGGTCTGATGAAGTCTCTCTGTATGATCTACTAAGATCAGCAGTAGATAAAGCCCTCAGGAGTGAGAATGGACATCTGGATCTGTTCCTGCGGTTCCTGCTGGGCGTCTCACTGGAGTCCAATCAGAGACTCTTACAGGATCTACTGACACACACAGAGAACAGCTCAGAGAGCATCAGGAGAACCACACAGTACATTAAAGACCAGATCAAAGGTTGTGATGATGATGATGATTTTGAGGAAGGGTATCTCTCTGCTGTTCAATCCATCAATCTGTTCCTCTGTCTGCTGGAAGTGAAAGATCAGACTCTGTCCAGAGAGATTCAGGAGTTTGTGAAATCAGACAAACACTCAGAGGAGAAACTCTCTCCGTCTCACTGCTCAACAATCGCCTACATGCTTCAGATCTCAGAGGAGGCGCTGGATGAGCTGGACACCATGAAATACAACACATCAGATGAGGGTAGAAGAAGACTGGTACCAGCTGTGGTCAACTGTAGAAAAGCTCTGTGAGTGTTTAATCATTAATAGCTAAAGAATCTTTTTTAATAATGCATCTTACATCTTTACAGGGGTCATGACATGGAGTTTTTACATTATTTATTATATTCCCTGAGGTTCACTTATACTAGGGGAGCCAAACTCAGTTCGCTAGAGCACAGGTTTTCAAACCCTGGGTCGCCAGGATGATTTAACCCTCTGGGGTCTGAGCTGTTTTCTGGGCCCTGGAGGTGTTCTGACATGCTCTGACATATGTGCTTATTTCTGTTACTTGTGATATTTTCATGGCTAAAGTCTGATTACACTGTATTCAGCACAAACTCTGCTACAATAATATATCAGCAGCATGTATGTAAAAGTTTGAAGTTTTGAGATAATGACATTTATGCGTGGTTTGTGAAAGTACAAAAAAAAATTCTCACTGAAATAAGGTCATGAAACCCATACTGATTATTTCTTCACAAGACTTTTGAAAATTGTATGACGTAGCCTAGAATATTTGCTCTAAAACTATGTGAAAATCACCCTGACTGCTCATTCAGATAAGACAATATATTGATTTAAAAATTTTACGACGTGTTTTGTGTGAAAAAGCTTTATGCGGAGGTCATTAATATGTAAGGTTTTAACACCTGAGAACGACAAAGACCCTCCCCTAACGGCCCTATTAGGAGTGATCAGGCCCTGTCATTCTGAGCAACCTTGCACAAAGAATGAGGAGATTTAAAAAAGAATGGCTTTTAGATTTTTGGGATTTATTTACAACACAACATAATCCAAAGATACACAACAAATGAAAAAAAAGCACTCATTGAAAACAATGATCCAAAGACAGAGACCTTTGTGCCATTCCTAAAAACATTGTACATACCTTTCATTTCCAAGGTGTTTGATTTTCACTTTACCATGTTCATGTACAGAGACTCATGTGAATGTTGAAGTCAGCAGTACTCAGTGGCATCTGGGCCCTGAAAGGAAAAAAAAAGTGAACATACTGATGTCAAGAGAAAGGCCTGCACGATTTTGGGAATAAATTTGAGATTTTCTGGTTAAAATTGCTTTTTAAAATCCACAGAATACACACACACACACACACACACACACACACACACACACATAAATGTTTCCAACAATATATAATATAATGAACACCAGGTTTGTTGTGCCTTGTAGGCATAGGCTATGCGCAGTGCTGCATAAAATAATAATTACAATAACCTATAGCAGCCTATAAATCTTCCAAAAGATTTCAGTAACAACTAAGCTAGAGAAAAATATATTGATTATCATGTTACTTCAAATGTTTCCATTCGTTATGATGATATGAAATGAGATAATAGTAAAAATATGAAGCCGTTTGGTGCTTTTCAAACACGATCACGATCCAAAAAATATGATACATTCAAACGCAATCGCGCTCAAATATAAAACATTATGGTTACCATATACATATCTACATTTGAGCAGATATCCACAAACACAGTAACAGTAAACACGGGTCTAAATATTATAATATTCACCATATATCTAGCAACAGTTCAACTGCAATGTGAAGTTTATGCAACAATACCATAAACTAATAAGTAAGAATTTCTTACCTTACATCTTTCTTGTCTTCAAATCGCGTTCTTCTTCTTCTGATGTAAATCCAATGTAAGCTCACAGCGCGTCTTCCAAACTCGACGAAAAGCAGAGACTTGTGAATTGTTTTGGTGTTTTGTGTTTGAGGTAACGAGGGCGTTCGCGTTCCATGTGGAGATTTGCATGTGAATCTCTTTTGCGCGAGTGGGCGTGGTCAAATAAAAAGTAATTAGCAAGCGTTTGAGATACTGGACATCCTGTTGGTTTTATACAAATTACTTAAACAGAGAATATTTGTTTTCAGTTTGAATCCGATCATTTAAAAGTACACACTTAAATGTGTATAAAGGTATATGGCTCATAAATGTGTGACAAGTATTCGCTGAGTTTTGTTTCAGTTTATAGACGTGCTCAAGAAAAAAAAGTTCACCGCGACGGAGAGGCAGAACGCACACCCTGTTTATTTTCTTTATTTTACAAAAGCACAATGTTTTGATTTGATTGTAAGTGGACACATAAAAAAGTAAAAATATCACAGATTCTTTTTTTATATTTCTTTTTTCTGTATGACCATAAATGACGGAGTAATTTAAGTTTATGTTGCTGCTATGTGGAAAAAAATCCAGCAAAACGCGCCGGCGCGTTTGCCGACCTCAGAGGGTTAAAATTACTTTATCTTTCTGGAGTTTATTGCTGTTCATGTAACTTTCTCCCGGGTGTCTTTTAGATCACCACACTGGAGTAGAGAGCGCTATACTTGTTCTTCACGCGCAGAGCCGATCCTGACCTCCCTGGGGCCCTAAGCAAAATTCTGTTAAAGGGATAGTTCACTTTGAAATTAAATGTTGGTATGTTTTAGCTTACCTCAAGGGCATCCAAGATGTAGGTGTCTTTTTTTCCGCAGTAGTTTCAATTTTGATATTTTTAGGTCAAACCGTTCTTGTCTGTCAGTCATATAATGCAGGTCTATGGTCACTGTCTCAAAACACAAGCACAGAGTCCAAATTAAAACAATTCCCCATCGTCCAAATTAAACAATTCCCCATCGTAAGTACACATTGATGGCCTAAGACACGAAACGAGTGGTTTGTGTGAGAAAACGAACAGTATTTATATCGTTATAACTGCCGTAGCCAAGGCGACATCTAGTGTATATATCTATGCACCAGTCTGTGCACACGTCACACAGCAGGAAGCGCGCACGCCCTCAGATCACTTGGACGTGGCTGCAGTTTATAAACAAACACTGATGCCCTTTGCCGTTTATCAAACGTAATAAATAGTTGTATTTCACTCTCACTTTATTTGTCAGGCACAAAGTCACAGAACACAGCCCTGGAAGTGGCCGGTGTTGTAAGCAAGACAGAAAAACAGAAAGACCAAAAGATGCACTGCCAAGCTGGGTTTTTCTCATCGATGTTGTAAACTTTAGTTGATGCGCTTTGACACATATAGGGCTGATCGGCTCTGTTCACGCGCACAGTTACTGAAAATTTTAAACTGTTAAAAAGAAAAGGCTCAATAAACTATTGCATTCATATAATACAGGAACTACGCATCAAATCTCTTCCCTTTTTGCTTTGAGGTTTTCAGTGCGAAGCGCTGTGACTCCATGTTGCTTCATTACCATTACCATTACCAAAATGTGATTGCAGAATATATTTAAATTATCCATCAAATTGTCATTTTGTCCTTACTGTCTTGCGAGTTAACCCCCTGAGGTCGGCGGTATCGCCGGCGATACCAGCTCGCTTTTTTTTTATCAGTGTAAAAGAAACTCATAAATACTCTGTTGACTTTGATTTTCCATAGGAGTTTCATACATCAATCGATTCTGTTAAATGTGTATTATTTTTGTGTATACTCACAATAAAATCAAAGTGTTGTGCTTTTTGCCAAATAAAGAAAAATAAACACGAAGCGAGTTCTGCCTTCTCTCTGCCAGTGTAGTCCATTCTGAAACGCGTCCGAAAATGAACAATAACTCAGCAAATACTCAGTCAAACAGGCATACAGACACACAGGCATGAAGCTTGAATTCTCTTCTTTTAAATGAAGTAATTTATATAAAAAACAAAATAATATCATCTTGTGAAATCTGTATTAAAAGAGAGCGATTCCAGTCGAGCTCATTACAGCTAATTCAAATGTAATGTGACACGCCCACGGAGAGCGCGCGCTATTCAAACGCAAATGGCTGAGGCAATCCTCTGTGAACGCCCCCATATCAGCTCGAGAAAACACAAGTTTATTCAGATCATTGAATAAATACACTTGATCATTACTTCAAGCGCATCATTCTGCACACGGGATACGCATAGGCGCTTTGTGCCGCTCTGTATTGGAGCCTTTCATATTATAATACTTTTGTGCAATGAAAGATTATTAATAGCCTTTCTTGTTCTGTCCTATCTATAATATGTTGCTGCCTCATTAAACAGCTGCGCTTAACATTTAAAAGAAATGTCTTTTAATTTTATAGTGTATATATCATAAATATATTTACTTGTTTCTCATGAATGTATTTTACAAAAATACAGAGAGCAACAATGAGGAACATTTGAACAGATTTAGTGCTACACTTATTCACTTTTATTTGTTCTCCATCTCCACTAAATAATGTTTTTTCACTAAATGTTTAGATTTTATTCAATTATTGTGCTCTCATGATTTTTCTAGAGTAACTTTTGCTGCTGAATTTTCAACTAATCTAGTTTATAATAGTATTTTGTCATAGATTATGATCATATAATTTTTTCATTTGTTGTTTTTCTTTATAATGATGTTTAACACACAAGAGTAAGTTTTAGTTCAACAAACAGAGGTATAGAAATTCTACACTGATTAAAAAGAAAACTGTGCTGATATCGGATCGGTATCGGCCGATACTCCGAATTTTTGAGATCGGATCGGTTCTGGAAAAATGGTATCGGTGCTTCCCTAGTTTCGAACAATCCTGCTCTTATCTGTATGACCAAAATGACGGAGTATGTTTTTATGTTTCCTCTGTTCGATCGCGTCTGCGCCTCACGCGTGACCGGTCTTCATTTAGCTTTGCATTGTGTGGGTAGATGAACGAGACTGGGCAACAGAAATTACTCAGGCCAGATTTTATTCTGCATGAATAAAAAGACAAATTAATCAAAACATGCTCGAATCTGTGGCCTTCTCTCGCAATTGTAACATCAGCCTCTCTTCAGTCGTGCTTACCGCAACTACAACACATTTTACAGCTTTCATGTTTCTCATATAAATCAAAATCAATAGTGTTCAACATTTAAAAAAACAAAAAAAAAAACATTTTACATAAATTTAAAAAAAAAATTAACAGAAGCATAAATGGGAACATATTCCTGCATGAATAAAAAGACAAATGAATCAAAACAAGCTGGAATCTGTGGCCATCTCTTGCCATTGTAACATCAGCCTGTCAGTGATTATTTTAGTAAGGCATTATTTTAGCCAGAGCTTGCACACTCATGCTTAATGATCTCTCTTCAAAAATACATGCTTCACATCCTTCACACAAACTTCATACAAGTATGAATGAGATTAAAGTGTATTAAAGAACAAAATTACATGTTTTAGTACAATAAACAAAACTCATATCAACTTTTTAGACAGAGCTTCAGCACAACTCGCCTCTCTTCAGTCGCGCTTATCTAAACCGAAGGAGAGCAACCAGAACCGGAACATAAGTGTTATAATGAGAGATAGAGGACCAAAAAGCGAGATTCACAATAATTCAGTCTTTAATGAGAAGCGAATCACTGAATCAAACATAAATCTTCTCAGGAAAAAACAGAAAACTTCGCTTTGTAGAAATCAACATAAACTGCAGGCAGCAGATAATACTGGAACTCAGGATGCGCAGCAGGGCGTCAGGCGAAGTTGAACTCCGAGTGGAGACTGTAGTGAGAGGCGAAGTCCGCCGAGAGAGAAGGTACCGTAGGCTGGATACCGCGTCTGATCAGGAACTCAGCGTCTGAATTGGCAGGGCTGAGTTCAGTGAGCCAGCAAGAGAATGGATGAGTATACTGACTCGAGGAGAGGCTTCCACACGAACCACACAGGACACGACACGACACGACACGACACGACACGACACGACACGACACGACACGACAGGACACGACAGGACACGACAGGACAGGACTCGATTCGTTTTGACAAGAGAGGTAAGAGAAGTGACTTCAGCATTAGATTGCTTGGAATAAACTGACAAAGAGGCAGAGAAAGAGAGGGTTAGAAATAGCAGGAAACATCAGGAGGGAAGGAGAAACAGGTGAGATGATAGAGTGGAGATTAAGGGTAAATGGGAACAGCTGGGACTGATGAGAACGGGGTGATGGTGTAGTGAATGAGTGTGAGATGTGGCCACAAGAGGGAGACAGAGAAGGAAGGAACCTGGATCATGACAATAAGTATTAAAGGAGCCACGCGCCAAAATACCAAAATAAAATGGTCAACCTTACATATAAGATATTACACTGCTCATTTTAAATAGTCAGTAACACCACTCTTGCCATTCAGAGCAGTGGTTCTCAACCTTTTTTGGGCCAGCGCCCCCTATGCAATATCCAGGTCCCTGAACGAAAATGTTGTGCATTTTAATGTTAAAGTCATCAATCTGGTGCACTTTGAGAGTTCAAAATTAAAAGCTCCAACCCATATTCAGTGTGCAAATTATATGAAAAATTCAACCTCTTTTAGTTGTGTCTGTTAGCTTGGCTAACGTCAGACCTCGTCTCATTGAGATGTGAGCTGTGTCCCAATGTGAAGGCTGCATCCTCCAAAGGCCGCATTTGAAGGCCGATTGCGTCACCGCGGCGCGACGAAGGACGTCCCAATTCAAAGGCTGCATCCTTGGAAGGTCGCATTTGAAGGCCGATTGTGTCACCGCGGCGCGATGAAGGCTGTCCCAATTCAGTTCTGCATCCTCCGAAGTCCGTATTTGAAGACCGGTTGCGTCATCGTGACGCGACGAAGGCTACCCTGATTCAAAAGCGACGCCAAATGCGTCCTTCGTTTCCCTGTGAAAGGAAGGATACATAAATGAACACTTAGCGGCCTATCCTACCCTATTCTACCCCATAAGTCATTGCGCGCCGTTGACGACAGCATTTATTTATTTATTTTTAAAGGCGGCCGAGACTAGAGATCGGTGGTGGACAGCAAATTCACATTTAAATGTAAGTATTATGTTTTCATTTATTTAAATGGCTAGCAAAACCGAGTTAAAGTTTATTATAAACTTCATCTTAACTCCTTCGTCACCATTGCGTGGCTTCATTTGTCAGGTAGTTTGAGGCAAAACTTGTGCTAATATTAGTTTAACGACCTATTTTTAATATTTGCACTAGTCTATCTCACTTGTGTATTAGGCTAAAAGAAATATGCTAAAGAAGTAAGCCCACAACAATAAGAAAAGCAGTTGATAAGGCAATGGGGTTTTACTTCTATGTGTTTTTGTAGTGCTGTCATGAAAGCTATGTGGTTTTAACCAAATTTGAGTATATAGAAATATGATTTCTTAAGTATTTTGTATGCATGTCTTGATGTGTCATATTTTGCAGTGTTAACAATGCACTTAAGATTGCACCCCTGTGTTAAGCTTTTTTAGAGCAATTCAGGAGAAAAAAAACACGTCTTTGCTGAAATGTATTGTGCTGTTGTTGTTAACAAGCCATGGTTCATTTGCTCTGCCCTTAGGATTGCAAGTGTCCTGGGACAGGTGAGGGTGTGAGTGGGAAACCCACTGCTGAAACTCGGCCCTGGTTTGTCCTCAGGGCCCAGTTCAGCTGTGGGTGCCCACGGTGAGGAGGAGCCAGCACCAGCACCAGCACCAAGGCAGAGGCGAGGAGAGCACAGGAGAGGAGGGAGAGGATGGACAGGCTGTTTCCTCTTCTTGAGAAAATGATGGAAAAATATATATTTATTTAACTTTTTTTCATTATTTTTTAAAAGGAAAGAAAATCTGTACATTATTTTTATGCAACTTTAAATGTGTCAATAAAAGAGAATGAATTGTTCTGGACATTGTTTATTTTTTTGACAGTCATAATTTCTACTTGAAAGAAACTCTTGTATACCTTTTTTTTTTTCAGATAAAATTGGTAAATGAAAATCATTTGTTCCATGGGCTACATTAAAGTACTTTTTCCAACTATTAACAACATACGGTAAACATATCAAAATCAACAAACATTTACAGTACATAAAATAAGAAAAAAATGATGTAGACTTTTATTCGAATTTATTAGAATAATAATTAGAATTTCAAAAAGAGTAATTTCTGAAAAAAGTACTTTTAATAACAAGTTTTTAGTATCAAGAGTAAAACTAGAGGTATGTATTCTGCAGGGGAAAAAACTCCTTGTCAGGGTTTTTATTATAGTTTGTATTTATATTATGCTACTCCTGCATTTTACTTCTGAATATTTTCAAGGTTGTTATATTATATACTTTTGTGTAGTTTAATGTAAAATCATATGTGAGGGGGAAAAAGGTACTTCAGTAGGTTACTTCACATTTGTACGTGAATATTTAATGAAATATGCAGTTCCGAAAATTAAAGTCTCATATAAGTTTGATATGTCTCATATCAAAGGGCGCATCTGAAGCGCTCGGACCGGTCTAGCCTACAAGGACTGTTCTTGTCGCCTGGCAACCGTGACAGCTGCCGATGACGAGCGCGAGAAATACTGGACTTTTTTATATTCAATTGGGTTTTATATTCAAACAGGGCTAAACCAAAAATACATGACCTGGCAGTGCCGGGGCTGAAACATCCTCACCATGTCCTCCAGTAAAATATAAAACATAAAAATGACAATAGCCAATTCTGGCTCCATAGCTGTTTACTCAATTAGGCTATATCAAATGAATGATCAGGATGGCAGCTGTCCTCTCGCACCGTTGAGGAGCGGTGATCAGAAACACCTGGTTGCGCAATTAGGAAATCCTATGAAGGCTACATGGTGCGTCCTTCGGAGGATGCATAGGCTGCATCCTTGAAGTCTTCAGTCCTTCGAAGGATGCAGCCTTCACATTGGGACACAGCTGTGGTCTGGGAACCACATGTTAATTTTCTCGTATTTGAGGCGTGGTTTACAAGTGCCCAGAGCCGTTTATTGGGCGCTACGAATGTCTATCAAATGTGCCTGTACGTAGCTCATAGCCAATCGTTTCAATTATACCTGATGACGTATGTAGAGCGACAGAAATCCGACAAGGAAGAAGACGAAATAAACTTGCGTTCTAAACTACTTAGAACACTATCTAAGGCTGCATCGAAAGGCAACTTCGCGTCTGATGCCATGTTGGATCCATAGATATAAACAAACTGCTTCGGTGTGTCGCATAGATGTCGTCATCGTCTTGCTGCTCCCTCCCCGTTCTGTGATTGGTTCCCTTTTTGAGGGGAAAATCTGGTCCATGGTATCCAGGCTGCCTAGCAGCATGAATAAAATCGCGCTGCGCACAAGGCAGCATGGGGAAACCCAGGCTATGTGTCTGTCTACATTACACTACTACATAATAATAGTTATAACATTAATCCCATGACAGTAGGGGTGGAACGGTACACAGAAGTCATGGTTCGGTTCATACCTCGGTTCAGACATTACGGTTGGGTACGAGTTCGGTACAATGGAGGGAAAAGCAAAACAAAAATGCAGAAGGAATTTTTTTTTCTTACTGTGCATGTCTCAGGCTGTACCACCAAAGGAAAATAAATGTCTTAAGCCTTGTATTTTTTAAATAGGTTTTATTAATAAAGTAAAGGCATAGATTTGCTGTTTATTTGTAGTGCATTGACAATTGTTTTATATAAGTAGTTTATTCATTAAATTAATAAAAATACAAAAAGACCTTGAGATATGTTTGGTAATTGTACCTTAATTTGCTATATTTCAGATCAATATAATTGTTTTCCTTAAAATTTGTATTAACACTAACTTTATTCTCATCTTAATTATAAATAATTTATTTCTGTATAAAATAATACTACCATTAAAAACACAATTGATTTTCTTTTTTAATCAATGTAGAATGTGTAACTTAAAAATAAACAGATTTGTGCTCTGTTTGAGAACAAGAAATGAAAACCAATGCAATATGATGAATGTCCAAAAGATGGCACCCACAGACTGTTTTTAAATGGGATTGGATAAATATTTTTTGCTTTTAAACCGTGTGTGTGTGTGTGTGAGAGAGAGAGAGAGAGAGAGAGAGAGAGAGATTTTGGTTGGGTGACAGTTGTAGGTTACAGTTTGACAAGAGTTCACAGTTTGACAAAAGCACAATATTGTGTTTTATTGCGAGTGTACACAAATATAAGTAAACACTTTGCAGTTTGAATGATGTCCTGTATGAACAAAATGACGGAGTATGTTTTTATGTTTCCACTGTTCGATCGCGCCCGCACCTCTCTCTCTCTCACACACACACGCACAAGCACACACACACACAACATATTCCAGCATTGCAATCTTGACATAGCAGTCTGTTCATTATAGCCACAGAGCTTCAGAGCTAAGGCGGTGCTACAGATTAAGTGTCCCTAAAGAACCCGTGTATCTAACAGTAGTTCCGTACTACATTAAAGGAGAACTTGGTAACTTTTTTAACTTAATAAAACTGTCTAGAAATCATTTGGATGGTTAAACAACCTGTTCTGGTGATATTGGTGACTTTCCCCGCTCCCCCCAGAGTTCCCAGGCGGAAAACCAACCTTGCAACTTTGGGACTACCGTCCCGGCAAGAAATTGGAAGTCTCGTGAGAAGCTAGAACGAGAACGAGCGCGAAACACGAATTGCTTTACGGCAATTCGACATAAACACACACGCATGTATGATGTATTACCAGATTACCCACCTCGGTAGACATAGCTCCACACGATACAGTTGGCTTGCTCCGATCATAACAAACGCACATGAGCAGCGGTAGAGAGGGGGAGGAGGCCGCCGCAAGTGAGTTTTTTACGACCGTGTTGTGACATATACGCCCCCCCACAGCTGTAGGGGGAGCTCGTGGGGAAAACATGCGACAACAAAAGGGAAAATCAGCGAAGAAGTGACTAGAGTTCGCTAGAGTTGCCGAGATCTGCTTTAAGTAATTTGCACGCGAGTTTTATTTATTTTTATACCGTGTATTCTCCGTGTAAATTCATGCACCGAACCGTGACGCCCGTACCTTTTCGATTCAATACGAATACATGTACCGTTCCACCCCTACATGACAGTAATAGCCATATATTGTAAAACTAATGTACTGAAAAATAAAGGACGGTCATTAAAGTGGTAATGTTTGCACTTAGGTTTTATTACACATTTAGGAGAGTATTGCAAGAAGTTGCTTACATTAACATAAATAAATACAATCATGATTTTTCATGAAAAATTATGTTAGAATTG